>NC_136891.1:17992201-18312201 GCF_949152265.1 Phoxinus phoxinus
TTCCTTGGGTCAAATATGGACTTCTTTTTTGGCTGACTTAACAGCAGAAGGAGTCTTTGAGTATGTATAGAAAGTTCAAGATTGACTAATATTTGGTCAAAAATATGTTCCTTGGGTCAAATATGGACTTCTTTTTTGGCAGACGTAACATCAGAATGAGCCTTTCAAATATAGAAAGTTCGTTTTGAGAACTCTTTGGTCAGAAATATGTTTAGTAATAATTTTGAATAGTGTCTTCCTGAGTCCAGAAGAAATCAATCTGAATGTATATGTTAATCTTTAAATAATCTTTGGCCAAAAACATGTTCAGTATTTCTAAAAGGGACCTCTGTATGTCTGATTTAACATCAGAAGGAGTCTCTAAATGTAGGGGGAGAGTGGGGTAAAATGAGCCAGTGGGTAAGTTGACCCACCCCCTGTTTCTAGGCAACTATGCACATTTGGTGTCATGGGACCATACATTTTGAAGGACTCCATCATTTATATATTGATGTGAAGAGGTGAAGCACATGGGACAAGAGGGAAGTTGTCTTTTACACAAAAACACCTTTTTTGCTTGATAAAGTAAATTTTCTGCATTTCAGGTATATTAGCCGTTTTGTCAAAGCAAATTGATCTAGGTCTAAAGTTGTGTATGGTACATGTTGGTGATTTGACAACATTTAAAACCATGTGAATCATTAAGCTAAAGGTTATCCTGAATTGCTAAGCTAGGCCGTTTTTACCAAAAATGGTGACTGGGGCAAAGTGAGCCAGATGATGTGGGGTAAATTGAACCAGTGGTTCAACCTTTTTGAAATGGAGAAAATCGACTGAAATGCGTTGAAATAAAATGTCTTTGTATAAGCAACATATTAAACTGCAATTAACATTTATATGCCCTAATATTTCATAAAAACGATACAGTCGGCCGAAATATGAAAGACAATATTTTGTTGACTAGTTTTGGATAAATTATAAAGTTTTTTAAAATAGACTAGGCCTACTGCTACATCAAATAAGCTTTTGTTTAGCAATATCTGCTCATATGCCTATATATATATACACACACAGTATTTTTTTTTTTTTTGTCAAAATAAAGTCATCAACTTAGATGTTACTATAGTGTTTGTTCCAATGTAGGCTATATTCAAATAAATTAATACATATAGTAAAATGTAGGCCTATAATTTATTTTTTACAAAGAAAGAGTACACTTGAAATATTGTTGAAATTGTAACTGTTGTTGTAATTGTAATCGTTTTAATAAAATAGCAAAACATATATTTACAAGGTAGATGTAAGCTAAATCTTAAAAGGTCAATATAAGCCTTCTCTTTAAATTATTTCTATTGTGCTTTATATGAGTGACACATTTGGGGAGAATATTTTGTTTTTTTAATAACCATGCATAAACATTATTCTCTCAAAAATACAAACATGTACATACATGTTGCTCACATATTATGGTAGCCCTGTTTTGTGCTAAATAGTGCATTTCCACCTTTGCCATTAATATGTGTATAAGCAACTGAAAAAAGCACAAATGTCAGGGCATTTCAAAACATCCCAAGGGCCCCAAAAACACTTCAGACCCCAGAGGGTTAACATTATTCAGAAAGGTAAGTGTGTTATTAAATTATTATTTTAAAGAGGCAAGTTTTTTTATTATAATGCCTCCATAAAAAAGTGAAAGATAGGATGGTCAATTTACCCCCTAATGGCTCAATTTACCCACTGACTGGAATCAACTTACCCCTAGCCTGGGGTAAGTTGATTCACATGTACACTTTTTTTTCTGAGGTCATATTTTCAAGGCTCTTTGTCATAGGCGCATTTTTTAATTTTCAGTTTATAGGCAACATCCCAAATTAACAGTGGATGTCTTCATTGTACTTCTGTCTCAATTTCCCTTGCCTTGAGATCCACATAAGTAAAAACTGGCTCATCTTACCCCACTCTCCCCCTATGTAGTTTAAATCCTTTTGAAGACCCTTTGACCAGAAATTAGTTCAATTGGTCAGATTTGGACTTCTCTAAAAAAATCTATATGGCTTATGAAAGCATCAGAAAGAATCTTTGAGTATGTATAGAAAGCTCAAGATTGACTATTATTTGGCCAAAAATATGTTCGTTGGATCAAATTGGGTCAGTTCGTTGCGTCAGCCAAAACTTATTTTTTGGCTGACGGAACATGAGAAGGAGTCTTTGAGTATGTATACAAAGTTCAAGATTGACTAATATTTGGCCAAAAATATGTTCCTTGGGTCAAATATGGACTTCTTTTTTGGCTGACTTAACAGCAGAAGGAGTCTTTGAGTATGTATAGAAAGTTCAAGATTGACTAATATTTGGTCAAAAATATGTTCCTTGGGTCAAATATGGACTTCTTTTTTGGCTGACGTAACATCAGAAGGAGTCTTTAAATATAGAAAGTTCGTTTTGAGAACTCTTTGGTCAGAAATATGTTTAGTAATTCATATTTTGAATAGTGTCTTCCTGACTCCAGAAGAAATCAATCTGAATGTATATGTTAATCTTTAAAGAATCTTTGGCCAAAAACATGTTCAGTATTTCAAAAAGGGACCTCTGTATGTCTGATTTAACATCAGAAGGAGTCTCTAAATGTATGTAGTATAAATCCTTTTGAAGACCCTTTGACCAGAAATTAGTTCAATTGGTCGGATTTAGACTTCTCTAAAAAAATCTATATGGCTTATGAAAGCATCAGAAAGAGTCTTTGAGTATGTATAGAAAGCTCAAGATTGACTATTATTTGGCCAAAAATATGTTCGTTGGGTCAAATATGGACTTATTTTTTGGCTGACGTAACATCAGAAGGAGTCTTTGAGTATGTATAGAAAGTTCATGATTGACTAATATTTGGTCAAAAATATGTTCCTTGGGTCAAATATGGACTTCTTTTTTGGCTGACGTAACAGCAGAAAGAGTCTTTAAGTCTTTGAATCTTTGAAAGCTCAAGATTGACTATTATTTGGCAAAAAATATGTTCCTTGGGTCAAATATGGACTTCTTTTTTGGCTGACATAACATCAGAAGGAGCCTTTCAAATATAGAAAGTTCGTTTTGAGAACTCTTTGGTCAGAAATATGTTTAGTAATTCATATTTTGAATAGTGTCTTCCTGACTCCAGAAGAAATCAATCTGAATGTATATGTTAATCTTTAAAGAATCTTTGGCCAAAAACATGTTCAGTATTTCAAAAAAGGACCTCTGTATGTCTGATTTAACATCAGAAGGAGTCTCTAAATGTATGTAGTTTAAATCCTTTTGAAGACCCTTTGACCAGAAATTAGTTCAATTGGTCAGATTTAGACTTCTCTAAAAAAATCTATATGGCTTATGAAAGCATCAGAAAGAGTCTTTGAGTATGTATAGAAAGCTCAAGATTGACTATTTATTTGGCCAAAAATATGTTCGTTGGGTCAAATATGGACTTATTTTTTGGCTGACGTAACATCAGAAGGAGTCTTTGAGTATGTATAGAAAGTTCAAGATTGACTAATATTTGGTCAAAAATATGTTCCTTGGGTCAAATATGGACTTCTTTTTTGGCTGACGTAACAGCAGAAAGAGTCTTTAAGTCTTTGAATCTTTGAAAGCTCAAGATTGACTATTATTTGGCCAAAAATATGTTCCTTGGGTCAAATATGGACTTCTTTTTTGGCTGACTTAACAGCAGAAGGAGTCTTTGAGTATGTATAGAAAGTTCAAGATTGACTAATATTTGGTCAAAAATATGTTCCTTGGGTCAAATATGGACTTCTTTTTTGGCAGACGTAACATCAGAATGAGCCTTTCAAATATAGAAAGTTCGTTTTGAGAACTCTTTGGTCAGAAATATGTTTAGTAATAATTTTGAATAGTGTCTTCCTGAGTCCAGAAGAAATCAATCTGAATGTATATGTTAATCTTTAAATAATCTTTGGCCAAAAACATGTTCAGTATTTCTAAAAGGGACCGCTGTATGTCTGATTTAACATCAGAAGGAGTCTCTAAATGTATGTAGTTTAAATCCTTTTGAAGACCCTTTGACCAGAAATTAGTTCAATTGGTCAGATTTGGACTTCTCTAAAAAAATCTATATGGCTTATGAAAGCAGCAGAAAGAATCTTTGAGTATGTATACAAAGTTCAAGATTGACTAATATTTGGCCAAAAATATGTTCCTTGGGTCAAATATGGACTTCTTTTTTGGCTGACTTAACAGCAGAAGGAGTCTTTGAGTATGTATAGAAAGTTCAAGATTGACTAATATTTGGTCAAAAATATGTTCCTTGGGTCAAATATGGACTTCTTTTTTGGCTGACGTAACATCAGAAGGAGTCTTTAAATATAGAAAGTTCGTTTTGAGAACTCTTTGGTCAGAAATATGTTTAGTAATTCATATTTTGAATAGTGTCTTCCTGACTCCAGAAGAAATCAATCTGAATGTATATGTTAATCTTTAAAGAATCTTTGGCCAAAAACATGTTCAGTATTTCAAAAAGGGACCTCTGTATGTCTTATTTAACATCAGAAGGAGTCTCTAAATGTATGTAGTTTAAATCCTTTTGAAGACCCTTTGACCAGAAATTAGTTCAATTGGTCAGATTTAGACTTCTCTAAAAAAATCTATATGGCTTATGAAAGCATCAGAAAGAGTCTTTGAGTATGTATAGAAAGCTCAAGATTGACTATTATTTGGCCAAAAATATGTTCGTTGGGTCAAATATGGACTTATTTTTTGGCTGACGTAACATCAGAAGGAGTCTTTGAGTATGTATAGAAAGTTCAAGATTGACTAATATTTGGTCAAAAATATGTTCCTTGGGTCAAATATGGACTTCTTTTTTGGCTGACGTAACAGCAGAAAGAGCCTTTAAGTCTTTGAATCTTTGAAAGCTCAAGATTGACTATTATTTGGCCAAAAATATGTTCCTTGGGTCAAATATGGACTTCTTTTTTGGCTGACTTAACAGCAGGAGTCTTTGAGTATGTATAGAAAGTTCAAGATTGACTAATATTTGGTCAAAAATATGTTCCTTGGGTCAAATATGGACTTCTTTTTTGGCTGACATAACATCAGAAGGAGCCTCTCAAATATAGAAAGTTCGTTTTGAGAACTCTTTGGTCAGAAATATGTTTAGTAATTCATATTTTGAATAGTGTCTTCCTGACTCCAGAAGAAATCAATCTGAATGTATATGTTAATCTTTAAAGAATCTTTGGCCAAAAACATGTTCAGTATTTCAAAAAGGGATCTCTGTATGTCTGATTTAACATCAGAAGGAGTCTGTAAATGTATGTAGTTTAAATCCTTTTGAAGACCCTTTGACCAGAAATTAGTTCAATTGGTCAGATTTGGACTTCTCTAAAAAAATCTATATGGCTTATGAAAGCATCAGAAAGAGTCTTTGAGTATGTATAGAAAGCTCAAGATTGACTATTATTTGGCCAAAAATATGTTCGTTGGGTCAAATATGGACTTATTTTTTGGCTGACGTAACATCAGAAGGAGTCTTTGAGTATGAATAGAAAGTTCAAGATTGACTAATATTTGGTCAAAAATATGTTCCTTGGGTCAAATATGGACTTCTTTTTTGGCTGACGTAACAGCAGAAAGAGTCTTTAAGTCTTTGAATCTTTGAAAGCTCAAGATTGACTATTATTTGGCCAAAAATATGTTCCTTGGGTCAAATATGGACTTCTTTTTTGGCTGACTTAACAGCAGAAGGAGTCTTTGAGTATGTATAGAAAGTTCAAGATTGACTAATATTTGGTCAAAAATATGTTCCTTGGGTCAAATATGGACTTCTTTTTTGGCAGACGTAACATCAGAATGAGCCTTTCAAATATAGAAAGTTCGTTTTGAGAACTCTTTGGTCAGAAATATGTTTAGTAATAATTTTGAATAGTGTCTTCCTGAGTCCAGAAGAAATCAATCTGAATGTATATGTTAATCTTTAAATAATCTTTGGCCAAAAACATGTTCAGTATTTCTAAAAGGGACCTCTGTATGTCTGATTTAACATCAGAAGGAGTCTCTAAATGTATGTAGTTTAAATCCTTTTGAAGACCCTTTGACCAGAAATTAGTTCAATTGGTCAGATTTGGACTTCTCTAAAAAAATCTATATGGCTTATGAAAGCATCAGAAAGAATCTTTGAGTATGTATACAAAGTTCAAGATTGACTAATATTTGGCCAAAAATATGTTCCTTGGGTCAAATATGGACTTCTTTTTTGGCTGACTTAACAGCAGAAGGAGTCTTTGAGTATGTATAGAAAGTTCAAGATTGACTAATATTTGGTCAAAAATATGTTCCTTGGGTCAAATATGGACTTCTTTTTTGGCTGACGTAACATCAGAAGGAGTCTTTAAATATAGAAAGTTCGTTTTGAGAACTCTTTGGTCAGAAATATGTTTAGTAATTCATATTTTGAATAGTGTCTTCCTGACTCCAGAAGAAATCAATCTGAATGTATATGTTAATCTTTAAAGAATCTTTGGCCAAAAACATGTTCAGTATTTCAAAAAGGGACCTCTGTATGTCTTATTTAACATCAGAAGGAGTCTCTAAATGTATGTAGTTTAAATCCTTTTGAAGACCCTTTGACCAGAAATTAGTTCAATTGGTCAGATTTAGACTTCTCTAAAAAAATCTATATGGCTTATGAAAGCATCAGAAAGAGTCTTTGAGTATGTATAGAAAGCTCAAGATTGACTATTATTTGGCCAAAAATATGTTCGTTGGGTCAAATATGGACTTATTTTTTGGCTGACGTAACATCAGAAGGAGTCTTTGAGTATGTATAGAAAGTTCAAGATTGACTAATATTTGGTCAAAAATATGTTCCTTGGGTCAAATATGGACTTCTTTTTTGGCTGACGTAACAGCAGAAAGAGTCTTTAAGTCTTTGAATCTTTGAAAGCTCAAGATTGACTATTATTTGGCCAAAAATATGTTCCTTGGGTCAAATATTGACTTCTTTTTTGGCTGACTTAACAGCAGGAGTCTTTGAGTATGTATAGAAAGTTCAAGATTGACTAATATTTGGTCAAAAATATGTTCCTTGGGTCAAATATGGACTTCTTTTTTGGCTGACATAACATCAGAAGGAGCCTTTCAAATATAGAAAGTTCGTTTTGAGAACTCTTTGGTCAGAAATATGTTTACTAATTCATATTTTGAATAGTGTCTTCCTGACTCCAGAAGAAATCAATCTGAATGTATATGTTAATCTTTAAAGAATCTCTGGCCAAAAACATGTTCAGTATTTCAAAAAGGGATCTCTGTATGTCTGATTTAACATCAGAAGGAGTCTCTAAATGTATGTAGTTTAAATCCTTTTGAAGACCCTTTGACCAGAAATTAGTTCAATTGGTCAGATTTGGACTTCTCTAAAAAAATCTATATGGCTTATGAAAGCATCAGAAAGAGTCTTTGAGTATGTATAGAAAGCTCAAGATTGACTATTATTTGGCCAAAAATATGTTCGTTGGGTCAAATATGGACTTATTTTTTGGCTGACGTAACATCAGAAGGAGTCTTTGAGTATGTATAGAAAGTTCAAGATTGACTAATATTTGGTCAAAAATATGTTCCTTGGGTCAAATATGGACTTCTTTTTTGGCTGACGTAACAGCTGAAAGAGTCTTTAAGTCTTTGAATCTTTGAAAGCTCAAGATTGACTATTATTTGGCCAAAAATATGTTCTTTGGGTCAAATATGGACTTATTTTTTGGCTGACTTAACAGCAGAAGGAGTCTTTGAGTAGAAAGTTCAAGATTGACTAATATTTGGTCAAAAATATGTTCCTTGGGTCAAATATGGACTTCTTTTTTGGCAGACGTAACATCAGAATGAGCCTTTCAAATATAGAAAGTTCGTTTTGAGAACTCTTTGGTCAGAAATATGTTTAGTAATAATTTTGAATAGTGTCTTCCTGAGTCCAGAAGAAATCAATCTGAATGTATATGTTAATCTTTAAATAATCTTTGGCCAAAAACATGTTCAGTATTTCTAAAAGGGACCTCTGTATGTCTGATTTAACATCAGAAGGAGTCTCTAAATGTATGTTGTTTAAATCCTTTTGAAGACCCTTTGACCAGAAATTAGTTCAATTGGTCAGATTTAGACTTCTCTAAAAAAAATCTATATGGCTTATGAAAGCATCAGAAAGAGTCTTTGAGTATGTATAGAAAGCTCAAGATTGACTATTATTTGGCCAAAAATATGTTCGTTGGGTCAAATGTGGACTTCTTTTTTGGCTGACGTAACATCAGAAGGAGTCTTTAAATATAGAAAGTTCGTTTTGAGAACTCTTTGGTCAGAAATATGTTTAGTAATTCATATTTTGAATAGTGTCTTCCTGACTCCAGAAGAAATCAATCTGAATGTATATGTTAATCTTTAAAGAATCTTTGGCCAAAAACATGTTCAGTATTTCAAAAAGGGACCTCTGTATGTCTTATTTAACATCAGAAGGAGTCTCTAAATGTATGTAGTTTAAATCCTTTTGAAGACCCTTTGACCAGAAATTAGTTCAATTGGTCAGATTTAGACTTCTCTAAAAAAATCTATATGGCTTATGAAAGCATCAGAAAGAGTCTTTGAGTATGTATAGAAAGCTCAAGATTGACTATTATTTGGCCAAAAATATGTTCGTTGGGTCAAATATGGACTTATTTTTTGGCTGACGTAACATCAGAAGGAGTCTTTGAGTATGTATAGAAAGTTCAAGATTGACTATTATTTGGCCAAAAATATGTTCGTTGGGTCAAATATGGACTTCTTTTTTGGCTGACGTAACAGCAGGAGTCTTTGAGTATGTATAGAAAGTTCAAGATTGACTAATATTTGGCCAAAAATATGTTCCTTGGGTCAAATATGGACTTCTTTTTTGGCTGACGTAACATCAGAAGGAGTCTTTAAATATAGAAAGTTCGTTTCGAGAACTCTTTGGTCAGAAATATGTTTAGTAATTCATATTTTGAATGGTGTCTTCCTGACAACAGAAGAAATCAATCTGAATGTGTCAGTTAATCTTTATGGAATCTTTGGCCAGAAACATATTCAGTATTTCAAAAAGGGCCCTCTGTATGTCTGATTTAACATCAGAAGGAGTCTCTAAATGTATATAGTTTACTTCCATTTGAAGACCCTTTGACCAGAAATTATTTCAATTGGTCAGATTTGGACTTCTCTAAGAACACCTATATGGCTTATGAAAGCATCAGAGAAAGAGTCTTTGAGTATGTATAGAAAGCTCAAGATTGACTATTATTTTGCCAAAAATATGTTCCTTTTGTCAAATATGGACTTCTTTTTTGGCTGACGTAACATCAGAAGGAGTCTTTAAATATAGAAAGTTCGTTTTGAGAACTCTTTGGTCAGAAATATGTTCAGTAATTCATATTTTGAATAGTCTTCCTCAAACTAGAAGAAATCAATCTGAATGTATATGTTAATATTTAAAGAATCTTTGGCCAAAAACATGTTCAGTATTTCAAAAAGGGACCTCTGTATGTCTGATTTAACATCAAGAGTCTCTAAATGTATATAGTTTAAAATAAATCCATTAGAAGACCCTTTGACCAGATATTAGTTCAATTGGTCAGATACGGACTTAAATATGGACATATATATGGCATATAAAAGCATCAGAATGAGTCTTTGAAAGCTCAAGATTGACTATTATTTGGCCAAAAATATGTTCCTTGGGTCAAACATGGACTACTTTTTTGGCTGACGTAACATCAGAAGGAGTCTTTAAATATAGAAAGTTCGTTTTGAGAACTCTTTGGTCAGAAATATGCTTAGTAATTCATATTTTGAATAGTGTCTTCCTGACATCAGAAGAAATCAATCTGAATGTATAAGTTAATCTTTAAAGAATCTTTGGCCAGAAACATGTTCAGTATTTCAAAAAGGACCCTCTATTTTTCTGATTTAACATCAGACTGAGTCTCTAAATGTATATAGTTTAAATCCATTTGAAGACCCTTTGACCAAAAATTAGTTCAATTGGTCAGATTTGGACTTCTCTAAGAACATCTATATGGCTTATGAAAGCATCAGAAAGAGTCTTTGAGTATGTATAGAAAGTTCAAGATTGACTATTATTTGGCCAAAAATAAGTTCGTTGGGTCAAATATGGACTTATTTTTTGGCTGACAGAACATCAGAAGGAGTCTTTGAGTATGTATAAAAAGTTCAAGATTTCAAATTATTTGGCAAAAATATGTTCCTTTTGTCAAATATGGACTTCTTTTTTGGCTGACGTAACATTAGAGTCTTTGAGTATGTCTAGAAATTTCAAGATTGACTATTATTTGGCCAAAAATATATTCCATGGGTCAAATATGGACTTCTGTATGGCTGATTTAACATCAGAAGGAGTCTCTAAATTTATATAATTTAAATCCATTTGAGATCCTACTGTCTTCCTGATATAACATTACGAGAAGTCAGTCTGTATGTATTGTGAGTTAATGTTCATGGACTCTGGCCAGAAATATGTTCAATAGGTCAAATATTTGACTTCAATTGGTCAAATATGGACTACCATATGGTTGATGAATCATCAGAAGGAGTCTATGAGTATGTGCAGAAAAGTCAGGATCAAGGACTCTTTGGCAAGAAGTATATTCAAAAGGTATACATCAGGAGGAGACAATGAGAATGAACACCAAGTCGAGGACACTTCGGACAGAAATATGTTCATTAAGTCAAAAATGGCTGATGTAACCAGAAGTCGTCAATTAGTATGTGTAGAAAGTTCAAGTTTGAGGACTCATACTTGTACTGAGGAAACATCAAAATGAGTCATTATGTGTAGAATGTTCAAGATCAAGTACATTTCGGCTAGAAATATATTTCGTAGGTCAATTATGGACAACTGTCTGGTTGACAAAATCAGAAAGAGTCTTTAAGAATCTATAGTAAGTTGTCTTTTGGGGACCATTTTGCCAGAAATATTTTCATTGGGCCAAATCCATCTGGCTGACGTAACATCAGAAGTAGTCAATGAGTTTACATAGTAAAAAAAACATTTTGAGTGCCCTTTGGTCAAAAATATGTTCAATAGATTATATCAATCAGTATGTGTAGAAAGTTTAAGATTGAGGACTCTTTAGCAAGAAATATATTCAGTAGGTTAAAAATTGACTATTTTATGGCTGAAGTAACATTGAAAAAGGAGTCATTGAGAATATATAGTACGCTTCCTTTTGGGGACCATTTGGCCAGAAATATTTTCAATGACCCAAATACAAGCTGACTGACGAAAACATAAGAAGTATTCAATGAGAATCATCCATCCATCCATCCATCTTCTTCCGCTTATCCGGGGCCGGGTCGCGGGGGCAGCAGTCTAAGCAGAGATGCCCAGACTTCCCTTTCCCTAGCCACTTCTTCTAGCTCTTCCGGGGGGACACCGAGGCGTTCCCAGGCCAGCCGAGAGACATAGTCTCTCCAGCGTGTCCTAGGTCTTCCCCGGGGTCTCCTCCCGGTGGGACGTGCCCGGAACACCTTCCCAGGAAGGCGTCCAGGAGGCATCCGGAACAGATGCCCGAGCCACCTCAGCTGACCCCTCTCGATGTGGAGGAGCAGCGGCTCTACTCTGAGCTCCTCCCGAGTGACCGAGCTCCTCACCCTATCTCTAAGGGATCGCCCAGCCACCCTGCGGAGAAAGCTCATTTCGGCCGCCTGTATCCGGGATCTTGTCCTTTCGGTCATGACCCAAAGCTCATGACCATAGGTGAGAGTAGGAACGTAGATTGACCGGTAAATCGAGAGCTTCGCCTTGCGGCTCAGCTCTTTCTTCACCACGACAGACCGGTACATCGTCCGCATTACTGTGGAAGCTGCACCGATCCGTCTGTCAATCTCCCGTTCCATCCTTCCCTCACTCGTGAACAAGACCCCAAGATACTTGAACTCCTCCACTTGAGGCAGGAACTCTCCACCAACCTGAAGTAGGCAAGCCACCTTTTTCCGACTGAGGACCATGGCCTCGGATTTGGAGGTGCTGATTCTCATCCCAGCCGCTTCACACTCGGCTGCAAACCGTCCCAGTGCATGCTGAAGGTCCTGGTCTGATGGGGCCAACACGACAACATCATCCGCAAAAAGCAGAGACGAAATCGTGTTGTTCCCAAACCAGACACCCTCCGGCCCCTGGCTGCGCCTAGAAATTCTGTCCATAAAGATTATGAACAGAACCGGCGACAAAGGGCAGCCCTGCCGGAGTCCAACATGCACCGGGAAGAAGTCTGACTTACTGCCGGCAATGCGAACCAAGCTCCTGCTTCGGTCGTACAGGGACCGGACAGCCCTTAGCAAAGGACCCCGGACCCCATACTCCCGGAGCACCCTCCACAGGCCGCCACGAGGGACACAGTCGAATGCCTTCTCCAAATCCACAAAGCACATGTGGATTGGTTGGGCAAACTCCCATGAACCCTCCAGCACCCTGTAGAGGGTATAGAGCTGGTCCAGTGTTCCACGGCCCGGACGAAAACCGCACTGTTCCTCCTGAATCCGAGGTTCTACTATCGGCCGTATTCTCCTCTCCAGTACCCTGGCATAGACTTTCCCAGGGAGGCTGAGAAGTGTGATCCCCCTATAGTTGGAACACACCCTCCGGTCCCCCTTTTTAAAAAGAGGGACCACCACCCCGGTCTGCCATCCCAGAGGCACTGTCCCCGACCGCCACGCGATGCTGCAGAGGCGTGTCAGCCAAGACAGCCCCGCAACATCCAGAGACTTGAGGTACTCAGGGCGGATCTCATCCACCCCCGGTGCCTTGCCACCGAGGAGTTTTTTGACTACCCCGGTGACTTCAGCTTGGGTGATGGACGAGTCCAACTCTGAGACCTCAGCCTCTGCTTCCTCCATGGAAGACGTGACGGCGGGATTGAGGAGATCCTCGAAGTATTCCTTCCACCGTCCGACAACATCCCCAGTTGAGGTCAACAGCTGCCCACCTCCACTGTAAACAGCGTTGGTAGGGCACTGCTTCCCTCTCCTGAGTCGCCGGACGGTTTGCCAGAATCTCTTCGAGGCCAGCCGATAGTCCTTTTCCATGGCCTCACCGAACTCCTCCCAGGCCCGAGTTTTTGCCTCCACAACCACCCGGGCTGCAGTTCGCTTGGCCTGCCGGTACCCGTCAGCTGCTTCAGGAGTCCCACAAGCCAACCAGGCCCGATAGGACTCCTTCTTCAGCTTGACGGCATCCCTTACTTCCGGTGTCCACCACCGGGTTCGGGGATTGCCGCCTCGACAGGCACCGGAGACCTTACGGCCACAGCTCCGAGCGGCCGCTTCGACAATGGAGGTGGAGAACATGGTCCACTCGGACTCAATATCTCCAGCCTCCCTCGGGATCCGGTCGAAGCTCCGCCGGAGGTGGGAGTTGAAGATCTCTCTGACAGGAGACTCGGCCAAACGTTCCCAGCAGACCCTTACAGTACGCTTGGGTCTGCCAAGTCTGTCCAGCTTCCTCTTCCGCCATCGGATCCAACTCACCACCAGGTGGTGATCAGTTGACAGCTCCGCCCCTCTCTTTACCCGAGTGTCCAAGACATACGGCCGCAGGTCAGATGAAACGACCACAAAGTCGATCATCGACCTACGGCCTAGGGTGTCCTGGTGCCACGTGTACTGATGGACACCCTTATGCTTGAACATGGTGTTCGTTATGGACAAACTGTAACTAGCACAGAAGTCCAATAACTGAACACCGCTCGGGTTCAGATCAGGGGGGCCGTTCATCCCAATCACGCCCCTCCAGGTAACACTGTCGTTGCCCACGTGGGCGTTGAAGTCCCCCAGTAGAACGACGGAGTCTCCAGTCGGAGCACTTTCCAGCACCCCTCCCAGAGACTCCAAGAAGGCCGGGTACTCTGCACTGCCGTTTGGCCCGTAGGCACACACGACAGTGAGAGACCTATCCCCAACCCGTAGGCGCAGGGAAACGACCCTCTCGTTCACCGGGGTAAACTCCAACACATGGCGGCTGAGTTGGGGGGCTATGAGCAAACCCACACCAGCCCGCCGCCTCTCACCATGGGCAACTCCAGAGTGGTGAAGAGTCCATCCTCTCTCAAGGAGTGTGGTTCCAGAGCCTAAGCCGTGCGTAGAGGTGATTCCAACTATCTCTAGTTGGAACCTCTCAGCCTCACGCACAATCTCAGGCTCCTTCCCCGCCAGCGAGGTGACGTTCCACGTCCCTAGAGCTAGTTTCCGTGTCCAGGGATCGGGTTGTCGAGGCCCCCGCCTTCGACTGCCACCCGATCCTCTATGCACCGGCCCCTTACGGCCCCTCCTGCAGGTGGTGAGCCCACGGGAAGGCGGCCCCACGTCGCTCCTTCGGGCTGAGCCCGGCCGAACCCCGTGGGGGGAGGCCCGGCCACCAGGTCGCTCGCATACGAGCCCCAACCCCGGGCCTGGCTCCAGGGTGGGGCCCCGGCTGCGCCATACCGGGCGACGTCACGGTCCTCGATTTAATTTTCTTCATAAAAGGCTTTTTGAACTACTCTTAGTCTGACCCGTCGCCTAGAACCTGTTTGCCTTGGGAGACCCTACCAGGGGCATATAGCCCCGGACAACATAGCTCCTAGGGTCATTCGGGTACTCAAACCCCTCCACCACGTTAAGGTGGCAGTTCAAGGAGGGGAAAGTTCAATATCGAGGTCTCTCTGGCCAGAAATATATTAACAAGGTCAAATATGGACTTCTGTATGGCTGACGTAACATCAGAAGGAGTCTAAGAGTTTGGCCAAAACATTTTGAAGACCCATGGCCAGAAATATGTTAATTTGATCAAATATGTGCTTTTGTATGGCTGATGTAACTTCAAAAGAAGTCAATCAGTATGTGTAGAAAGTTCAAGTTTGAGGACTCTTTAACAAGAAATATGTTCAATAAGTTAAATATGGACTACTGTATGGCTGAAGTAACACCAACAGGAGTTATTATGTATAGAATAATTAAGATCAAGTTCTTTTTGGCCAGAAATATATCCAGTAGGTCAAATATTGGTATATTTGCAATACAAGATATTTGCAATGCAATCTGCTGTTGTAATGCATTTCTCGTACGATCAAACGTTGTGCAATAATAACATATAAGAATATAAGAATAACATATGAGTAATATGCACTTTTTTTTGCATTGCAATACATTCAAGAACTAACTCATCTCGAAGTGTATATAAATAACTTATTCATTGGTTTATTGAAGTGAAATTTTTTTATCAAGCTGTTGTCAAAGGATTAAAACCTTTTCCCGTTGTGCAAAGAACCTAACAAATGTCATTGTACATGAAGAATAACATATAAGTAATATGCACTTTGTTGTCAATCTGCTGTTGTAATGCATTGCACATACGATCAGGCGTTGTGCATTGAAGAATAAGTATATGCACTTTGTTGCATTGCAAAGCATTCAAGAACTAACTCATTCCAAAGTGCTTTGAAGATATTTGCAATGCAATCTGCTGTTGCATTGCACTGCACATACGATCAAACGTTATGCATTTGAAGAATAAGAAATATGCACTTTGTTGCATTGCAATGAGAGCTAACTCAATCTGAAGTGCGTTGACGATATTTGCAATGCAATCTGCTGTTGCATCACTTGAACACGATCAAGCGTTGTGCAGAATAACAATAAAAGTATTAAAGCTGCAAGCAGCGATGAAAGGGCCCTCGCACCCGTGCCACCGCCACCCGGTGGCTTTAGGAAGACAGAGCACGGTGGGCAATGTGCATTTAAGTTGGTAAAAATAGTATGTCAAAGTCAGTTACAAAAATGTCCTTTATTATGGGGATGATAGCATGCGTTATCACTCAGATAAGTGTTGCTAGCATGTTTTAGCATGTTTCTAGCATGTTTAGAACTCAATGGCATATTAAATATGTCGTTAGTAATGCATCACAGTGTAAAACGTGTCAATTCCTGTCGACAGTAGGTGGCGCTATTACTTTTAACTTAAAATTGTCATGTAGATGTGTTCAGGGCAGGACTCTTATCAAGCGTGTGCAGTTTGGGGCAGATTGGACATTGACTTATTCAGTAACACCAACTTCCTGTTTCATTGCATTAGCGTGCTTTAGCACTTAGCTAAGAATTGCTAGCATGTTTTAACATGTTTCTAACATGTATATAACTCAATGGCATATTTAATATGTTGCTAGTAATGCATCGCAGTGTTAAACATGTCACTTCCTGTTGCCAGTAGGTGGCGCTATTACTATAACTGAAAAGTGTCATGTAGATGTGTTCAGGACAGGACTATTATCAAACGTGTAAAGTTTGGGAAAGATTGGACATTGCCTTCTTTAGTAACAACAACTTCCTCTTTCATTGCATTAGCATGCTTTAGCACTTAGCTAAGAATTGCTAGCATGTTTTAACAGGTTTCTAACATGTTTATAACTCAATGGCATATTTAATAAGTTGCTAGTACAGCATCACAGTGTTAAACATGTCATTTCCTGTTGCCAGTAGGTGGCGCTATTACTATAACTGAATATTCTCATGTAAATGTGTTAAACATGAGAATATTCAACCGTGTGAAGTTTGGGGCAGATTAAACATCCAATGCCTGAGTTACAGCAAATTCCTATTTAATTGCATTAATAGCATGATTTAGCTCCTAGCTAATGTTTGCTAGCATGTTTTAGCATGTTTCTAGTATGTTGTTAACATGTTTAACACTTGCTGGCACTTTTTTGTATGTTATTAGGAGTCCAAAACAGTGTTAAAGATGTCACTTCCTGTTGCCAGCAGGTGGCGCTATGACTGTAACTGAATTTGAGCATGGTCATGTGTTCAGGACGGAACGCTTATCAAACGTGTGAAGTTTGGGGCAGATTGGACATTGTTTGCCTGAGTTACAGCAACTTCCTGTTTCATGGCGAAACATCAAAATTTGTCAGGCCGCCGAGGACACGCCCTTCGACGAAAACTCTAGATCTTCGCAATTTAACGTCGCAAAGGCCTTAAGATTACACACCAAATTTGAAGATGATCAGATTCAAACTGTAGGAGGAGTTTGTTAAAGTACGAGGCCTGAAAATGGCAAAAACTGCACAAAAATCAGAGAGGAAGTTCAAAATGGCTGACTTCCTGTTGTGTTTAAGGCTCTATATCAAGAGACTTTTTTGTAGGTATTGGGTCATTATATGTATGTACCGAATTTCGTACACATACGTGACACGTAGCGGGAGGCGCACTCCGTTGAACCTTTATAGGTGGCGCTATCGAGCCATTTTACCCCGCCCAATTCTGAAACGCATATCAGATGTCAATTTTCGCCAGTTCTGACGCGTGTGCAAATTTTCGTGAGTTTTCGTGCATGTTTAGGCCCTCAAAAATGCGATTAAATGCGGAAAATAATAATAATAATAATAATAATAATAAACAGAGCAATTCCAATAGTGTCCTCGCACCATCGGTGCTCGGGCCCTAATAATTAAAGCTGCAAGCAGCGATGAAAGGGCCCTCGCACCCGTGCCACCGCCACCCGGTGGCTTTAGAAAGACAGAGCACGGTGGGCAATGTGCATTTAAGTAGGTAAAAATAGGAAGAGTATGTCAAAGTCAGTTACAAAAATGTCCTTGATTATGGGGATAATAGCATGCGTTATAACTCAGATAAGTGTTGCTAGCATGTTTTAGCATGCTTCTAGCATGTTTAGAACTCAATAGCATATTAAATATGTCGCTAGTAATGCATCACAGTGTAAAACGTGTCACTTCCTGTCGACAGTAGGTGGCGCTATTACTTTAACTTAAAATTGTCATCTAGATGTGTTCAGGGCAGGACTCTTATCAAACGTGTGAAGTTTGGGGCAGATTGGACATTGCCTTCTTCAGTAATACCAACTTCCTGTTTCATTGCATTAGCGTGCTTTAGCACTTAGCTAAGAATTGCTAGCATGTTTTAACATGTTTCTAACATGTATATAACTCAATGGCATATTTAATATGTTGCTAGTACTGCATCACAGTGTTAAACATGTCATTTCCTGTTGCCAGTAGGTGGCGCTATTACTATAACTGAAAAGTGTCATGTAGATGTGTTCAGGACAGGACTCTTATCAAACGTGTAAAGTTTGGGAAAGATTGGATATTGCCTTCTTTAGTAACAACAACTTCCTCTTTCATTGCATTAGCATGCTTTAGCACTTAGCTAAGAATTGCTAGCATGTTTTAACAGGTTTCTAACATGTTTATAACTCAATGGCATATTTAATATGTTGCTAGTACAGCATCACAGTGTTAAACATGCCATTTCCTGTTGCCAGTAGGTGGCGCTATTACTATAACTGAAAAGTGTCATGTAAATGTGTTAAACATGAGAATATTCAACCGTGTGAAGTTTGGGGCAGATTAAAAATCCAATGCCTGAGTTACAGCAAATTCCTATTTAATTGCATTAATAGCATGATTTAGCACCTAGCTAATGTTTGCTAGCATGTTTTAGCATGTTTCTAGTATGTTGTTAACATGTTTAACACTTGCTGGCACTTTTTTGTATGTTATTAGGAGTCCAAAACAGTGTTAAACATGTCACTTCCTGTTGCCAGCAGGTGGCGCTATGACTGTAACTGAATTTGAGCATGGTCATGTGTTCAGGACAGAACGCTTATCAAACGTGTGAAGTTTGGGGCAGATTGGACAATCAATGCTGAGTTACAGCAAATTCCTATTTAATTGCAGTAATAGCATGCTTTAGCACTTAGCTAATGTTTGCTAGCATGTTTTAGCATGTTTCTAGTATGTTGTTAACATGTTAAGCACTTGCTGGCAATTTTTTATATGTTATTAGGAGTCCAAAACAGTGTTAAACATGTCACTTCCTGTTGCCAGCAGGTGGCGCTATGACTGTAACTGAATTTGAGCATGGTCATGTGTTCAGGACAGAACTCTTATCAACCGTGTGAAGTTTGGGGCAGATTGGACATTGTTTGCCTGAGTTACAGCAACTTCCTGTTTCATGGCAAAACATCAAAATTTGTCAGGCCGCCGAGGACACGCCCTTCGACGAAAACTCTAGATCTTCGCAATTTAACGTTGCAAAGGCCTTAAGATTACACTTACCAAATTTGAAGATGATCAGATTAAAACTGTAGGAGGAGTTCGTTAAAGTACGAGGCCTGAAAATGGCAAAAACTGCACAAAAATCAGAGAGGAAGTTCAAAATGGCTGACTTCCTGTTGTGTTTAAGGCTATGCTCCAAGAGACTTTTTTGTAGGTATTGGGTCATTACATGTATGTACCGAATTTCGTACACATACGTGAAACGTAGCGGGAGGCGCACTCCGTTGAACCTTTATAGGTGGCGCTATCGAGCCATTTTATCCCGCCCAATTCTGAAACGCATATCAGATGTCAATTTTCGCCAGTTCTGACGTGTGTGCAAATTTTCGTGAGTTTTCGTGCATGTTTAGGCCCTCAAAAATGCGAATAAATGCGGAAAATAATAATAATAATAATAATAACAATAAACAGAGCAATTCCAATAGTGTCCTCGCACCATCGGTGCTCGGGCCCTAATAATAATAAACAGAGCAATTCCAATAGTGTCCTCGCACCATCGGTGCTCGGGCCCTGATAATAATAATAAACAGAGCAATTCCAAGAGGGTCCTCACACCATCGGTGCTCGGGCCCTAAATATGCGCTTTGTTGCATTGCAATGAGAGCTAACTCAATCTGAATTGCGTTGATGATATTTGCAATGCAATCTGCTGTTGCATCGTTTGCACATACAATCAAGCGTTGTGCATTGAAGGATAACAATAAAAGTAGCATGTACTTTGTTGCAATGCAGTGCATTCAATAACTAACTCAATCTGAATTGCATTGAAGATATTTGCAATGCAATCTGCTGTTGCATTGCATTGCTTATATCAAGCGTTGTGCATTGAAAGTATGACAAATAAGTAATATGCACTTTTTTTGCATTGCAATGCATTCAAGAACTAACTCAATCTGAAGTGCATTTAAGATATTTGCAATGCAATCTGCTGTTGCATTGCATTGCTTATATCAAGCGTTGTGCATTGAAAGTATGACAAATAAGTAATATGCACTTTGTTGCATTGCAATGCATTCAAGAAATAACTCAATCTGCATTGCGTTGATGATATTTGCAATGCAATCTGCTGTTGCATCGTTTGCACATACAATCAAGCGTTGTGCATTGAAGAATAACAATAAAAGTAGCATGTATTTTGTAGCAATGCAAGTGCATTCAATGACTAACTCAATCTGAATTGCATTGAAGATATTTGCAATGCAATCTGCTGTTGCATTGCATTGCTTGTATCAAGCGTTGTGCATTGAAAGTATGACAAATAAGTATTATGCACTTATGTTGCATTGCAATGCATTCAAAAACTAACTCAATCTGAAGTGGATTAAAGTTATTTGCAATGCAATCTGCTGTTGCATCGTTTGCACATACAATCAAGCATTGTGCATTGAAGAATAACAATAAAAGTAGCATGTACTTTGTTGCAATGCAATGCATTCAATAACTAACTCAATCTGAAATGCATTGAAGTTATTGCAATGCAATCTGCTGTTGCATTGCATTGCTTATATCAAGCGTTGTGCATTGAAAGTATGACAAAAAAGTAATATGCACTTATGTTGCATTGCAATGCATTCAAGAACTAACTCAATCTGAAGTGCATTGAAGATATTTGCAATGCAATCTGCTGTTGCATTGCTTATATCAAGCGTTGTGCATTGAAAGTATGACAAATAAGTAACATGCACTTTGTTGCATTGCAATGCATTCAAGAACTATACTTATTCCGAAGTGTTTTAAAGATATTTGCAATGCAAGCTGCTGTTGCATCGCTTGCACATACGATCAAGTGTTGTGCATTAAAACATAACATATGAGTAATATGTACTTTGTTGCAATGCAATGCATTCAAGAACTAACTCAATCTGAAGTGCATTGAAGATATTTGCAATGCAATCTGCTGTTGCATTGCATTGCACATACGATCAAACATTGTGCATTGAAAGTATGACAAATAAGTATTATGCACTTTTGTTGCATTGCATTGCATTCAAGAACTAACTCAATCTGAAGTGCATTAAAGATATTTGCAATGCAATCTGCTGTTGCATTGCATTGCTTATATCAAGCGTTGTGCATTGAAGAATAACAATAAAAGTAGCATGTACTTTGTTGCAATGTAAGTGCATTCAATAACTAACTCAATCTGAAGTGCATTGAAGATATTTGCAATTCAATCTGCTGTTGCATTGCATTGCTTATATCAAGCGTTGTGCATTGAAAGTATGACAAATAAGTAATATGCACTTATGTTGCATTGCAATGCATTCAAGAACTAACTAAATCTGAAGTGCATTAAAGTTATTTGCAATGCAATCTGCTGTTGCATTGCATTGCTTATATCAAGCGTTGTGCATTGAAAGTATGACAACTAAGTAATATGCACTTATGTTGCATTGCAATGCATTCAATAACTAACTCAATCACAATTGCATTGATGATATTTGCAATGCAATCTGCTTTTGCATCGTTTGCACATACAATAACGCGTTGTGCATTGAAGAATAACAATAAAAGTAGCATGTACTTTGTTGCAATGCAATGCATTCAATAACTAACTCAATCTGAATTGCATTGAAGATATTTGCAATGCAATCTGCTGTTGCATTGCATTGCTTATATCAAGCGTTGTGCATTGAAAGTATGACAAATAAGTAATATGCACTTATGTTGCATTGCAATGAATTCAATAACTAACTCAATCTGAAGTGCATTGAAGATATTTGCAATGCAATCTGCTGTTGCATTGCATTGCTTATATCAAGCGTTGTGCATTGAAAGTATGACAAATAAGTAATATGCACTTATGTTGCATTGCAATGAATTCAATAACTAACTCAATCTGAAGTGCATTGAAGATATTTGCAATGCAATCTGCTGTTGCATTGCTTATATCAAGCGTTGTGCATTGAAAGTATGACAAATAAGTAATATGCACTTATGTTGCATTGCAATGCATTCAAGAACTAACTCAATCTGAAGTGCATTAAAGATATTTGCAATGCAATCTGCTGTTGCATTGCATTGCTTATATCAAGCATTGTGCATTGAAAGTATGACAAATAAGTAATATGCACTTTGTTGCATTGCAATGCATTCAAGAACTTACTCAATCTGAAGTGCATTAAAGATATTTGCAATGCAATCTGCTGTTGCATTGCATTGCTTATATCAAGCGTTGTGCATTAAAAGTATGACAAATAAGTAATATGCACTTATGTTGCATTGCAATGCATTCAAGAAATAACTCAATCTGAATTGCGTTGATGATATTTGCAATGCAATCTGCTGTTGCATTGTTTGCACATACAATCAAGCGTTGTGCATTGAAGAATAACAATAAAAGTAGCATGTACTTTGTTTCAATGCAGTGCATTCAATAACTAACTCAATCTGAAAAGCATTAAAGATATTTGCAATGCAATCTGCTGTTGCAATGCATTGCTTATATCAAGCGTTGTGCATTGAAAGTATGACAAATAAGTAATATGCACTTTGTTGCATTGCAATGCATTCAAGAAATAACTCAATCTGAATTGCGTTAATGATATTTGCAATGCAATCTGCTGTTGCATCGTTTGCACATACAATGAAGCATTGTGCATTGAAGAATAACAATAAAAGTAGCATGTACTTTGTTGCAATGCAATGCATTCAATAACTAACTCAATCTGAAGTGCATTGAAGATATTTGCAATGCAATCTGCTGTTGCAATGCATTGCTTATATCAAGCGTTGTGCATTGAAAGTATGACAAATAAGTAACATGCACTTGTTGCATTGCAATGCATTCAAGAACTAACTTATTCCAAAGTGTTTTAAAGATATTTGCAATGCAATCTGCTGTTGCTTCGCTTGCACATACGATCAAGCGTTGTGCATTAAAACATAACATATGAGTAATATGTACTTTGTTGCAATGCAATGCATTCAAGAACTAACTCAATCTGAAGTGCATTGAAGATATTTGCAATGCAATCTGCTGTTGCATTGCATTGCACATACGATCAAGCATTGTGCATTGAAAGTATGACAAATAAGTAATATGCACTTTTGTTGCATTGCATTGCATTCAAGAAATAACTCAATCTGAAGTGCATTAAAGATATTTGCAATGCAATCTGCTGTTGCATTGCATTGCTTATATCAAGCGTTGTGCATTGAAAGTATGACAAATAAGTAATATGCACTTTGTTGCATTGCAATGCATTCAAGAAATAACTCAATCTGAATTGCGTTGATGATATTTGCAATGCAATCTGCTGTTGCATCGTTTGCACATACAATCAAGCGTTGTGCATTGAAGAATAACAATAAAAGTAGCATGTACTTTGTTGCATTGCATTGCTTATATCAAGCGTTGTGCATTGAAAGTATGACAAATAAGTAATATGCACTTTGTTGCATTGCAATGCATTCAAGAATTAACTTATTCCGAGGTGGCTTTAAAGATATTTGCAATGCAAGCTGCTGTTGCATCGCTTGCACATACGATCAAGCGTTGTGCATTAAAAAATAACATATAAGTAATATGTACTTTGTTGCAATGCAATGCATTCAAGAACTAACTCAATCTGAAGTACATTGAAGATATTTGCAATGCAATTTGCTTTTACATTGCATTGCACATACGATCAAGCGTTGTGCATTGAAAGTATGACAAATAAGTAATATGCACTTTTGTTGCATTGCAATGCATCTGTAGTGGCATTTGTAATCTTTCCTAATGATTTAAAAGATTAATGCTGTATGTTCTCTGTCTGTATTCTGAGTTTTTGCTGATGTGACGTTGATTCAGCTGGAGATGGAGGTGTGAGGCCGAGAATGATCTGTATCTTAAGTTCCCATGCTGGGGGAAGCTGTTCCTGCTTGTATAAACGATGGGGGTGATGGTTTCCCCTTGCATTATAAAGTAGCAGGCCAAGCTCTCTTGAGGAGAAGTGCCAGTATCTGTCTGTCTCTGACTCTGGCCTGCAGCCTGGCTGCAAGGCTGGGGTCAGGGAACCATTTTTCTTGCATGAATAAATTACTTTTCTTTTTAAATACAATTTGGATCTTGACGTCTCTTTGCCTGGGAATGCTGAGTTTAGTAATTGTTTTTGCCACAACAATTTGGTGTCAGAAGTGAGGATTCCGTGAGGAAAATTCTTCTCCTGGTCCTGAGACGGATTTGACGGAGTGAATCGCCCCGGTACCAGGTACTGGTCTTATACCTCGACGGTTTGAGAGAGAGAGCTCAACAGGTTACGAGAGAGAGAGACAACTCCTGATTTCAGGGCCAGAGAAGAATCCTCACCGGGATCAGAAAGAATCCGTGGCAGTGCATCTCAGCTCAGGTAAAAAAGACAGCCAAATTATTATTTTTCTTCTCTTTTGTTGGGTGTAGATTGATATAGGCTAACTGTGAGTGAACCATATTGGCTGAGACTGTTTCTTTGGTTGCGAGTAGAGTTTTTAAGCGGGAAATTGACCTGAGGAAGTCATGTCAATTTTCTGAAAACTAGCTCGTAGGTGGACGGAAGAGCCACACCGTGGACGGAAGAGCCACAGCTGATTAAGTAAGTGAACGGAAGAGTCACAACTGAATACAGAGCATATTTGCTAAAACCTGTCTGATTTTGGGTTAAGAAGTCAGATCTGTCGAAGACGTTCGGCAGATTAATAAGACGCGCGTCGAAAATAAAAATCCAAGAGAGGAGATTCAGCCAAAGATGGGATCATCTGACAGTGAGCTAGATCATTTTTTACACACCAGTTGTTGTTAAAAAGAAGAAATTATGGCCAGAAAAGCATGCAAGAAATTGGGGAACGGATAATTGTAACAAAAGGGTTTTTGTGATCGTGTTCAGCATGTGTAAAACTGTGAACAGACAGAATTGTTGAATTGAAGATGAAAGAGAAGGAACTGAAGTTAGCAAAGGATAGTAAAATAGAATGTTTGTTTTTTCTGTTGGAAATTACAAAAGAGTGAGGTGTTGGATTGCAGATAAAGAGAACAGATGTAGAAAGAAACTGAAATGTAGGGATAGAAAATAGAATGTTGTTGAGAGTTGTTGAACTGAATTGTTGGATTGCAGAAAAAGAGAACAGATGTAAGAAGGAAACTGAAATGTAGGGAAAGATTGAAGTTTTAAGGAACATGGAATGTAGGGATTGATAGAATTCATGGAACTATTTATGAACGCCTGTTAAGTCAAATTAAGTTGAAATGGTATGAAAAGTGAGTTTTAGATAAAAATAAGGCATTGAGTATGATTAACAGGGATTAACATGAGGAATGTTTCATTAAGCAGAATGGGCAAAATTCTATATGTCAGTGTTAATTATGATGTGAATGTGCTTTATTGTATTAATGTTAGGAAAACAAGGATATTGAAGAATAGACTTCCATATGTTTATAACAGAGCTTATAAAAGAGTTGAATGTGCAAGCGGCTATGAGAGCTGTGTAATTTAGGGACTGAGATATGAATGATATTGTGATTTCTGTATGAACAGTTCTGATAAATAATAATGAGACAAAAGAGAGCAAATGCTATAAGCAGCTGAGGCTCTCACTGATTTGCAAATGATGCTTTTGTAAAAGTTTGATTCTAATTGTAAAGAAACAATAATCATAGACATGCCAAAATGATACAAATTTGAAGAAAATTCTGTGTTAATATGGGTTAGAAAAAAAAAAAAAAAAAAAAATAGAGTTATGTTACTATGATTTGGCTATGTAATTGAATTTGCAACTGAGATTGCATTATAGCTCTGTTTGCATTAGTGAATGGGACAGAACTGAAAGTGGGGGTGCATTCAAATCTGATAGTGGTCAGACAGTATGAAACTCAAACAGTAAAAACAAATGGTCAGAAAGAGCCTTTTGAACTCTTTAGTATGGTTAACTTGTAAAGAAAAGACCATTGACCTTAGGAAGACAGATGGGTTATTTAGCCTTTGAACTTTTAGTGTAGGTAATTATCTTCAGGAAAGATAGAGATCATTTACCCACAAACAAAGAATTTTCGAGTGAGGACAGTAAAACCCCCGAGGGAAGGGAGAATTTAGAAAACTCAGGGGAATTTAGAATTGTATTCTATTTTATTCCAGTTAGATCTAGTTTACGGGAACTGAGATTGTAAAAGAATACAGAGAATGCTATTTTGATTGAATTTGCAACTGAGAGATTGTATTGCTGTTTGCTTTCCTGAATGCAGGGACAGAACTGCAAATGGGGGTGAATTCGGAGGCTGGCCGTGTTTTATTGTGGTCAAGCAGTAGGTTACATCTAAATGATGTGAGAGTGACGTGTATTAATGTAGTGTTAATGAAACGAAAAAACTTTTCTTAACTTCTTCAGACATTGTGTGGTGTTAAGCATGTTTATCTTCTGGAATGCATGTCTGTTTTCTCAAGGCTCGCTCATAGCAAAAACACATGCTACTGGGGAACTTTTAACACCTTAAGCCACGGGAAACTTTTCAGTCAGGAAGGCACGGAAGGTCATTTAACCATAAATGAAGACCCCTAGGTGTGAAAGACAATTTGGCCTATGAGGGTTAGATAGGGCAATCTATTACAGCTAGATATGGTCGTATTAGAATAAACAGAAAAATTACAGAGAGAAGATCTGAAGAAGGCTATAAAATGATTGTCTTTTAATGAAACGCTTAAAAAAGGTTCTAGATGATCATAATTGCAGATTGATAAACTCATAGAAGAGAAAATATGGAAGTAAGATATTAAAACTATGGTAATTTGAGAACATGACAACTAAAATTTAGATGAAATTTGAAACGTTATTGAGACTCAATAATAATTATTTGTTCTCTAAAGAATCAAATAGGCTAAGTATAGAAGCAGCGTTGAGGGAGTAACAGTTGTTAAATGCGTAAAAGGCATTTGATTAAACAAAAGTTTGTTAGTGTTGACTATGAAAGACCTACAAGCTGATTTGGTTGAAAACTATTTGATTATCTGAATTTGATGTGTGCTGAAACAGTTTCAGTGCAACAGAGACTCATGAGTAGGAATTTATAATGTCTAAATTCCCTTTAGGGGCAAAAGAAACTATAAAAATTATGCTTGAATTGAAAATGCATTTAATTTATGGAAAAGATAACTCAAACTATAGGCTAGAGTTAACAAGATGATAGATGAAGTCTTAAGTTAGTTTATGAAAGTGAAAATATTAGTCAGGAATGGCTCAAAAGTCTCTTCTCATTCAAAATGTCAGCTAAAAGCTGTTATCTGAGCATGTGTTGTAAATGCTAATGAGCTATTTAAAGCACAGTGTTTCAGTTGAAAACCATAGGCACAGAGATGTTTAAAGAAATAATGTTACAGGATCTTATAAATTTAGAGGACAATTTGTAAATGTTTTAGAAGTAAAACTGAATGACTTTAAAGAAGTCTTTAAAATAACACAGTTTTGATTTGTTTATTTTGGAACCAGTGACTTCTTTGTCTGATTTTAGTTGCCTTAAGGGCAAGGAATTTAGACTAATGAAGGCCATTGGACATGACAAAGGGCCATTAGTACAAGATGGTAGCTAAAAATGGAGACATATTTTGTAGATTCAAGGAAAAGTCTGAGTAACGAAGGAACTAATACATAAAATAAGTTATTGTAATGTATTTATTGTTACATTTTGTCCAAATTACAGTCTTAGAAGGCTGTTGAAAAGAGCAGTTGTTTAGAGAAAAAGAGAGAGACTGCTTGAGGAAGGATTTATATTTTGTCTTTCTGTATTCGGCCAGCAAAAGAAAAGCTAAAACAAATTAATGATAACGAATTAAAACCACACAGCTGACTTTTGAAAAAAACAAATTAATAGACATGTTTTGAAAAAGGTTAAGAGGCCATGTAAAATTAGGTAAAAGCTACAGAAAATTTAAGTTTTAAAATCTGATTTAAAATGTAAATTTTTTTTAGAGAAAAGATATGAATACGAAATATGAACGGTTAATAGTCAGATGTGTGTGTTTGATGATGACTGCAGTTTTATGTCTTGATAAGTGTGAGTTTAGGTATTAGGCAGTGGAAAACATTATGTCTGAATAGTGTGCATAGATGTGTCGTTAAATTTGAGAGAAGTTGATAATTCTGAATCGATTTGGTCATTTATGATATACAGTAGATTTGAATGAATTTCTAGATCAATTTTGGATATCTTTGGTCCATCATAGATTGAAATAAAATAGGTTATAGATTTGAAAATGTTTGTAGATGACTAAGGGCCATTTGCATTTTCAGGGTATGTATGAATGTTTGTGAAACAATTAACATTTGTTGAAACACGGGAAACCTGTCAGGCAGGGAGGCCAGAGGGGCCATTTGACCATAAATAAATACCTTTGATCTTACAGATGCAAGGGACAGTGAAGCCCACGGAGGAGGGCAAATAGAGTGACAATTGTATTCAGTTTTGCAGATGACTGAGAATTGAGATTGAGTTGAGAGACAAACTATTGAGAGCAGTCCTGAAAAGCAGGATACGCAAAGAGTGCATTTGCATTTCAAATAATTTGATAAGAAGATGAGATTGTGGCTTAGAGTGAAGAATATAACATTTTTGTTTAGAGACAGAGAAAGATGTCTGGAGGACAGTGTTTAGTTTAGTGAATCAAAACCCAATTACGTATGTTAATTTGATGCACAAGTAAGATGGTGCATCAAAAATGGGGAATATAGTTTGTGATGGTTTGGGATTTCCCAAAGCCATCTGTGTTCCCAAAGCCATTGCACAGGTGGAGCAATGGATGTTGAGATTGAGTAAATCTCAGAATGGTTTAATTGAGTAAAGCCCTGCAAGAAGCCATTCTTCTCCCTAACAAAAGTCTGTAAAGTGTGCTAATAACAAGAAATGTTTTAACAGGAAAACGCCTAGGGTGGATACAGCAGCACAGCAGACACACAGAACACATGTGACAATAACCTTAACATTTGTTTTTCTTTACAGAGGATGCAGACTGTGCCCAATGAAATAATGGCTATGGATGAATTTAGCTAGATATCCTGGCTTATTATTGTGACAGAAAGGATGTCAGGATGGATTGGATCAAACAGAATTGATCCTGTTCCAAATGTATAAATGTTATTTTGTTAACATGAGCAAAGTGGGTTGAGTGTGTTTCAGGGGAAAAGGACTCTGAGAATGACAAGAAATTATCTGGTGATAAAGTTTCAGGTTGATGATTTCACAGGTCACATCAAGAGGGACGACCGAGTAGAAAAGCGGTCACTAACAAAAACACTTTAAGATCTGCATTCACAGGTGACAGCAGCCAGGAAATGGTTCAGTCCTAAAACAAGGTTGGAGATTGTGACAACTGTGTCAAAGCATCTTACCTTAAACTAAACCAAACAATATCAGCAACCACACATGCCAACGAAGTATAAAGTGAGGGATCAAAGGCTTGTGTTAGTAACAGCCTCCATTACGTACAAGGGAGAAAGACGATTTGACCAACTAATGGTTTAGCAGAAGAATCTGTTTTGTGATGATGTTGATGATTTTATTTGATTGATTCAAACTAGGTATTGATTTGATTGGTGAAAATGTAGAAAATCTATTAATTGATGTGTAATAAGCAAAAAGACGGTCCATAATGGAAATATTAGAGTAAATTTTAAAAAACTACATTGGTTAGAAGGATGAACAAAATTATGCAGACGATTCGAGTAGCGGAAGTTACAGTGAAATGTATTAATTGAGTTTAAGATATGTTTTTGTTTTTCTTTGTTTTGTTTTGTTCTGTGTTTGATTATCTTTTGTTTTTCTTTCTGAAGACGATGAAATGTAAAAAGTGTTAAAAGCAAGGACAGGATTTGAAATGAGGGGTTTTGTTATAATTTTTGTTATTTTGTATGTTTATTCAAATCAACCAGGGGTGTTGAATTGATATGGTTTTCATACTATGACAATCTATACAATTTTTTGTTTATACTGGAGTGAATGCGGGCCCGAATTCGGGAATGTGGTGACAGAGCTTACCCATTTAGCCCTGCTTCAGTTAATATTTAATTGCTTGATACTTCAACAAGGTTCAAGTGATCAATTATATGGAAAATTGTTTGTTTTGTTTTTCACAAAAATGTAATGATTTTTATTAAGTTTTAGATCTAGACTGAATGATAACAGTGTATTGCATCCAGTAATTGTTTGTTTTGTTTTTCTTTGGATTTACTTTATCACTTAAGTAATCATTTGTCTGACCAAGTTATTTTAAAATGTATGTCATTTTAACCGAAGTATAACTATTTGTATTCTCATTGAATTCTCATTAATGATTTTGAAACTTTTCTGAAACTTATTTGATTTTTGTTTATTTGTATTTTGTCCATTTGACTTGCAACAATATTTTTGGACATGAATTGAATCTCTGTGTTTGATTACACTGAATATTTTGCTGATACTCTTCATGAAATGATGTTTTAAACTAGCAGTTGTTGTTTTGTTGTAATGAAATTTATTTGAGTGTTTCCTGAAACAGTGTAAGAACTTGTAGATCTTTCTTTTATCATTTCTTGACCATATATTTTTTTTAAGTACATCAATTTAAGGGCCTTTTGCCAGAGACTAATTTCAATCTGACCATATCAATCCTCTGACCAATGACAAATGAGATGTGTCTGCTTTTGTGTCGTTGTGCTAGATGTTCTTTTAGAATCACAGGATCCCTGCAACCCTGCAAGTTCACATTCTGTGTCCTCCTCGGAAAGAGGAACCGGCGTTTGCTCCAAGATTCAGTGACTGTTCTTGTGCAGGTATTCAATGGATGATTTGCATAACGGTGCAACCCAATTTGATAGAGCCTAATCCTGCAGGGCTGGATGGTGAACAAAAGACTGAACAACTGACAAACTGTTTTGCTACAAGCTTGGACGAAAAGTCTGAAGATGGACTGTGTCACCTTTGGACTCCATGTGTGTGGGCCAACGGGACCAATGGGGAATTGTAGGATTGAAAATAATCCAAGATATTTGAAATGAACAAAGACATCTGCTTTGCTGTTTTTGACAACCTATTTCCATAATGACCATTTGGAGTCTGTAAAGGCACCGAGGTGCTGATAGTTATCAAGGCCTGTAGGCCTAAGATGTGTGTATTTTGGGGGTATGAAATTGTCCGACATTTGGTACAATGAGGGAAGTTGTAATTATCTGATTGGTCAGTTTTGAATGTCTAAAAATTTGGGTTTTAGTCACATGGTCACGGAAGGGATAACAGGAAGATTTAAATGAGAGGTATAAATATGATGAAATGACTTAAAATTGTTGCATTTATTTGGGTTTTCAGAGAATGAAAAACAGGGAGAAATTGTAGTGGCAATTTTAATCTTTTCTTTGTTTATTTTGTTTTCTCAATGATAATATATGAATGCCATGTGTTCTGTATTTTGAGCTTTATGTTGTAACGCTGATACAGCTGTATGGGTGTGAGCCCGAGAATGATCTGTGTTTTATGTTCCCATGCTGGGGGAAGCTGTTCTTGCTTGTATAAACGGTGGGGGTGATGGTTTCCCCTTGCATTATAAAGTAGCAGGCCAAGCTCTCTTGAGGAGAAGTCGCAGTATCTGTCTGTCTCTGACTCTGGCCTGCAGCCTGGCTGCAAGGCTGGGGTCAGAGAACCATTTTTCTTGCATGAATAAATTACTTTTCTTTTTAAATACAATTTGGATCTTGACGTCTCTTTGCCTGGGAATGCTGAGTTTAGTAATTGTTTTTGCCACAACACATCCAAGAACTAACTCAATCTGAAGTGCATTAAAGATAATTGCAATGCAATCTGCTGTTGCAATGCATTGCTTATATCAAGCGTTGTGCATTGAAAGTATGACAAATAAGTAATATGCACTTTGTTGCATTGCAATGCATTCAAGAAATAACTCAATCTGAATTGCGTTGATGATATTTGCAATGCAATCTGCTGTTGCATCGTTTGCACATACAATCAAGCATTGTGCATTGAAGAATAACAATAAAAGTAGCATGTACTTTGTTGCAATGCAATAATTCAATAACTAACTCAATCTGAAGTGCATTGAAGATATTGCAATGCAATCTGCTGTTGCATTGCATTGCTTATATCAAGCATTGTGCATTGAAAATATGACAAATAAGTAATATGCACTTATGTTGCATTGCAATGCATTCAAGAACTAACTCAATCTGAAGTGCATTAAAGATATTTGCAATGCAATCTGCTGTTGCATTGCATTGCTTATATCAAGCGTTGTTCATTGAAAGTATGACAACTACGTAATATGCACTCATGTTGCATTGCAATGCATTCAAGAACTAACTCAATCTGAATTGCATTAATGATATTTGCAATGCAATCTGCTTTCGCATCGTTTGCACATACAATCAAGCGTTGTGCATTGAAGAATAACAATAAAAGTAGCATGTACTTTGTTGCAATGCAATGCATTCAATAACTAACTCAATCTGAATTGCATTGAAGATATTTGCAATGCAATCTGCTGTTGCATTGCATTGTTTATATCAAGCGTTGTGCATTGAAAGTATGACAAATAAGTAATATGCACTTATGTTGCATTGCAATGCATTCAATAACTAACTCAATCTGAAGTGCATTGATAATATTTGCAATGCAATCTGCTGTTGCATTGCATTGCTTATATCAAGCGTTGTGCATTGAAAGTATGACAAATAAGTAATATGCACTTATGTTGCGTTGCAATGCATTCAATAACTAACTCAATCTGAAGTGCATTAAAGATATTTGCAATGCAATCTGCTGTTGCATTGCATTGCTTATATCAAGCGATGTGCATTGAAAGTATGACAAATAAGTAATATGCACTTTGTTGCATTGCAATGCATTCAAGAACTAACTTATTCCGAAGTGCTTTAAATATATTTGCAATGCAATCTGCTGTTGCATTGCATTGCTTATATCAAGCGTTGTGCATTGAAAGTATGACAAATAAGTAATATGCACTTATGTTGCTTTTCAATGCATTCAAGAACTAACTCAATCTGAAGTGCATTAAATATATTTGCAATGCAATCTGCTGTTGCATTGCATTGCTTATATCAAGCGTTGTGCATTGAAAGTATGACAACTAAGTAATATGCACTTATGTTGCATTGCAATGCATTCAAGAACTAACTCAATCTGAATTGCATTGATGATATTTGCAATGCAATCTGCTTTTGCATCGTTTGCACATACAATCACGCGTTGTGCATTGAAGAATAACAATAAAAGTAGCATGTACTTTGTTGCATTGCAATGCATTCAATAACTAACTCAATCTGAATTGCATTGAAGATATTTTCAATGCAATCTGCTGTTGCATTGCATTGCTTATATCAAGCGATGTGCATTGAAAGTATGACAAATAAGTAATATGAACTTTGTTGCATTGCAATGCATTAAAGGAACTAACTTATTCCGAAGTGCTTTAAAGATATTTGCAATGCAATCTGCTGTTGCATTGCTTATATCAAGCATTGAAAGTATGACAAATAAGTAATATGCACTTTGTTGCATTGCAATGCAATGCAGATATTTGCAATGCAATATGCTGTTCCATTGCACTGCACATACAATCAAACGTTATGCATTGAAGAATAAGTAATATGCACTTTGTTGCTTGCAATGCATTCAAGAACTTACTCAATCTGAAGTGCGTTGAAGATATTTGCAATGCAATCTGCTGTTTGCATTGCATTGCACATACGATCAATCGTTGTGCATTGAAAGTATGACAAATAAGTAATATGCACTTTGTTGCATTGCAATGCATTCAAGAAATAACTCAATCTGAAGTGCATTGAAGATATTTGCAATGCAATCTGCTGTTGCATTGCATTGCACATACGATCAAGCGTAATATGCACTTTGTTGCATTGCAATGCATTCAACGCAATCTGCTGTTGCACCACTTGCAGATACAATCAAGCGCTGTGCATTGAAGAATAACAATCAAAGTAACATGCAACAAAAGTGCCTTACAATGCATTCAAGAACTAACTCAGTCCAAAATGCGTTGAAGATATTTGCAATGCAAAATTGCATTGAACGTATATGATCAAAGCGTTGTGCATTAAAGAATAACATTTGAGTAATATGCACTTTTTTTGCATTGCAATGCATTCAAGAACTAACTCATTCCGAAGTGTAATAACTCAATCCAAAGTGCGTTGGAGATATTTGCAATGCAATCTGCAAGCGTTGTGCATTGAAGAATAACATGAGAAATATGCACTTTGTTGTATTGCAATGCATTCAAGAACTAACTCAACCTGAAGTGCGTTGACGCTATTTGCAATGCAATCTGCTGTTGTATTGCATTGATCATACGATCAAGCATTGTGCATTTAAGAATTAGTATGCACTTTGTTGCCTTGCAATTCATTCAAGAACTAATGTATAACTGATTCAGTTGTTTAATGAAGGGAAATCATTTTATCAGCTGTTGCAATGCATTAGAACATCTTATTCCGATGTGCAAAGAACCTAACATATTACATCGTACATGAAGAATAACACATAGCGGTAATACTTTGTTTTATTGTCAATCTGCAATTTATTGCATGATCGTTTGTGTTCAAGCGGTGTGCAACAGCAGATTGCATTGCAAATATCTTCAACGCACTTCGGATTGAGTTAGTTCTTGAAAGCATTGCAATGCAACAAAGTGCATATTTAGGGCCCGAGCACCGATGGTGCGAGGACACTATTGGAATTGCTCTGTTTATTAGGGCCCGAGCACCGATGGTGCGAGGACACTATTGGAATTGCTCTGTTTATTATTAGGGCCCGAGCACCGATGGTGCGAGGACACTATTGGAATTGCTCTGTTTATTAGGGCCCGAGCAACGATGGTGCGAGGACACTATTGGAATTGCTCTGTTTATTATTATTATTATTATTAGGGCCCGAGCACCGATGGTGCGAGGACACTATTGGAATTGCTCTGTTTATTAGGGCCCGAGCACCGATGGTGTGAGGACCCTCTTGGAATTGCTCTGTTTATTATTATTATTATTATTATTATTATTATTATTCTTCTCCGCATTTAATCACATTTTTGAGGGCCTAAACATGCACGAAAACTCACGAAAATTTGCACACGCGTCAGAACCGGCGAAAATTGACATCTGATATGCGTTTCAGAATTGGGCGGGGCAAAATGGCTCGATAGCGCCACCTATAAAGGTTCAACGGAGTGCGCCTCCCGCTACGTTTCACGTACGTGTACGAAATTCGGTACATACATGTAATGACCCAATACCTACAAAAAAGTCTCTTGAAGCATAGCCTTAAACACAACAGGAAGTCAGCCATTTTGAACTTCCTCTCTGATTTTTGTGCAGTTTTTGCCATTTACTGGCCTCATACTTTAACGAACTCCTCCTACAGTTTTAATCTGATCATCTTCAAATTTGGTGAGTGTAATCTTAAGGCCTTTGCGACGTTAAATTGCGAAGATCTTGAGTTTTCGTCGAAGGGCGTGTCCTCGGCGGCCTGACAAATTTTGATGTTTCGCCATGAAACAGGAAGTTGCTGTAACTCAGGCAAACAATGTCCAATCTGCCCCAAACTTCACACGGTTGATAAGCGTTCTGTCCTGAACACATGACCATGCTCAAATTCAGTTACAGTCATAGCGCCACCTGCTGGCAACAGGAAGTGACATGTTTAACACTGTTTTGGACTCCTAATAACATATACAAAATTGCCAGCAAGTGCTAAACATGTTAACAACATACTAGAAACATGCTAAAACATGCTAGCAAACATTAGCTAAGTGCTAAAGCATGCTATTACTGCAATTAAACAGGAAGTTGCTGTAACTCAGGCAAACAATGTCCAATCTGCCCCAAACTTCACACGTTTGATAAGAGTTCTGCCCTGAACACATTTACATGAGAATATTCAGTTACAGTCATAGCGCCACCTGCTGGCAACAGGAAGTGACATGTTTAACACTGTTTTGGACTCCTAATAACATATAAAAAATTGCCAGCAAGTGCTAAACATGTTAACAACATACTAGAAACATGCTAAAACATGCTAGCAAACATTAGCTAAGTGCTAAAGCATGCTATTGTTGCAATTAAATAGGAATTTGCTGTAACTCAGGCATTGAATGCCCAATCTGCCCCAAACTTCACACGTTTGATAAGCGTTCTGTCCTGAACACATAACCATGCTCAAATTCAGTTACAGTCATAGCGCCACCTGCTGGCAACAGGAAGTGACATGTTTAACACTGTTTTGGACTCCTAATAACATATACAAAATTGCCAGCAAGTGCTAAACATGTTAACAACATACTAGAAACATGCTAAAACATGCTAGCAAACATTAGCTAAGTGCTAAAGCATGCTATTATTGCAATTAAATAGGAATTTGCTGTAACTCAGGCATTGAATGCCCAATCTGCCCCAAACTTCACACGTTTGATAAGAGTTCTGGTCTGAACACATTTACATGAGAATATTTAGTTATAGTAATAGCGCCACCTATTGGCAACAGGAAGTGACATGTTTAACACTGTGATGCTGTACTAGCAACATATTAAATAAACCATTGAGTTATAAACATGTTAGAAACCTGTTAAAACATGCTAGCAATTCTTAGCTAAGTGCTAAAGCATGCTAATGCAATGAAAGAGGAAGTTGTTGTTACTCAAGAAGGCAATGTCCAATCTGCCCCAAACTTTACACGTTTGATAAGAGTCCTGCCCTGAACACATCTACATGACACTTTTCAGTTATAGAATAGCGCCACCTACTGGCAACAGGAAGTGACATGTTTAACACTGCAATGCATTACTAGCAACATATTAAATATGCCATTGAGTTATATACATGTTAGAAACATGTTAAAACATGCTAGCAATTCTTAGCTAAGTGCTAAAGCACGCTAATGCAATGAAACGGGAAGTTGTTGTTACTGAAGAAGGCAATGTCCAATCTGCCCCAAACTTCACACGTTTGATAAGAGTCCTGCCCTGAACACATCTACATGACAATTTTAAGTTAAAGTAATAGCGCCACCTACTGTCAACAGGAAGTGACACGTTTTAAACTGTGATGCATTGCTAGCGACATATTTAATATGCCATTGAGTTCTAAACATGCTAGAAACATGCTAAAACATGCTAGCAACACTTATCTGAGTGATAACGCATGCTATTATCCCCATAATAAAGGACATTTTTGTAACTGACTTTGACATACTCCTATATTTACCTACTTAAATGCACAATGCCCACCGTGCTCTGTCTTCCTAAATCCACCGGGTGGCGGTTGGCACGGGTGCGAGGGCCCTTTCATCGCTGCTTGCAGCTTTAATTATTATTATTATTATTATTATTATTATTATTTTCCGCATTTAATCGCATTTTTGAGGGCCTAAACATGCACGAAAACTCACGAAAATTTGCACACGCGTCAGAACTGGCGAAAATTGACATCTGATATGCGTTTCAGAATTGGGCGGGGTAAAATGGCTCGATAGCGCCACCTATAAAGGTTCAACGGAGTGCGCCTCCCGCTACGTTTCACGTACGTGTACGAAATTCGGAACATACATGTAATGACCCAATACCTACAAAAAAGTCTCTTGGAGCATAGCCTTAAACACAACAGGAAGTCAGCCATTTTGAACTTCCTCTCTGATTTTTGTGCAGTTTTTGCCATTTTCAGGCCTCGTACTTTAACGAACTCCTCCTACAGTTTTAATCTGATCATCTTCAAATTTGGTGAGTGTAATCTTAAGGCCTTTGCGACGTTAAATTGCGAAGATCTAGAGTTTTCGTCGAAGGGCGTGTCCTCGGCGGCCTGACAAATTTTGATGTTTCGCCATGAAACAGGAAGTTGCTGTAACTCAGGCAAACAATGTCCAATCTGCCCCAAACTTCACACGTTTGATAAGCGTTCTGTGCTGAACACATGCCCATGCTCAAATTCAGTTACAGTCATAGCGCCACCTGCTGGCAACAGGAAGTGACATGTTTAACACTGTTTTGGACTCCTAATAACAAATACAAAATTGCCAGCAAGTGCTAAACATGTTAACAACATACTAGAAACATGCTAAAACATGCTAGCAAACATTAGCTAAGTGCTAAAGCATGCTATTACTGCAATTAAATAGGAATTTGCTGTAACTCAGGCATTGAATGCCCAATCTGCCCCAAACTTCACACGTTTGATAAGAGTTCTGTCCTGAACACATTTACATGAGAATATTCAGTTATAGTAATAGCGCCACCTATTGGCAACAGGAAGTGACATGTTTAACACTGTGATGCTGTACTAGCAACATATTAAATAAACCATTGAGTTATAAACATGTTAGAAACTTGTTAAAACATGCTAGCAATTCTTAGCTAAGTGTTAAAGCATGCTAATGCAATGAAACAGGAAGTTGTTGTTACTCAAGTAGGCAATGTCCAATCTGCCCCAAACTTCACAGGTTTGATAAGAGTTCTGTCCTGAACACATTTACATGAGAATAATCAGTTAGAGTAATAGCGCCACCTGCTGGCAACAGGAAGTGACATGTTTAACACCATTTTAGACTCCTAATAACATATAAAAAATTGCCAGCAAGTGCTAAACATGTTAACAACATACGGGAAACATGCTAAAACATGCTAACAAACATTAGCTAAGTGCTAAAGCATGCTATTTGCTATTACTGCAATTAAATAGGAATTTGCTGTAACTCAGGCATTGAATGTTCAATTTGCCCAATTTCACACGTTTGATAAGAGTCCTGCCCTGAACACATCTACATGACACTTTTCAGTTATAGTAATAGCGCCACCTACTGGCAACAGGAAGTGACATGGTTAACACTGTGATGCAGTACTAGCAACATATTCAATATGCCATTGAGTAATAAACATGTTAGAAACCTGTTAAAACATGCTAGCAATTCTTAGCTAAGTGCTAAAGCATGCTAATGCAATGAAAGAGGAAGTTGTTGTTACTCAAGAAGGCAATGTCCAATCTGCCCCAAACTTCACACGTTTGATAAGAGTCCTGCCCTGAACACATCTACATGACACTTTTCAGTTATAGTAATAGCGCCACCTACTGGCAACAGGAAGTGACATGTTTAACACTGCGATGCATTACTAGCAACATATTAAATATGCCATTGAGTTATATACATGTTAGAAACATGTTAAAACATGCTAGCAATTGCTAAAGCATGCTAATGCAATGAAACGGGAAGTTGTTGTTACTGAAGAAGGCAATGTCCAATCTGCCCCAAACTTCACACGTTTGATAAGAGTCCTGCCCTGAACACATCTACATGACAATTTTAAGTTAAAGTAATAGCGCCACCTACTGTCGACAGGAAGTGACACGTTTTAAACTGTGATGCATTGCTAGCGACATATTTAATATGCCATTGAGTTCTAAACATGCTAGAAACATGCTAAAACATGCTAGCAACACTTATCTGAGTGATAACGCATGCTATTATCCCCATAATAAAGGACATTTTTGTAACTGACTTTGACATACTCCTATATTTACCTACTTAAATGCACAATGCCCACCGTGCTCTGTCTTCCTAAATCCACCGGGTGGAGGTTGGCACGGGTGCGAGGGCCCTTTCATCGCTGCTTGCAGCTTTAATTAGGGCCCGAGCACCGATGGTGTGAGGACCCTCTTGGAATTGCTCTGTTTATTAGGGCCCGAGCACCGATGGTGCGAGGACACTATTGGAATTGCTCTGTTTATTAGGGCCCGAGCACCGATGGTGCGAGGACACTATTGGAATTGCTCTGTTTATTATTATTAGGGCCCGAGCACCGATGGTGTGAGGACCCTCTTGGAATTGCTCTGTTTATTATTATTATTATTATTATTATTCTTCTTCTCCGCATTTAATCGCATTTTTGAGGGCCTAAACATGCACGAAAACTCACGAAAATTTGCACACGCGTCAGAACTGGCGAAAATTGACATCTGATATGCGTTTCAGAATTGGGCGGGGTAAAATGGCTCGATAGCGCCACCTATAAAGGTTCAACGGAGTGCGCCTCCCGCTACGTTTCACGTACGTGTACGAAATTCGGTACATACATGTAATGACCCAATACCTACAAAAAAGTCTCTTGGAGCATAGCCTTAAACACAACAGGAAGTCAGCCATTTTGAACTTCCTCTCTGATTTTTGTGCAGTTTTTGCCATTTTCAGGCCTCGTACTTTAACGAACTCCTCCTACAGTTTTAATCTGATCATCTTCAAATTTGGTGAGTGTAATCTTAAGGCCTTTGCGACGTTAAATTGCGAAGATCTAGAGTTTTCGTCGAAGGGCGTGTCCTCGGCCGCCTGACAAATTTTGATGTTTCGCCATGAAACAGGAAGTTGCTGTAACTCAGGCAAACAATGTCCAATCTGCCCCAAACTTCACACGTTTGATAAGCGTTCTGTCCTGAACACATGACCATGCTCAAATTCAGTTACAGTCATAGCGCCACCTGCTGGCAACAGGAAGTGACATGTTTAACACTGTTTTGGACTCCTAATAACATATAAAAAATTGCCAGCAAGTGCTAAACATGTTAACAACATACTAGAAACATGCTAAAACATGCTAGCAAACATTAGCTAAGTGCTAAAGCATGCTATTACTGCAATTAAATAGGAATTTGCTGTAACTCAGGCATTGAATGCCCAATCTGCCCCAAACTTCACACGTTTGATAAGAGTTCTGGTCTGAACACATTTACATGAGAATATTCAGTTATAGTAATAGCGCCACCTATTGGCAACAGGAAGTGACATGTTTAACACTGTCATGCTGTACTAGCAACATATTAAATAAACCATTGAGTTATAAACATGTTAGAAACATGTTAAAACATGCTAGCAATTCTTAGCTAAGTGCTAAAGCATGCTAATGCAATGAAACAGGAAGTTGTTGTTACTCAAGTAGGCAATGTCCAATCTGCCCCAAACTTCACAGGTTTGATAAGAGTTCTGTCCTGAACACATTTACATGAGAATAATCAGTTAGAGTAATAGCGCCACCTGCTGGCAACAGGAAGTGACATGTTTAACACCATTTTGGACTCCTAATAACATAAAAAATTGCCAGCAAGTGCTAAACATGTTAACAACATACAGGAAACATGCTAAAACATGCTAACAAACATTAGCTGAGTGCTAAAGCATGCTATTACTGCAATTAAATAGGAATTTGCTGTAACTCAGGCATTGAATGTTCAATTTGCCCCAATTTCACACGTTTCATAAGAGTTCTGGTCTGAACACATTTACATGAGAGTATTCAGTTATAGTAATAGCGCCACCTATTGGCAACAGGAAGTGACATGTTCAACACTGTGATGTTGTACTAGCAACATATTAAATAAACCATTGAGTTATAAACATGTTAGAAACCTGTTAAAACATGCTAGCAATTCTTAGCTAAGTGCTAAAGCATGCTAATGCAATGAAACAGGAAGTTGTTGTTACTCAAGAAGGCAATGTCCAATCTGCCCCAAACTTCACACGTTTGATAAGAGTCCTGCCCTGAACACATTTACATGACACTTTTCAGTTATAGTAATAGCGCCACCTACTGGCAACAGGAAGTGACATGTTCAACACTGTGATGTTGTACTAGCAACATATTAAATAAACCATTGAGTTATAAACATGTTAGAAACATGTTAAAACATGCTAGCAATTCTTAGCTAAGTGCTAAAGCATGCTAATGCAATGAAACAGGAAGTTGTTGTTACTCAAGAAGGCAATGTCCAATCTGCCCCAAACTTCACACGTTTGATAAGAGTCCTGCCCTGAACACATTTACATGACACTTTTCAGTTATAGTAATAGCGCCACCTACTGGCAACAGGAAGTGACATGTTCAACACTGTGATGTTGTACTAGCAACATATTAAATAAACCATTGAGTTATAAACATGTTAGAAACATGTTAAAACATGCTAGCAATTCTTAGCTAAGTGCTAAAGCATGCTAATGCAATGAAACAGGAAGTTGTTGTTACTCAAGAAGGCAATGTCCAATCGGCCCCAAACTTCACACGTTTGATAAGAGTCCTGCCCTGAACACATCTACATGACACTTTTCAGTTATAGTAATAGCGCCACCTACTGGCAACAGGAAGTGACATGGTTAACACTGTGATGCAGTACTAGCAACATATTAAATATGCCATTGAGCAATAAACATGTTAGAAACATGTTACAACATGCTAGCAATTCTTAGCTAAGTGCTAAAGCATGCTAATGCAATGAAAGAGGAAGTTGTTGTTACTCAAGAAGGCAATGTCCAATCTGCCCCAAACTTCACACGTTTGATAAGAGTCCTGCCCTGAACACATCTACATGACACTTTTCAGTTATAGTAATAGCGCCACCTACTGGCAACAGGAAGTGACATGTTTAACACTGCGATGCATTACTAGCAACATATTAAATATGCCATTGAGTTATATACATGTTAGAAACATGTTAAAACATGCTAGCAATTCTTAGCTAAGTGCTAAAGCACGCTAATGCAATGAAACGGGAAGTTGTTGTTACTGAAGAAGGCAATGTCAAATCTGCCCCAAACTTCACACGTTTGATAAGAGTCCTGCCCTGAACACATCTACATGACAATTTTAAGTTAAAGTAATTGCACCACCTACTGTCGACAGGAAGTGACACGTTTTAAACTGTGATGCATTGCTAGCGATATATTTAATATGCCATTGAGTTCTAAACATGCTAGAAACATGCTAAAACATGCTAGCAACACTTATCTGAGTGATAACGCATGCTATTATCCCCATAATAAAGGACATTTTTGTAACTGACTTTGACATACTCCTATATTTACCTAATTAAAATGCACAATGCCCACCGTGCTCTGTCTTCCTAAATCCACCGGGTGGCGGTTGGCACGGGTGCGAGGGCCCTTTCATCGCTGCTTGCAGCTTTAATTATTATTATTATTATTATTATTATTATTATTATTATTATTTTCCGCATTTGATCGCATTTTTGAGGGCCTAAACATGCACGAAAACTCACGAAAATTTGCACACGCGTCAGAACTGGCGAAAATTGACATCTGATATGCGTTTCAGAATTGGGCGGGGTAAAATGGCTCGATAGCGCCACCTATAAAGGTTCAACGGAGTGCGCCTCCCGCTACGTTTCACGTACGTGTACGAAATTCGGTACATACATGTAATGACCCAATACCTACAAAAAAGTCTCTTGGAGCATAGCCTTAAACACAACAGGAAGTCAGCCATTTTGAACTTCCTCTCTGATTTTTGTGCAGTTTTTGGCATTTTCAGGCCTCGTACTTTAACGAACTCCTCCTACAGTTTTAATCTGATCATCTTCAAATTTGGTGAGTGTAATCTTAAGGCCTTTGCGACGTTAAATTGCGAAGATCTAGAGTTTTCGTCGAAGGGCGTGTCCTCGGCGGCCTGACAAATTTTGATGTTTCGCCATGAAACAGGAAGTTGCTGTAACTCAGGCAAACAATGTCCAATCTGCCCCAAACTTCACACGTTTGATAAGAGTTCTGCCCTGAACACATGACATGCTCAAATTCAGTTACAGTCATAGCGCCACCTGCTGGCAACAGGAAGTGACATGTTTAACACTGTTTTGGACTCCTAATAACATATAAAAAATTGCCACCAAGTGCTTAACATGCTAACAACATACTAGAAACATGCTAAAACATGCTAGCAAACATTAGCTAAGTGCTAAAGCATGCTATTACTGCAATTAAATAGGAATTTGCTGTAACTCAGGCATTGAATGTCCAATCTGCCCCAAACTTCACACGTTTGATAAGCGTTCTGTCCTGAACACATGACCATGCTCAAATTCAGTTACAGTCATAGCGCCACATGCTGGCAACAGGAAGTGACATGTTTAACACTGTTTTGGACTCCTAATAACATATAAAAAATTGCCAGCAAGTGCTTAACATGTTAACAACATACTAGAAACATGCTAAAACATGCTAGCAAACATTAGCTAAGTGCTAAAGCATGCTATTACTGCAATTAAATAGGAATTTGCTGTAACTCAGGCATTGAATGTCCAATCTGCCCCAAACTTCACACGTTTGATAAGCGTTCTGTCCTGAACACATGACCATGCTCAAATTCAGTTACAGTCATAGCGCCACCTGCTGGCAACAGGAAGTGACATGTTTAACACTGTTTTGGACTCCTAATAACATACAAAAAAGTGCCAGCAAGTGTTAAACATGTTAACAACATACTAGAAACATGCTAAAACATGCTAGCAAACATTAGCTAGGTGCTAAATCATGCTATTAATGCAATTAAATAGGAATTTGCTGTAACTGGCATTGGATGTTTAATCGGCCCCAAACTTCACACGGTTGAATATTCTCATGTTTAACACATTTACATGAGAATATTCAGTTATAGTAATAGCGCCACCTACTGGCAACAGCAAATGACATGTTTAACACTGTGATGCTGTACTAGCAACATATTAAATATGCCATTGAGTTATAAACATGTTAGAAACCTGTTAAAACATGCTAGCAATTCTTAGCTAAGTGCTAAAGCATGCTAATGCAATGAAAGAGGAAGTTGTTGTTACTAAAGAAGGCAATGTCCAATCTTTCCCAAACTTTACACGTTTGATAAGAGTCCTGTCCTGAACACATCTACATGACACTTTTCAGTTATAGTAATAGCGCCACCTACTGGCAACAGGAAGTGACATGTTTAACACTGTGATGCAGTACTAGCAACATTTTAAATATGCCATTGAGTTATATACATGTTAGAAACATGTTAAAACATGCTAGCAATTCTTAGCTAAGTGCTAAAGCACGCTAATGCAATGAAACAGGAAGTTGGTGTTACTGAAGAAGGCAATGTCCAATCTGCCCCAAACTTCACACGTTTGATAAGAGTCCTGCCCTGAACACATCTACATGACAATTTTAAGTTAAAGTAATAGCGCCACCTACTGTCGACAGGAAGTGACACGTTTTACACTGTGATGCATTACTAGCGACATATTTAATATGCCATTGAGTTCTAAACATGCTAGAAACATGCTAAAACATGCTAGCAACACTTATCTGAGTTATAACGCATGCTATTATCCCCATAATCAAGGACATTTTTGTAACTGACTTTGACATACTCCTCCTATTTTTACCTACTTAAATGCACATTGCCCACCGTGCTCTGTCTTCCTAAAGCCACCGGGTGGCGGTGGCACGGGTGCGAGGGCCCTTTCATCGCTGCTTGCAGCTTTAATTAGGGCCCGAGCACCGATGGTGCGAGGACACTATTGGAATTGCTCTGTTTATTATTATTATTATTATTATTATTATTATTATTATTATTTTCCGCATTTGATCGCATTTTTGAGGGCCTAAACATGCACGAAAACTCACGAAAATTTGCACACGCGTCAGAACTGGCGAAAATTGACATCTGATATGCGTTTCAGAATTGGGCGGGGTAAAATGGCTCGATAGCGCCACCTATAAAGGTTCAACGGAGTGCGCCTCCCGCTACGTTTCACGTACGTGTACGAAATTCGGTACATACATGTAATGACCCAATACCTACAAAAAAGTATCTTGGAGCATAGCCTTAAACACAACAGGAAGTCAGCCATTTTGAACTTCCTCTCTGATTTTTGTGCAGTTTTTGGCATTTTCAGGCCTCGTACTTTAACGAACTCCTCCTACAGTTTTAATCTGATCATCTTCAAATTTGGTGAGTGTAATCTTAAGGCCTTTGCGACGTTAAATTGCGAAGATCTAGAGTTTTCGTCGAAGGGCGTGTCCTCGGCGGCCTGACAAATTTTGATGTTTCGCCATGAAACAGGAAGTTGCTGTAACTAAGGCAAACAATGTCCAATCTGCCCCAAACTTCACACGTTTGATAAGCGTTCTGTCCTGAACACATGACCATGCTCAAATTCAGTTACAGTCATAGCGCCACCTGCTGGCAACAGGAAGTGACATGTTTAACACCGTTTTGGACTCCTAATTAACATATACAAAATTGCCAGCAAGTGCTAAACATGTTAACACCATACTAGAAACATGCTAAAACATGCTAGCAAACATTAGCTAAGTGCTAAAGCATGCTATTACTGCAATTAAATAGGAATTTGCTGTAACTCAGGCATTGAATGCCCAATCTGCCCCAAACTTCACACGTTTGATAAGAGTTCTGTCCTGAACACATTTACATGAGAATATTCAGTTATAGTAATAGCGCCACCTATTGGCAACAGGAAGTGACATGTTTAACACTGTGATGCTGTACTAGCAACATATTAAATAAACCATTGAGTTATAAACATGTTAGAAACATGTTAAAACATGCTAGCAATTCTTAGCTAAGTGCTAAAGCATGCTAATGCAATGAAACAGGAAGTTGTTGTTACTCAAGTAGGCAATGTCCAATCTGCCCCAAACTTCACAGGTTTGATAAGAGTCCTGCCCTGAACACATCTACATGAGAATAATCAGTTAGAGTAATAGCGCCACCTGCTGGCAACAGGAAGTGTCATGTTTAACACCATTTTGGACTCCTAATAACATATAAAAAATTGCCAGCAAGTGCTGAACATGTTAACAACACACGGGAACCATGCTAAAACATGCTAACAAACATTAGCTAAGTGCTAAAGCATGCTATTCCTGCAATTAAATAGGAATTTGCTGTCAGGCATTGAATGTTCAATTTGCCCCAATTTCACACGTTTGATAAGAGTTCTGCCCTGAACACATCTACATGACACTTTTCAGTTATAGTAATAGCGCCACCTACTGGCAACAGGAAGTGACATGGTTAACACTGTGATGCAGTACTAGCAACATATTAAATATGCCATTGAGTAATAAACATGTTAGAAACCTGTTAAAACATGCTAGCAATTCTTAGCTAAGTGCTAAAGCATGCTAATGCAATGAAACGGGAAGTTATTGTTACTGAAGAAGACAATGTCCAATCTGCCCCAAACTTCACATGTTTGATAAGAGTCCTGCCCTGAACACATCTACATGACAATTTTAAGTTAAAGTAATAGCGCCACCTACTGTCGACAGGAAGTGACACGTTTTAAACTGTGATGCATTGCTAACGACATATTTAATATGCCATTGAGTTCTAAACATGCTAGAAACATGCTAAAACATGCTAGCAACACTTATCTGAGTGATAACGCATGCTATTATACCCATGATAAAGGACATTTTTGTAACTGACTTTGACATACTACTCCTATTTTTACCTACTTAAATGCACATTGCCCACCGTGCTCTGTCTTCCTAAATCCACCGGGTGGCGGTGGCACGGGTGCGAGGGCCCTTTCATCGCTGCTTGCAGCTTTAATTATTATTAGGGCCCGAGCACCGATGGTGTGAGGACCCTCTTGGAATTGCTCTGTTTATTATTATTATTATTATTATTATTATTATTATTCTTCTCCGCATTTAATCGCATTTTTGAGGGCCTAAACATGCACGAAAACTCACGAAAATTTGCACACGCGTCAGAACTGGCGAAAATTGACATCTGATATGCGTTTCAGAATTGGGCGGGGTAAAATGGCTCGATAGCGCCACCTATAAAGGTTCAACGGAGTGCGCCTCCCGCTACGTTTCACGTACGTGTACGAAATTCGGTACATACATGTAATGACCCAATACCTACAAAAAAGTCTCTTGGAGCATAGCCTTAAACACAACAGGAAGTCAGCCATTTTGAACTTCCTCTCTGATTTTTGTGCAGTTTTTGCCATTTTCAGGCCTCGTACTTTAACGAACTCCTCCTACAGTTTTAATCTGATCATCTTCAAATTTGGTGAGTGTAATCTTAAGGCCTTTGCGACGTTAAATTGCGAAGATCTAGAGTTTTCGTCGAAGGGCGTGTCCTCGGCGGCCTGACAAATTTTGATGTTTCGCCATGAAACAGGAAGTTGCTGTAACTCAGGCAAACAATGTCCAATCTGCCCCAAACTTCACACGTTTGATAAGCGTTCTGTCCTGAACACATGACCATGCTCAAATTCAGTTACAGTCATAGCGCCACCTGCTGGCAACAGGAAGTGACATGTTTAACACTGTTTTGGACTCCTAATAACATAAAAAATTGCCAGCAAGTGCTAAACATGTTAACAACATACTAGAAACATGCTAAAACATGCTAGCAAACATTAGCTAAGTGCTAAAGCATGCTATTACTGCAATTAAATAGGAATTTGCTGTAACTCAGGCATTGAATGCCCAATCTGCCCCAAACTTCACACGTTTGATAAGAGTTCTGGTCTGAACACATTTACATGAGAATATTCAGTTATAGTAATAGCGCCACCTATTGGCAACAGGAAGTGACATGTTTAACACTGTCATGCTGTACTAGCAACATATTAAATAAACCATTGAGTTATAAACATGTTAGAAACATGTTAAAACATGCTAGCAATTCTTAGCTAAGTGCTAAAGCATGCTAATGCAATGAAACAGGAAGTTGTTGTTACTCAAGAAGGCAATGTCCAATCTGCCCCAAACTTCACACGTTTGATAAGAGTCCTGCCCTGAACACATCTACATGACACTTTTCAGTTATAGTAATAGCGCCACCTACTGGCAACAGGAAGTGACATGTTTAACACTGCGATGCATTACTAGCAACATATTAAATATGCCATTGAGTTATATACATGTTAGAAACATGTTAAAACATGCTAGCAATTCTTAGCTAAGTGCTAAAGCACGCTAATGCAATGAAACGGGAAGTTGTTGTTACTGAAGAAGGCAATGTCAAATCTGCCCCAAACTTCACACGTTTGATAAGAGTCCTGCCCTGAACACATCTACATGACAATTTTAAGTTAAAGTAATTGCGCCACCTACTGTCGACAGGAAGTGACACGTTTTAAACTGTGATGCATTGCTAGCGACATATTTAATATGCCATTGAGTTCTAAACATGCTAGAAACATGCTAAAACATGCTAGCAACACTTATCTGAGTGATAACGCATGCTATTATCCCCATAATAAAGGACATTTTTGTAACTGACTTTGACATACTCCTATATTTACCTACTTAAATGCACAATGCCCACCGTGCTCTGTCTTCCTAAAGCCACCGGGTGGCGGTTGGCACGGGTGCGAGGGCCCTTTCATCGCTGCTTGCAGCTTTAATTATTATTATTATTTTCCGCATTTAATCACATTTTTGAGGGCCTAAACATGCACGAAAACTCACGAAAATTTGCACACGCGTCAGAACTGGCGAAAATTGACATCTGATATGCGTTTCAGAATTGGGCGGGGTAAAATGGCTCGATAGCGCCACCTATAAAGGTTCAACGGAGTGCGCCTCCCGCTACGTGTCACGTATGTGTACGAAATTCGGTACATACATGTAATGACCCAATACCTACAAAAAAGTCTCTTGGAGCATAGCCTTAAACACAACAGGAAGTCAGCCATTTTGAACTTCCTCTCTGATTTTTGTGCAGTTTTTGCCATTTTCAGGCCTCGTACTTTAACGAACTCCTCCTACAGTTTTAATCTGATCATCTTCAAATTTGGTGAGTGTAATCTTAAGGCCTTTGCGACGTTAAATTGCGAAGATCTAGAGTTTTCGTCGAAGGGCGTGTCCTCGGCGGCCTGACAAATTTTGATGTTTCGCCATGAAACAGGAAGTTGCTGTAACTCAGGCAAACAATGTCCAATCTGCCCCAAACTTCACACGTTTGATAAGCGTTCTGTCCTGAACACATGACCATGCTCAAATTCAGTTACAGTCATAGCGCCACCTGCTGGCAACAGGAAGTGACATCTTTAACACTGTTTTGGACTCCTAATAACATATAAAAAATTGCCACCAAGTGCTTAACATGTTAACAACATACTAGAAACATGCTAAAACATGCTAGCAAACATTAGCTAAGTGCTAAATCATGCTATTAATGCAATTAAATAGGAATTTGCTGTAACTCAGGCATTGAATGTCCAATCTGCCCCAAACTTCACACGTTTGATAAGCGTTCTGTCCTGAACACATGACCATGCTCAAATTCAGTTACAGTCATAGCGCCACCTGCTGGCAACAGGAAGTGACATCTTTAACACTGTTTTGGACTCCTAATAACATACAAAAAAGTGCCAGCAAGTGTTAAACATGTTAACAACATACTAGAAACATGCTAAAACATGCTAGCAAACATTAGCTAGGTGCTAAATCATGCTATTAATGCAATTAAATAGGAATTTGCTGTAACTCAGGCATTGAATGTTTAATCTGCCCCAAACTTCACACGGTTGAATATTCTCATGTTTAACACATTTAAATGAGAATATTCAGTTATAGTAACAGCGCCACCTACTGGCAACAGGAAATGACATGTTTAACACTGTGATGCTGTACTAGCAACTTATTAAATATGCCATTGAGTTATAAACATGTTAGAAACCTGTTAAAACATGCTAGCAATTCTTAGCTAAGTGCTAAAGCATGCTAATGCAATGAAAGAGGAAGTTGTTGTTACTAAAGAAGGCAATGTCCAATCTTTCCCAAACTTTACACGTTTGATAAGAGTCCTGTCCTGAACACATCTACATGACACTTTTCAGTTATAGTAATAGCGCCACCTACTGGCAACAGGAAATGACATGTTTAACACTGCGATGCATTACTAGCAACATATTAAATATGCCATTGAGTTATATACATGTTAGAAACATGTTAAAACATGCTAGCAATTCTTAGCTAAGTGCTAAAGCATGCTAATGCAATGAAAGAGGAAGTTGTTGTTACTAAAGAAGGCAATGTCCAATCTTTCCCAAACTTCACACGTTTGATAAGAGTTCTGCCCTGAACACATCTACATGACAACTTTAAGTTAAAGTAATAGCGCCACCTACTATCGACAGGAAGTGACACGTTTTACACTGTGATGCATTACTAGCGACATATTTAATATGCCATTGAGTTCTAAACATGCTAGAAACATGCTAAAACATGCTAGCAACACTTATCTGAGTGATAACGCATGCTATTATCCCCATAATAAAGGACATTTTTGTAACTGACTTTGACATACTCCTCCTATTTTTACCTACTTAAATGCACATTGCCCACCATGCTCTGTCTTCCTAAAGCCACTGGGTGGCGGTGGCACGGGTGCGAGGGCCCTTTCATCGCTGCTTGCAGCTTTAATTAGGGCCCGAGCACCGATGGTGCGAGGACACTATTGGAATTGCTCTGTTTATTATTATTATTATTATTATTATTATTATTATTATTATTATTTTCCGCATTTGATCGCATTTTTGAGGGCCTAAACATGCACGAAAACTCACGAAAATTTGCACACGCGTCAGAACTGGCGAAAATTGACATCTGATATGCGTTTCAGAATTGGGCGGGGTAAAATGGCTCGATAGCGCCACCTATAAAGGTTCAACGGAGTGCGCCTCCCGCTACGTTTCACGTACGTGTACGAAATTCGGTACATACATGTAATGACCCAATACCTACAAAAAAGTCTCTTGGAGCATAGCCTTAAACACAACAGGAAGTCAGCCATTTTGAACTTCCTCTCTGATTTTTGTGCAGTTTTTGGCATTTTCAGGCCTCGTACTTTAACGAACTCCTCCTACAGTTTTAATCTGATCATCTTCAAATTTGGTGAGTGTAATCTTAAGGCCTTTGCGACGTTAAATTGCGAAGATCTAGAGTTTTCGTCGAAGGGCGTGTCCTCGGCGGCCTGACAAATTTTGATGTTTCGCCATGAAACAGGAAGTTGCTGTAACTAAGGCAAACAATGTCCAATCAGCCCCAAACTTCACACGTTTGATAAGCGTTCTGTCCTGAACACATGACCATGCTCAAATTCAGTTACAGTCATAGCGCCACCTGCTGGCAACAGGAAGTGACATGTTTAACACCGTTTTGGACTCCTAATTAACATATACAAAATTGCCAGCAAGTGCTAAACATATTAACACCATACTAGAAACATGCTAAAACATGCTAGCAAACATTAGCTAAGTGCTAAAGCATGCTATTACTGCAATTAAATAGGAATTTGCTGTAACTCAGGCATTGAATGCCCAATCTGCCCCAAACTTCACACGTTTGATAAGAGTTCTGTCCTGAACACATTTACATGAGAATATTCAGTTATAGTAATAGCGCCACCTATTGGCAACAGGAAGTGACCTGTTTAACACTGTGATGCTGTACTAGCAACATATTAAATAAACCATTGAGTTATAAACATGTTAGAAACATGTTAAAACATGCTAGCAATTCTTAGCTAAGTGCTAAAGCATGCTAATGCAATGAAACAGGAAGTTGTTGTTACTCAAGTAGGCAATGTCCAATCTGCCCCAAACTTCACAGGTTTGATAAGAGTCCTGCCCTGAACACATCTACATGAGAATAATCAGTTAGAGTAATAGCGCCACCTGCTGGCAACAGGAAGTGTCATGTTTAACACCATTTTGGACTCCTAATAACATATAAAAAATTGCCAGCAAGTGCTGAACATGTTAACAACACACGGGAACCATGCTAAAACATGCTAACAAACATTAGCTAAGTGCTAAAGCATGCTATTCCTGCAATTAAATAGGAATTTGCTGTCAGGCATTGAATGTTCAATTTGCCCCAATTTCACACGTTTGATAAGAGTTCTGCCCTGAACACATCTACATGACACTTTTCAGTTATAGTAATAGCGCCACCTACTGGCAACAGGAAGTGACATGGTTAACACTGTGATGCAGTACTAGCAACATATTAAATATGCCATTGAGTAATAAACATGTTAGAAACCTGTTAAAACATGCTAGCAATTCTTAGCTAAGTGCTAAAGCATGCTAATGCAATGAAACGGGAAGTTATTGTTACTGAAGAAGACAATGTCCAATCTGCCCCAAACTTCACATGTTTGATAAGAGTCCTGCCCTGAACACATCTACATGACAATTTTAAGTTAAAGTAATAACGCCACCTACTGTCGACAGGAAGTGACACGTTTTAAACTGTGATGCATTGCTAGCGACATATTTAATATGCCATTGAGTTCTAAACATGCTAGAAACATGCTAAAACATGCTAGCAACACTTATCTGAGTGATAACGCATGCTATTATACCCATGATAAAGGACATTTTTGTAACTGACTTTGACATACTACTCCTATTTTTACCTACTTAAATGCACATTGCCCACCGTGCTCTGTCTTCCTAAAGCCACCGGGTGGCGGTGGCACGGGTGCGAGGGCCCTTTCATCGCTGCTTGCAGCTTTAATTAGGGCCCGAGCACCGATGGTGTGAGGACCCTCTTGGAATTGCTCTGTTTATTATTATTATTATTATTATTATTCTTCTTCTTCTTCTCCGCATTTAATCGCATTTTTGAGGGCCTAAACATGCACGAAAACTCACGAAAATTTGCACACGCGTCAGAACTGGCGAAAATTGACATCTGATATGCGTTTCAGAATTGGGCGGGGTAAAATGGCTCGATAGCGCCACCTATAAAGGTTCAACGGAGTGCGCCTCCCGCTACGTTTCACGTACGTGTACGAAATTCGGTACATACATGTAATGACCCAATACCTACAAAAAAGTCTCTTGGAGCATAGCCTTAAACACAACAGGAAGTCAGCCATTTTGAACTTCCTCTCTGATTTTTGTGCAGTTTTTGCCATTTTCAGGCCTCGTACTTTAACGAACTCCTCCTACAGTTTTAATCTGATCATCTTCAAATTTGGTGAGTGTAATCTTAAGGCCTTTGCGACGTTAAATTGCGAAGATCTAGAGTTTTCGTCGAAGGGCGTGTCCTCGGCGGCCTGACAAATTTTGATGTTTCGCCATGAAACAGGAAGTTGCTGTAACTCAGGCAAACAATGTCCAATCTGCCCCAAAATTCACACGTTTGATAAGAGTTCTGCCCTGAACACATGACCATGCTCAAATTCAGTTACAGTCATAGCGCCACCTGCTGGCAACAGGAAGTGACATGTTTAACACTGTTTTGGACTCCTAATAACATACAAAAAAGTGCCAGCAAGTGTTAAACATGTTAACAACATACTAGAAACATGCTAAAACATGCTAGCAAACATTAGCTAGGTGCTAAATCATGCTATTAATGCAATTAAATAGGAATTTGCTGTAACTCAGGCATTGGATGTTTAATCTGCCCCAAACTTCACACGTTTGAATATTCTCATGTTTAACACATTTACATGAGAATATTCAGTTATAGTAATAGCGCCACCTACTGGCAACAGGAAATGACATGTTTAACACTGTGATGCTGTACTAGCAACATATTAAATATGCCATTGAGTTATATACATGTTAGAAACATGTTAAAACATGCTAGCAATTCTTAGCTAAGTGCTAAAGCACGCTAATGCAATGCAACAGGAAGTTGGTTTTACTGAAGAAGGCCATGTCCAATCTGACCCAAACTTCACACGTTTGATAAGAGTCCTGCCCTGAACACATCTACATGACACTTTTCAGTTATAGTAATAGCGCCACCTACTGGCAACAGGAAGTGACATGTTTAACACTGTGATGCAGTACTAGCAACATATTAAATATGCCATTGAGTTATATACATGTTAGAAACATGTTAAAACATGCTAGCAATTCTTAGCTAAGTGCTAAAGCACGCTAATGCAATGCAACAGGAAGTTGGTGTTACTGAAGAAGGCAATGTCCAATCTGACCCAAACTTCACACGTTTGATAAGAGTCCTGCCCTGAACACATCTACATGACAATTTTAAGTTAAAGTAATAGCGCCACCTACTGTCGACAGGAAGTGACACGTTTTACACTGTGATGCATTACTAGCGACATATTTAATATGCCATTGAGTTCTAAACATGCTAGACACATGCTAAAACATGCTAGCAACACTTATCTGAGTTATAACGCATGCTATTATCCCCATAATCAAGGACATTTTTGTAACTGACTTTGACATACTCCTCCTATTTTTACCTACTTAAATGCACATTGCCCACCGTGCTCTGTCTTCCTAAAGCCACCGGGTGGCGGTGGCACGGGTGCGAGGGCCCTTTCATCGCTGCTTGCAGCTTTAATTATTATTATTATTCTTCTTCTTCTCCGCATTTAATCGCATTTTTGAGGGCCTAAACATGCACGAAAACTCACGAAAATTTGCACACGCGTCAGAACTGGCGAAAATTGACATCTGATATGCGTTTCAGAATTGGGCGGGGTAAAATGGCTCGATAGCGCCACCTATAAAGGTGCAACGGAGTGCGCCTCCCGCTACGTTTCACGTACGTGTACGAAATTCGGTACATACATGTAATGACCCAATACCTACAAAAAAGTCTCTTGGAGCATAGCCTTAAACACAACAGGAAGTCAGCCATTTTGAACTTCCTCTCTGATTTTTGTGCAGTTTTTGCCATTTTCAGGCCTCGTACTTTAACGAACTCCTCCTACAGTTTTAATCTGATCATCTTCAAATTTGGTGAGTGTAATCTTAAGGCCTTTGCGACGTTAAATTGCGAAGATCTAGAGTTTTCGTCGAAGGGCGTGTCCTCGGCGGCCTGACAAATTTTGATGTTTCGCCATGAAACAGGAAGTTGCTGTAACTCAGGCAAACAATGTCCAATCTGCCCCAAACTTCACACGTTTGATAAGCGTTCTGTCCTGAACACATGACCATGCTCAAATTCAGTTACAGTCATAGCGCCACCTGCTGGCAACAGGAAGTGACATGTTTAACACTGTTTTGGACTCCTAATAACATATAAAAAATTGCCAGCAAGTGCTAAACATGTTAACAACATACTAGAAACATGCTAAAACATGCTAGCAAACATTAGCTAAGTGCTAAAGCATGCTATTACTGCAATTAAATAGGAATTTGCTGTAACTCAGGCATTGAATGCCCAATCTGCCCCAAACTTCACACGTTTGATAAGAGTTCTGGTCTGAACACATTTACATGAGAATATTCAGTTATAGTAATAGCGCCACCTATTGGCAACAGGAAGTGACATGTTTAACACTGTCATGCTGTACTAGCAACATATTAAATAAACCATTGAGTTATAAACATGTTAGAAACATGTTAAAACATGCTAGCAATTCTTAGCTAAGTGCTAAAGCATGCTAATGCAATGAAACAGGAAGTTGTTGTTACTCAAGTAGGCAATGTCCAATCTGCCCCAAACTTCACAGGTTTGATAAGAGTTCTGTCCTGAACACATTTACATGAGAATAATCAGTTAGAGTAATAGCGCCACCTGCTGGCAACAGGAAGTGACATGTTTAACACCATTTTGGACTCCTAATAACATAAAAAATTGCCAGCAAGTGCTAAACATGTTAACAACATACAGGAAACATGCTAAAACATGCTAACAAACATTAGCTGAGTGCTAAAGCATGCTATTACTGCAATTAAATAGGAATTTGCTGTAACTCAGGCATTGAATGTTCAATTTGCCCCAATTTCACACGTTTGATAAGAGTTCTGGTCTGAACACATTTACATGAGAGTATTCAGTTATAGTAATAGCGTCACCTACTGGCAACAGGAAGTGACATGTTCAACACTGTGATGTTGTACTAGCAACATATTAAATAAACCATTGAGTTATAAACATGTTAGAAACCTGTTAAAACATGCTAGCAATTCTTAGCTAAGTGCTAAAGCATGCTAATGCAATGAAACAGGAAGTTGTTGTTACTCAAGAAGGCAATGTCCAATCTGCCCCAAACTTCACACGTTTGATAAGAGTCCTGCCCTGAACACATTTACATGACACTTTTCAGTTATAGTAATAGCGCCACCTACTGGCAACAGGAAGTGACATGTTCAACACTGTGATGTTGTACTAGCAACATATTAAATAAACCATTGAGTTATAATCATGTTAGAAACATGTTAAAACATGCTAGCAATTCTTAGCTAAGTGCTAAAGCATGCTAATGCAATGAAACAGGAAGTTGTTGTTACTCAAGAAGGCAATGTCCAATCTGCCCCAAACTTCACACGTTTGATAAGAGTCCTGCCCTGAACACATTTACATGACACTTTTCAGTTATAGTAATAGCGCCACCTACTGGCAACAGGAAGTGACATGTTCAACACTGTGATGTTGTACTAGCAACATATTAAATAAACCATTGAGTTATAAACATGTTAGAAACATGTTAAAACATGCTAGCAATTCTTAGCTAAGTGCTAAAGCATGCTAATGCAATGAAACAGGAAGTTGTTGTTACTCAAGAAGGCAATGTCCAATCGGCCCCAAACTTCACACGTTTGATAAGAGTCCTGCCCTGAACACATCTACATGACACTTTTCAGTTATAGTAATAGCGCCACCTACTGGCAACAGGAAGTGACATGGTTAACACTGTGATGCAGTACTAGCAACATATTAAATATGCCATTGAGCAATAAACATGTTAGAAACATGTTAAAACATGCTAGCAATTCTTAGCTAAGTGCTAAAGCATGCTAATGCAATGAAAGAGGAAGTTGTTGTTACTCAAGAAGGCAATGTCCAATCTGCCCCAAACTTCACACGTTTGATAAGAGTCCTGCCCTGAACACATCTACATGACACTTTTCAGTTATAGTAATAGCGCCACCTACTGGCAACAGGAAGTGACATGTTTAACACTGCGATGCATTACTAGCAACATATTAAATATGCCATTGAGTTATATACATGTTAGAAACATGTTAAAACATGCTAGCAATTCTTAGCTAAGTGCTAAAGCACGCTAATGCAATGAAACGGGAAGTTGTTGTTACTGAAGAAGGCAATGTCAAATCTGCCCCAAACTTCACACGTTTGATAAGAGTCCTGCCCTGAACACATCTACATGACAATTTTAAGTTAAAGTAATTGCGCCACCTACTGTCGACAGGAAGTGACACGTTTTAAACTGTGATGCATTGCTAGCGACATATTTAATATGCCATTGAGTTCTAAACATGCTAGAAACATGCTAAAACATGCTAGCAACACTTATCTGAGTGATAACGCATGCTATTATCCCCATAATAAAGGACATTTTTGTAACTGACTTTGACATACTCCTATATTTACCTAATTAAAATGCACAATGCCCACCGTGCTCTGTCTTCCTAAATCCACCGGGTGGCGGTTGGCACGGGTGCGAGGGCCCTTTCATCGCTGCTTGCAGCTTTAATTATTATTATTATTTTCCGCATTTAATCGCATTTTTGAGGGCCTAAACATGCACGAAAACTCACGGAAATTTGCACACGCGTCAGAACTGGCGAAAATTGACATCTGATATGCGTTTCAGAATTGGGCGGGGTAAAATGGCTCGATAGCGCCACCTATAAAGGTTCAACGGAGTGCGCCTCCCGCTACGTTTCACGTACGTGTACGAAATTCGGTACATACATGTAATGACCCAATACCTACAAAAAAGTCTCTTGGAGCATAGCCTTAAACACAACAGGAAGTCAGCCATTTTGAACTTCCTCTCTGATTTTTGTGCAGTTTTTGCCATTTTCAGGCCTCATACTTTAACAAACTCCTCCTACAGTTTTAATCTGATCATCTTCAAATTTGGTGAGTGTAATCTTAAGGCCTTTGCGACGTTAAATTGCGAAGATCTAGAGTTTTCGTCGAAGGGCGTGTCCTCGGCGGCCTGACAAATTTTGATGTTTCGCCATGAAACAGGAAGTTGCTGTAACTCAGGCAAACAATGTCCAATCTGCCCCAAACTTCACACGTTTGATAAGCGTTCTGTCCTGAACACATGACCATGCTCAAATTCAGTTACAGTCATAGCGCCACCTGCTGGCAACGGGAAGTGACATGTTTAACACTGTTTTGGACTCCTAACAACATATAAAAAATTGCCAGCAAGTGCTTAACATGTTAACAACATACTAGAAACATGCTAAAACATGCTAGCAAACATTAGCTAAGTGCTAAAGCATGCTATTACTGCAATTAAATAGGAATTTGCTGTAACTCAGGCATTGAATGTCCAATCTGCCCCAAACTTCACACGTTTGAGAAGCGTTCTGTCCTGAACACATGACCATGCTCAAATTCAGTTACAGTCATAGCGCCACCTGCTGGCAACAGGAAGTGACATGTTTAACACTGTTTTGGACTCCTAATAACATACAAAAAAGTGCCAGCAAGTGTTAAACATGTTAACAACATACTAGAAACATGCTAAAACATGCTAGCAAACATTAGCTAGGTGCTAAATCATGCTATTAATGCAATTAAATAGGAATTTGCTGTAACTCAGGCATTGGATGTTTAATCTGCCCCAAACTTCACACGTTTGAATATTCTCATGTTTAACACATTTACATGAGAATATTCAGTTATAGTAATAGCGCCAACTACTGGCAACAGGAAATGACATGGTTAACACTGTGATGCAGTACTAGCAACATATTAAATATGCCATTGAGCAATAAACATGTTAGAAACCTGTTAAAACATGCTAGCAATTCTTAGCTAAGTGCTAAAGCATGCTAATGCAATGAAAGAGGAAGTTGTTGTTACTAAAGAAGGCAATGTCCAATCTTTCCCAAACTTTACACGTTTGATAAGAGTCCTGTCCTGAACACATCTACATGACACTTTTCAGTTAAAGTAATAGCGCCACCTACTGGCAACAGGAAGTGACATGTTTAACACTGTGATGCAGTACTAGCAACATATTAAATATGCCATTGAGTTATATACATGTTAGAAACATGTTAAAACATGCTAGCAATTCTTAGCTAAGTGTTAAAGCACGCTAATGCAATGCAACAGGAAGTTGGTGTTACTGAAGAAGGCAATGTCCAATCTGCCCCAAATTTCACACGTTTGATAAGAGTCCTACCCTGAACACATCTACATGACAATTTTAAGTTAAAGTAATAGCGCCACCTACTGTCGACAGGAAGTGACACGTTTTACACTGTGATGCATTACTAGCGACATATTTAATATGCCATTGAGTTCTAAACATGCTAGAAACATGCTAAAACATGCTAGCAACACTTATCTGAGTTATAACGCATGCTATTATCCCCATAATCAAGGACATTTTTGTAACTGACTTTGACATACTCCTCCTATTTTTACCTACTTAAATGCACATTGCCCACCGTGCTCTGTCTTCCTAAAGCCACCGGGTGGCGGTGGCACGGGTGCGAGGGCCCTTTCATCGCTGCTTGCAGCTTTAATACTCATATGTTATTCTTTAATGCACAACGCTTATCGTATAAGCGATGCAACAGCAGATTGCATTGCAAATATCTCCATCACACATACGATCAGGCGTTGTGCATTGAATAATAAGCATTATGCACTTTGTTAAACTGTAATGTATTCAAGAACTAACTCATTCCGTAGTGCGTTATAATCTGCAGGTCAAATGGTCCTTAAATGGTTTTAAACTATACAAACTTAGAGACTCCGTCTGATGTTAAATCAGCCATACAGAATTTCATATTTGACCTGAATATATTTCTGACCAATCTTGAACTTTCTATAGATACATATAGAAAGTTAATAGGTCAATTGGTCCTTATCAGACCTATTGACCTTATTTCTGGTCAAAGGGTCCTCAAAAGTTTTTAAACTATATTAAAGTTATAGACTACTTTTTATAAAAAATCAGCCATGCAGAAGTCCATATTTGACCTAATGAACATATTTGTGGCCAGAGTCAATGAAGATTAACTTACTATAAATACTTCTCATACTATACAGACTTCTCCAATGTTATATTAGCTAGACAGTAGTTCATTTTAGACCGATTGAACATATTTTTTGCCAAAGATTCCTCAAATGTTTTTAAACTATATAAAGATAGAGTTGTAGGTTAGGTTAGAATAGGCTGCTTCTGATGATGAATCAGCCATAAAGAAGTCAGAAAGCCATATTTGAGCTTCTGATCCTTATATTACTGGAAAAAGTTCCTCGATCTGGAGCTGTCTTTACATTCTCATAGACTCCTTCTAATACCTCAAAAGCCAAATGTAAATCCATCTAAATAGAAGACCATATCTGACCAATTGAACCTTTTTTTGGTCAAAGGGTCCTCAAAAGGTTTCAAACTATAGAAACTTCCTGATGTTAAATCAGCCATACCGAGATCCCTTTTTGAACATATTTTTGCCCAAAGAGTCTTTGAACTCTTTCTTTCTAAACATATTGACTCCTTTTGGTGTACAATCAGCCATACAGAATTCCATATTTGACCTACTGAAAATATTACTGTCCAAAGAGCCCTCAAAGATTAACACTATACATTCAGATTGATTTCTTCTGAGGTTATATCAGTCTGACAAAAGTCCATATTTGACATGTTGAAAAATTTTCTGGCCAAAGAGTACTCGAAAATTGAACTTTCTATACATACTTGTTAACTCCTCTGATATTACGTCAGCCATACAGAAGTCTATATTTGACCAAAGAAACAACTTTCTATACATACTCATGCTGAATCTTCATAAGTCCAATAAATATCCATATCTGGCATATTGAACTTATTTCTGGTTAAAGGGGCCTTTACAGATTGTAAACTATATAAAGTTATACTCTCTTTCTGATGATAAATCGGCCATATACCCTTTTTGACTTACAGGAAAAATTCCTGGTCAAAGAGTTCCTGAACATTTCAATCAACATTTCAATCACAATCAACAAGATTGACTCTTTGTGATGTAATAATAGCCATACAGAAGTCCATATTTGACCTTAATAATCCTCAATCTTGAACTATCTATACATACTCATAGACTCCTTCTGATGCTTAATAAGTCATATAGAAGTCCATTTAGAAGTCCATATCTTGACTGATTGAACTTATTTCTGGTCAAAGGTTCCTTAAAAAGTTTTAAACTATATAAACTTAGAGACTCCGTCTGATGTTAAATCAGCCATACAAGAATTACATATTTGACCTATTGGACATATTTCTGGCTAAAGAGTCCTCAATCTTAAACTTTCTATACATACTCATAGACTCCTTCTGATGCTTCATAAGCCATAAGTCCATATCTGACCTATTGAACTTATTTCTGGTCAAAGGGTCCTCAAAAGATTGTAAACTGTATAAAGTTATAGACTACTTTTGATGAAAAATCAGCAATACATAAGTCCTTATTTGACCTCATGAACATATTTGTGGCCAGAGTCAATGAACAGTAACTTACTATAAATACTTTCATACTATACAGACTTCCCTTGATGTTATATCAGCTAGACAGTAGTCTATATTAGACCGATTTAACATGTTTTTGGCCAAAGATTCCTCAAAGGTTTTTAAACTATATAAAGATATAGGCTCCTCCTGATGATAAATCAGCCACAATGAGGTCAGAAGGCCATATTTGACCTTATGACCTTCATATTACTGGAAAAAAATCCTTGATCTGGAGCTCTCTATAAATTATCATAGACTCCTTCTAATACCTCATAATAAGCCCATCTAAATAGAAGTCCATATCTGACCTATTGAACGTTTTTCTGGTCAAAGGGTCCTCAAAAGGTTTCAAACTGTATCAACTTATAGACTCCTCCTGATGTTAAATCAGCCATACAGAATTCCATATTTGACCTACTGAAAATATTACTGGCCAAGGAGTCCTTATAGATTAACACTATACATTCAGATTTATTTCTTCTGAGGTTATATCAGCCTGACAAAAAAAACATATTTGACTTACTAAAAATTGTTCTGGCCAAAGAGTACTCGAAAATTGAACTTTATTTACATTCTCATAGACTCCTACTGATGCTTCAGATATATCCATACCTGGCCAATTGAACTTATTTCTGGTCAAAGGGCCTCAGATGATTTTAAACTATATAAAGTTATAGTTTACTTTCTGATGATAAATCAGCCATATCCAGAGGTCCCTTATTGACTCACTGAACATAGTACTGGCCAAAGAGTTCCTGAACATTAACTATATTAGCTGTTATATTAGCTGTTACATTTAACACAGTCTCACCCCAAGTCCATATTTGACCCAAGGGAAATATTTCTGGCCAAATAATCCTCAATCTTGAACTTTCTATACATACTCATGGATTCATTCTGATTCTTCATAAGCCTTATAGATGTCCATATCTGGTGAATAGAACATATTTTTTTGCCAAAGGGTCCTTAAAAAGTGAACTAACTAAATACTCATGGATTCTTCTGACAATACATAATTTAACAGGTAGATGAAAAGTTATTTCAAATATGTGACCCTCTGAATATATTTTGGCCAAAGAATGCTTGAACATTAACTTTCATGTTAAATCAGCCTACCTACTACATATGTCATACTAACGCATGTCCTACTGAATATATTACTGGAAAAAGAGTCAAAATGGGAACTCTGTATAGCTTATCAGAAGGAGTCTCTAAGTTTATATTTAAAACCTTTAGAGGACCCTTTGACAAGAAATAAGTTCAATAGATCAGGTATGGACTTGTGTATGGTTTATGAAGCATCAGAAGGAGTCTATGAGTATGTATAGAAAGTTTAAGATCCAGGACTCTTTGGCCAGAAATATGTTCCTTGGGTGGACTACTATAACTTCAAGTTTGAGTACTCTTTGGCCAATAATATATTGAGGAGGTCAAATATGGACTTCTGCACAGCTGCAGAAGGAGTCGTTATGTATAGAAAGTTAATTGTTCAAGGACTCTTTGGCCTGTTTAGCTGATGTATGAAAGAAGTCTATGAATATTTAGAAAGTTAACTTTTGAGCACCCTTTGTGCAGACATATTTTGATTTCATCAATTATGGACCAATGTTTTGCTGATTTAATATCAGGAGTCAATATGTATGGACAATTTAATAGCGAGTACTCTTTTTCCAGTATTTTTCAAATATGGACTTCTGTATGGCTGATTTAACATCAGAAGGATAATATAAAAAAAAAAACTTTTAAGTCTATATAGTTTAAAATCTTTTGAAAGCCCTTTGACCAGAAATAAGTTCAATAGGTCAGTTATGGACTACTGAATATGGTTTATGAAGCATCAACAAGGGGTCTATGAGTATGTATAGAAAGTTCAAGATCGAAGACTTTTTGGCCAGATATTATGTTCCGTGTGTCAAATATGGACTTCTATATGGCTGACATAACATCAGGAGTCAACGAGAATCAATAGAAAGTTCAAGCATTGAGTACTCCATGGCCAGAAAAAATCCTTTTTGGCCAGCAATATGTTCAGTAGGTCAATTATGGAATTCTGTATGGCTGATTTAACACCAGAAGGAGTCTATAAGTTTCTATATTTTAAAACCAATTAAGGACCCTTTGGCCAGAAATACGTTCAATTAATCAAAATATGGACTTCTCTAAGATTATCTATATGGCTATATAGTCTTTGAGTATGTCTAGAAAGTTCAAGATTGACTATTATTTGGCCAAAAATATGTTCTTTGGGTCATATATGGACTTCTTTTTTGGCTGACGTAACAGCAGAAGGAGTCTTTGAGTATGTATAGAAAGTTCAAGATTGACTAATATTTTGCCAAATATATGTTCCTTGGGGGACCAAGGAACATTCTCTTTTTAAGAAGGGGGACCGGAGGGTGTGTTCCAACTACAGGGGGATCACACTTCTCAGCCTCCCTGGGAAAGTCTATGCCAGGGTACTGGAGAGGAGAATACGGCCGATAGTAGAACCTCGGATTCAGGAGGAACAATGCGGTTTTCGTCCCGGTCGTGGAACACTGGACCAGCTCTATACCCTCTACAGGGTGCTGGAGGGTTCATGGGAGTTTGCCCAACCAATCCACATGTGCTTTGTGGATTTGGAGAAGGCATTCGACTGTGTCCATCGTGGCGGCCTGTGGAGGGTGCTCCGGGAGTATTGGGTCCGGGGTCCTTTGCTAAGGGCTGTCCAGAAGGGCCAAAAATATGTTCTTTGGGTCAAATATGGACTTCTTTTTTGGCTGTCGTAACATCAGAAGGAGTCTTTGAGTATGTATAGAAAGTTCAAGATTGACTATTATTTGGCCAAAAATATGTTCTTTGGGTCAAATATGGACTTCTTTTTTGGCTGACGTAACAGCAGAAGGAGTCTTTGAGAATGTATAGAAAGTTCAAGATTGACTAATATTTGGCCAAAAATATGTTCCTTGGGTCAAATATGGACTTCTTTTTTGGCTGACGTAACATCAGAAGGAGTCTTTAAATATAGAAAGTTCGTTTTGAGAACTCTTTGGTCAGAAATATGTTTAGTAATTCATATTTTGAATAGTGTGTTTCTGACACCAGAAGAAATCAATCTGAATATATATCTTTAAAGAATCTTTGACCAAAAACATGTTCAGTATTTCAAAAAGGGACCTCTGTATGTCTGATTTAACATCAGGAGTCTCTAAATGTGAATAGTTTAAATCCATTTGAAGACCCTTTGACCAGAAATTAGTACAATTGGTTAGATTTGGACTTCTCTAAGAACATCTATATGGCATCAGAAAGAGTCTTGGAGTATGTATAGAAAGCTCAAGATTGACTATTATTTGGCCAAAAATATGTTCCTTGGGTCAAATATGGACTTATTTTTTGGCTGACGTAACATCAGAAGGAGTCTTTCAATATAGAAAGGTCGATTTGAGAACTCTTTGGTCAGAAATATGTTTAGTAATTCATATTTTGAATAGTGTCTTCCTGACACCAGAAGAAATCAATCTGAATGTATATGTTAATCTTTAAAGAATCTTTGGCCAAAAACATGTTCAGTATTTCAAAAAGGGACCTCTGTATGTCTGATTTAACATCAGAAGGAGTCTCTAAATGTATATAGTTTAAATCCATTTGAAGACCCGTTGACAAGAAATTAGTTCAATTGGTCAGATTTGGACTTCTCTAAGATTATCTATATGGCTTATGAAAGCATCAGAAAGAGTCTTGGAGTATATATAGAAAGCTCAAGATTGACTATTATTTGGCCAAAAATATGTTCCTTGGGTCAAATATGGACTTCTTTTTTGGCTGTCGTAACATCAGAAGGAGTCTTTGAGTATGTATAGAAAGTTCAAGATTGACTATTATTTGGCCAAAAATATGTTCTTTGGGTCAAATATGGACTTCATTTTTGGCTGACGTAACAGCAGAAGGAGTCTTTGAGTATGTATAGAAAATTCAAGATTGACTAATATTTGGCCAAAAATAAATTCCTTGGGTCAAATATGGACTTCTTTTTTGGCTGACGTAACATCAGAATGAGTCTTTCAATATAGAAAGTTCGTTTTGAGAACTCTTTGGTCAGAAATATGTTTAGTAATTCATATTTTGAATAGTGTCTTCCTGACACCAGAAGAAATCAATCTGAATGTATATGTTAATCTTTAAAGAATCTTTGGCCAAAAACATGTTCAGTATTTCAAAAAGGGACCTCTCTATGTCTGATTTAACATCAGAAGGAATCTCTAAATGTATATGGTTCAAATCCATTTGAAGACCCTTTGACCAGAAATTAATTCAATTGGTCAGATTTGGACTTCTCTAAGAACATCTATATGGCTTATGAAAGCATCAGAAAGACTCTTTGAGTATGCATAGAAAGCTCAAGATTGACTATTATTTGGCCAAAAATATGTTCCTTGGGTCAAATATGGACTTCTTTATTGAATGACGGAACATCAGAAGGAGTCTTTGAGAATGTATAGAAAGTTCAAGATTGACTAATATTTGGCCAAAAAATATGTTCCTTGGGTCAAATATGGACTTCTTTTTTGGCTGACATAACATCAGAAGGAGTCTTTAAATATAGAAAGTTCGTTTTGAGAACTGTTTGGTCAGAAATATGTTTAGTAATTCATGTTTTGAATAGTGTGTTCCTGACACCAGAAGAAATCAATCTGAATATATATGTTAATCTTTAAAGAATCTTTGACCAAAAACATGTTCAGTATTTCAAAAAGGGACCTCTGTATGTCTGATTTAACATCAGGAGTCTCTAAATGTAAATAGTTTAAATCCATTTGAAGAACCTTTGACCAGAAATTAGTTCAATTGGTCAGATTTGGACTTCTCTAAGAACATCTATATGGCATCAGAAAGAGTCTTGGAGTATGTATAGAAAGCTCAAGATTGACTAATATTTGGCCAAAAATATGTTCTTTGGGTCAAATATGGACTTCTTTTTTGGCTGACGTAACATCAGAAGGAGTCTTTGAGTATGTATAGAAAGTTCAAGATTGACTATTATTTGGCCAAAAATATGTTCCTTGGGTCAAATATGGACTTCTTTTTTGGCTGACGTAACATCAGAAGGAGTCTTTAAATATAGAAAGTTTGTTTTGAGAACTCTTTTGTCAGAAATATGTTTAGTAATTCATATTTTAAATAGTGTCTTCCTGACACCAGAAGAAATCAATCTGAATGTATATGTTAATCTTTAAAGAATCTTTGGCCAAAAACATGTTCAGTATTTCAAAAAGGGACCTCTCTATGTCTGATTTACCATCAGAAGGAATCTCTAAATGTATATAGTTTAAATCCATTTGAAGACCCGTTGACCAGAAATTAGTTCAATTGGTCAGATTTGGACTTATCTAAGATTATCTATATGGCTTATGAAAGCATCAGAAAGAGTCTTGGAGTATGTATAGAAAGCTCAAGATTGACCATTATTTGGCCAAAAATATGTTCGTTGGGTCAAATATGGACTTCTTTTTTGGCTGACGGAACATCAGAAGGAGTCTTTGAGTATGTATAGAAAGTTCAAGATTGACTATTATTTGGCCAAAAAATATGTTCCTTGGGTCAAATATGGACTTCTTTTTTGGCTGTCGTAACATCAGAAGGAGTCTTTCAATATAGAAAGTTCGTTTTAAGAACTCTTTGGTCAGAAATATGTTTAGTAATTCATATTTTGAATAGGGTCTTCTTGACACCAAAAGAAATCAATCTGAATGTATATGTTAATCTTTAAAGAATCTTTGGCCAAAAACATGTTCAGTATTTCAAAAAGGGACCTCTCTATGTCTGATTTACCATCAGAAGGAATCTCTAAATGTATATAGTTCAAATCCATTTGAAGACCCTTTGACCAGAAATTAATTCAATTGATCAGATTTGGAGTTCTCTAAGAACATCTATATGGCTTATGAAAGCATCAGAAAGAGTCTTTGAGTATGTACAGAAAGCACAAGATTGACTATTATTTGGCCAAAAATATGTTCCTTGGGTCAAATATGGACTTCTTTATTGAATGACGGAACATCAGAAGGAGTCTTTGAGAATGTATAGAAAGTTCAAGATTGACTAATATTTGGCCAAAAATATGTTCCTTGGGTCAAATATGGACTTCTTTTTTGGCTGACGTAACATCAGAAGGAGTCTTTAAATATAGAAAGTTCGTTTTGAGAACTCTTTGGTCAGAAATATGTTTAGTAATTCATATTTTGAATAGTGTGTTCCTGACACCAGAAGAAATCAATCTGAATATATATCTTTAAAGAATCTTTGACCAAAAACATGTTCAGTATTTCAAAAAGGGACCTCTGTATGTCTGATTTAACATCAGGAGTCTCTAAATGTGAATAGTTTAAATCCATTTGAAGACCCTTTGACCAGAAATTAGTTCAATTGGTCAGATTTGGACTTCTCTAAGAACATCTATATGGCATCAGAAAGAGTCTTGGAGTATGTATAGAAAGCTCAAGATTGACTATTATTTGGCCAAAAATATGTTCCTTGGGTCAAATATGGACTTCTTTTTTGGCTGTCGTAACATCAGAAGGAGTCTTTGAGTATGTATAGAAAGTTCAAGATTGACTATTATTTGGCCAAAAATATGTTCTTTGGGTCAAATATGGACTTCATTTTTGGCTGACGTAACAGCAGAAGTAGTCTTTGAGTATGTATAGAAAATTCAAGATTGACTAATATTTGACCAAAAAAAAATTCCTTGGGTCAAATATGGACTTCTTTTTTGGCTGACGTAACATCAGAAGGAGTCTTTCAATATAGAAAGTTCGTTTTGAGAACTCTTTGGTCAGAAATATGTTTAGTAATTCATATTTTGAATAGTGTCTTCCTGACACCAGAAGAAATCAATCTGAATGTATATGTTAATCTTTAAAGAATCTTTGGCCAAAAACATGTTCAGTATTTCAAAAAGGGACCTCTCTATGTCTGATTTAACATCAGAAGGAATCTCTAAATGTATATAGTTCAAATCCATTTGAAGACCCTTTGACCAGAAATTAATTCAATTGGTCAGATTTGGACTTCTCTAAGAACATCTATATGGCTTATGAAAGCATCAGAAAGACTCTTTGAGTATGTATAGAAAGCTCAAGATTGACTATTATTTGGCCAAAAATATGTTCCTTGGGTCAAATATGGACTTCTTTATTGAATGACGGAACATCAGAAGGAGTCTTTGAGAATGTATAGAAAGTTCAAGATTGACTAATATTTGGCCAAAAATATGTTCCTTGGGTCAAATATGGACTTCTTTTTTGGCTGACATAACATCAGAAGGAGTCTTTAAATATAGAAAGTTCGTTTTGAGAACTGTTTGGTCAGAAATATGTTTAGTAATTCATATTATGAATAGTGTGTTCCTGACACCAGAAGAAATCAATCTGAATATATATCTTTAAAGAATCTTTGACCAAAAACATGTTCAGTATTTCAAAAAGGGACCTCTGTATGTCTGATTTAACATCAGGAGTCTCTAAATGTAAATAGTTTAAATCCATTTGAAGACCCTTTGACCAGAAATTAGTTCAATTGGTCAGATTTGGACTTCTCTAAGAACATCTATATGGCATCAGAAAGAGTCTTGGAGTATGTATAGAAAGCTCAAGATTGACTATTATTTGGCCAAAAATATGTTCCTTGGGTCAAATATGGACTTCTTTTTTGGCTGTCGTAACATCAGAAGGAGTCTTTGAGTATGTATAGAAAGTTCAAGATTGACTATTATTTGGCCAAAAATATGTTCTTTGGGTCAAATATGGACTTCTTTTTTGGCTGACGTAACAGCAGAAGGAGTCTTTGAGTATGTATAGAAAATTCAAGATTGACTAGTATTTGGCCAAAAATATGTTCTTTGGGTCAAATATGGACTTCTTTTTTGGCTGACGTAACATCAGAAGGAGTCTTTAAATATAGAAAGCTCGTTTTGAGAACTCTTTGGTCAGAAATATGTTTAGTAATTCATATTTTGAATAGTGTCTTCCTCACACCAGAAGAAATCAATCTGAATGTATATGTTAATCTTTAAAGAATCTTTGGCCAAAAACATGTTTAGTATTTCAAAAAGGGACCTCTGTATGTCTGATTTAACATCAGAAGGAGTCTCTAAATGTATATAGTTTAAATCCATTTGAAGAACCGTTGACCAGAAATTAGTTCAATTGGTCAGATTTGGACTTCTCTAAGATTATCTATATGGCTTATGAAAAAATCAGAAAGAATCTTTGAGTATGTATAGAAAGTTCAAGATTGACTATTATTTGGCCAAAAATATGTTCGTTGGGTCAAATATGGACTTATTTTTTGGCTGACGTAACATCAGAAGGAGTCTTTGAGTATGTATAGAAAGTTCAAGATTGACTAATATTTGGTCAAAAATATGTTCCTTGGGTCAAATATGGACTTCTTTTTTGGCTGACGTAACAGCAGAAAGAGTCTTTAAGTCTTTGAATCTTTGAAAGCTCAAGATTGACTATTATTTGGCCAAAAATATGTTCCTTGGGTCAAATATGGACTTCTTTTTTGGCTGACTTAACAGCAGAAGGAGTCTTTGAGTATGTATAGAAAGTTCAAGATTGACTAATATTTGGTCAAAAATATGTTCCTTGGGTCAAATATGGACTTCCTTTTTGGCTGACATAACATCAGAAGGAGCCTTTCAAATATAGAAAGTTCGTTTTGAGAACTCTTTAGTCAGAAATATGTTTAGTAATTCATATTTTGAAAAGTGTCTTCCTAACTCCAGAAGAAATCAATCTGAATGTATATGTTAATCTTTAAAGAATCTTTGGCCAAAAACATGTTCAGTATTTCAAAAAGGGACCTCTGTATGTCTGATTTAACATCAGAAGGAGTCTCTAAATGTATGTAGTTTAAATCCTTTTGAAGACCCTTTGACCAGAAATGAGTTCAATTGGTCAGATTTGGACTTCTCTAAAAAAATCTATATGGCTTATGAAAGCATCAGAAAGAGTCTTTGAGTATGTATACAAAGTTCAAGATTGACTAATATTTGGCCAAAAATATGTTCCTTGGGTCAAATATGGACTTATTTTTTGGCTGACTTAACAGCAGAAGGAGTCTTTGAGTATGTATAGAAAGTTCAAGATTGACTAATATTTGGTCAAAAATATGTTCCTTGGGTCAAATATGGACTTCTTTTTTGGCTGACGTAACATCAGAAGGAGTCTTTAAATATAGAAAGTTCGTTTTGAGAACTCTTTGGTCAGAAATATGTTTAGTAATTCATATTTTGAAAAGTGTCTTCCTGACTCCAGAAGAAATCAATCTGAATGTATATGTTAATCTTTAAAGAATCTTTGGCCAAAAACATGTTTAGTATTTCAAAAAGGGACCTCTGTATGTCTGATTTAACATCAGAAGGAGTCTTTAAATGTATATAGTTTAAATCTATTTGAAGACCCTTTGACCAGAAATTAGTTCAATTGGTCAGATTTGGACTTCTCTAAGAACATCTATATGGCTTATGAAAGCATCAGAAAGAGTCTTTATGTATAGAAAGCTCAAGATTGACTATTATTTGGCCAAAAATATGTTCGTTGGGTCAAATATGGACTTATATTTTGGCTGACGGAACATCAGAAGGAGTCTTTGAGAATGTATAGAAAGCTCAAGATTGACTAATATTTGGCCAAAAATATGTTCTTTGGGTCAAATATGGACTTCTTTTTTGGCTGACGTAACAGCAGAAGGAGTCTTTGAGTATGTATAGAAAATTCAAGATTGACTATTATTTGGCCAAAAATATGTTCCTTGGGTCAAATATGGACTTCTTTTTTGGCTGTCGTAACATTAGAAGGAGTCTTTGAGTATGTATAGAAAGTTCAAGATTGACTATTATTTGGCCAAAAATATGTTCTTTGGGTCAAATATGGACTTCATTTTTGGCTGACGTAACAGCAGAAGGAGTCTTTGAGTATGTATAGAAAATTCAAGTTTGACTAATATTTGGCCAAAAATAAATTCCTTGGGTCAAATATGGACTTCTTTTTTGGCTGACGTAACATCAGAAGGAGTCTTTCAATATAGAAAGTTCGTTTTGAGAACTCTTTGGTCAGAAATATGTTTAGTAATTCATATTTTGAATAGTGTCTTCCTGACACCAGAAGAAATCAATCTGAATGTATATGTTAATCTTTAAAGAATCTTTGGCCAAAAACATGTTCAGTATTTCAAAAAGGGACCTCTCTAAGTCTGATTTAACATCAGAAGGAATCTCTAAATGTATATAGTTCCAATCCATTTGAAGACCCTTTGACCAGAAATGAATTCAATTGGTCAGATTTGGACTTCTCTAAGAACATCTATATGGCTTATGAAAGCATCAGAAAGACTCTTTGAGTATGTATAGAAAGCTCAAGTTGACTATTATTTGGCCAAAAATATGTTCCTTGGGTCAAATATGGACTTCTTTATTGAATGACGGAACATCAGATGGAGTCTTTGAGAATGTATAGAAAGTTCAAGATTGACTAATATTTGGCCAAAAATATGTTCCTTGGGTCAAATATGGACTTCTTTTTTGGCTGACATAACATCAGAAGGAGTCTTTAAATGTAGAAAGTTCGTTTTGAGAACTGTTTGGTCAGAAAAATGTTTAGTAATTCATATTTTGAATAGTGTGTTCCTGACACCAGAAGAAATCAATCTGAATATATATCTTTAAAGAATCTTTGACCAAAAACATGTTCAGTATTTCAAAAAGGGACCTCTGTATGTCTGATTTAACATCAGGAGTCTCTAAATGTAAATAGTTTAAATCCATTTGAAGACCCTTTGACCAGAAATTAGTTCAATTGGTCAGATTTGGACTTCTCTAAGAACATCTATATGGCATCAGAAAGAGTCTTTATAGTGTGTATAGAAAGCTCAAGATTGACTATTATTTGGCCAAAAATATGTTCCTTGGGTCAAATATGGACTTCTTTTTTGGCTGTCGTAACATCAGAAGGAGTCTTTGAGTATGTATAGAAAGTTCAAGATTGACTATTATTTGGCCAAAAATATGTTCTTTGGGTCAAATATGGACTTCTTTTTTGGCTGACGTAACAGCAGAAGGAGTCTTTGAGTATGTATAGAAAATTCAAGATTGACTAGTATTTGGCCAAAAATATGTTCTTTGGGTCAAATATGGACTTCTTTTTTGGCTGACGTAACATCAGAAGGAGTCTTTAAATATAGAAAGTTCGTTTTGAGAACTCTTTGGTCAGAAATATATTTAGTAATTCATATTTTGAATAGTGTCTTCCTCACACCAGAAGAAATCAATCTGAATGTATATGTTAATCTTTAAAGAATCTTTGGCCAAAAACATGTTTAGTATTTCAAAAAGGGACCTCTGTATGTCTGATTTAACATCAGAAGGAGTCTCTAAATGTATATAGTTTAAATCCATTTGAAGAACCGTTGACCAGAAATTAGTTCAATTGGTCAGATTTGGACTTCTCTAAGATTATCTATATGGCTTATGAAAAAATCGGAAAGAATCTTTGAGTATGTATAGAAAGTTCAAGATTGACTATTATTTGGCCAAAAATATGTTCCTTGGGTCAAATATGGACTTATTTTTTGGCTGACGTAACATCAGAAGGAGTCTTTGAGTATGTATAGAAAGTTCAAGATTGACTAATATTTGGTCAAAAATATGTTCCTTGGGTCAAATATGGACTTCTTTTTTGGCTGACGTAACAGCAGAAAGAGTCTTTAAGTCTTTGAATCTTTGAAAGCTCAAGATTGACTATTATTTGGCCAAAAATATGTTCCTTGGGTCAAATATGGACTTCTTTTTTGGCTGACTTAACAGCAGAAGGAGTCTTTGAGTATGTATAGAAAATTCAAGATTGACTAATATTTGGTCAAAAATATGTTCCTTGGGTCAAATATGGACTTCTTTTTTGGCTGACATAACATCAGAAGGAGCCTTTCAAATATAGAAAGTTCGTTTTGAGAACTCTTTGGTCAGAAATATGTTTAGTAATTCATATTTTGAATAGTGTCTTCCTGACTCCAGAAGAAATCAATCTGAATGTATATGTTAATCTTTAAAGAATCTTTGGCCAAAAACATGTTCAGTATTTCAAAAAGGGACCTCTGTATGTCTGATTTAACATCAGAAGGAGTCTCTAAATGTATGTAGTTTAAATCCTTTTGAAGACCCTTTGACCAGAAATTAGTTCAATTGGTCAGATTTGGACTTCTCTAAAAAAATCTAAATGGCTTATGAAAGCATCAGAAAGAGTCTTTGAGTATGTATAGAAAGCTCAAGATTGACTATTATTTGGCCAAAAATATGTTCGTTGGATCAAATTGGGTCAGTTCGTTGCGTCAGCCAAAACTTATTTTTTGGCTGACGGAACATCAGAAGGAGTCTTTGAGTATGTATACAAAGTTCAAGATTGACTAATATTTGGCCAAAAATATGTTCCTTGGGTCAAATATGGACTTCTTTTTTGGCTGACTTAACAGCAGAAGGAGTCTTTGAGTATGTATAGAAAGTTCAAGATTGACTAATATTTGGTCAAAAATATGTTCCTTGGGTCAAATATGGACTTATTTTTTGGCTGACGTAACATCAGAAGGAGTCTTTAAATATAGAAAGTTCGTTTTGAGAACTCTTTGGTCAGAAATATGTTTAGTAATTCATATTTTGAATAGTGTCTTCCTGACTCCAGAAGAAATCAATCTGAATCTATATGTTAATCTTTAAAGAATCTTTGGCCAAAAACATGTTCAGTATTTCAAAAAGGGACCTCTGTATGTCTGATTTAACATCAGAAGGAGTCTCTAAATGTCTGTAGTTTAAATCCTTTTGAAGAACCTTTGACCAGAAATTAGTTCAATTGGTCAGATTTAGACTTCTCTAAAAAAATCTATATGGCTTATGAAAGCATCAGAAAGAGTCTTTGAGTATGTATAGAAAGCTCAAGATTGACTATTATTTGGCCAAAAATATGTTCGTTGGGTCAAATATGGACTTATTTTTTGGCTGACGTAACATCAGAAGGAGTCTTTTGAGTATGTATAGAAAGTTCAAGATTTACTATTATTTGGCCAAAAATATGTTCCTTGGGTCAAATATGGACTTCTTTTTTGGCTGACGTAACAGCAGGAGTCTTTGAGTATGTATATAAAGTTCAAGATTGACTAATATTTGGCCAAAAATATGTTCCTTGGGTCAAATATGGACTTCTTTTTTGGCTGACGTAACAGCAGAAAGAGTCTTTAAGTCTTTGAATCTTTGAAAGCTCAAGATTGACTATTATTTGGCCAAAAATATGTTCCTTGGGTCAAATATGGACTTCTTTTTTGGCTGACTTAACAGCAGAAGGAGTCTTTGAGTATGTATAGCAAGTTCAAGATTGACTAATATTTGGTCAAAAATATGTTCCTTGGGTCAAATATGGACTTCTTTTTTGGCAGACGTAACATCAGAATGAGCCTTTCAAATATAGAAAGTTCGTTTTGAGAACTCTTTGGTCAGAAATATGTTTAGTAATAATTTTGAATAGTGTCTTCCTGAGTCCAGAAGAAATCAATCTGAATGTATATGTTAATCTTTAAATAATCTTTGGCCAAAAACATGTTCAGTATTTCTAAAAGGGACCTCTGTATGTCTGATTTAACATCAGAAGGAGTCTCTAAATGTATGTAGTTTAAATCCTTATGAAGACCCTTTGACCAGAAATTAGTTCAATTGGTCAGATTTGGACTTCTCGAAAAAAATCTATATGGCTTATGAAAGCATCAGAAAGAATCTTTGAGTATGTATAGAAAGCTCAAGATTGACTATTATTTGGCCAAAAATATGTTCGTTGGGTCAAATATGGACTTATTTTTTGGCTGACGTAACATCAGAAGGAGTCTTTGAGTATGTATAGAAAGTTCAAGATTGACTAATATTTGGTCAAAAATATGTTCCTTGGGTCAAATATGGACTTCTTTTTTGGCTGACGTAACAGCAGAAAGAGTCTTTAAGTCTTTGAATCTTTGAAAGCTCAAGATTGACTATTATTTGGCCAAAAATATGTTCCTTGGGTCAAATATGGACTTCTTTTTTGGCTGACTTAACAGCAGAAGGAGTCTTTGAGTATGTATAGAAAGTTCAAGATTGACTAATATTTGGTCAAAAATATGTTCCTTGGGTCAAATATGGACTTCTTTTTTGGCAGACGTAACATCAGAATGAGCCTTTCAAATATAGAAAGTTCGTTTTGAGAACTCTTTGGTCAGAAATATGTTTAGTAATAATTTTGAATAGTGTCTTCCTGAGTCCAGAAGAAATCAATCTGAATGTATATGTTAATCTTTAAATAATCTTTGGCCAAAAACATGTTCAGTATTTCTAAAAGGGACCTCTGTATGTCTGATTTAACATCAGAAGGAGTCTCTAAATGTATGTAGTTTAAATCCTTTTGAAGACCCTTTGACCAGAAATTAGTTCAATTGGTCAGATTTGGACTTCTCTAAAAAAATCTATATGGCTTATGAAAGCATCAGAAAGAATCTTTGAGTATGTATACAAAGTTCAAGATTGACTAATATTTGGCCAAAAATATGTTCCTTGGGTCAAATATGGACTTCTTTTTTGGCTGACGTGACATCAGAAGGAGTCTTTAAATATAGAAAGTTCGTTTTGAGAACTCTTTGGTCAGAAATATGTTTAGTAATTCATATTTTGAATAGTGTCTTCCTGACTCCAGAAGAAATCAATCTGAATGTATATGTTAATCTTTAAAGAATCTTTGGCCAAAAACATGTTCAGTATTTCAAAAAGGGACCTCTGTATGTCTTATTTAACATCAGAAGGAGTCTCTAAATGTATGTAGTTCAAATCCTTTTGAAGACCCTTTGACCAGAAATTAGTTCAGACTTCTCTAAAAAAATCTATATGGCTTATGAAAGCATCAGAAAGAGTCTTTGAGTATGTATAGAAAGCTCAAGATTGACTATTATTTGGCCAAAAATATGTTCGTTGGGTCAAATATGGACTTATTTTTTGGCTGACGTAACATCAGAAGGAGTCTTTGAGTATGTATAGAAAGTTCAAGATTGACTAATATTTGGTCAAAAATATGTTCCTTGGGTCAAATATGGACTTCTTTTTTGGCTGACGTAACAGCAGAAAGAGTCTTTAAGTCTTTGAATCTTTGAAACCTCAAGATTGACTATTATTTGGCCAAAAATATGTTCCTTGGGTCAAATATGGACTTCTTTATTGAATGACGGAACATCAGATGGAGTCTTTGAGAATGTATAGAAAGTTCAAGATTGACTAATATTTGGCCAAAAATATGTTCCTTGGGTCAAATATGGACTTCTTTTTTGGCTGACATAACATCAGAAGGAGTCTTTAAATGTAGAAAGTTCGTTTTGAGAACTGTTTGGTCAGAAAAATGTTTAGTAATTCATATTTTGAATAGTGTGTTCCTGACACCAGAAGAAATCAATCTGAATATATATCTTTAAAGAATCTTTGACCAAAAACATGTTCAGTATTTCAAAAAGGGACCTCTGTATGTCTGATTTAACATCAGGAGTCTCTAAATGTAAATAGTTTAAATCCATTTGAAGACCCTTTGACCAGAAATTAGTTCAATTGGTCAGATTTGGACTTCTCTAAGAACATCTATATGGCATCAGAAAGAGTCTTTATAGTGTGTATAGAAAGCTCAAGATTGACTATTATTTGGCCAAAAATATGTTCCTTGGGTCAAATATGGACTTCTTTTTTGGCTGTCGTAACATCAGAAGGAGTCTTTGAGTATGTATAGAAAGTTCAAGATTGACTATTATTTGGCCAAAAATATGTTCTTTGGGTCAAATATGGACTTCTTTTTTGGCTGACGTAACAGCAGAAGGAGTCTTTGAGTATGTATAGAAAATTCAAGATTGACTAGTATTTGGCCAAAAATATGTTCTTTGGGTCAAATATGGACTTCTTTTTTGGCTGACGTAACATCAGAAGGAGTCTTTAAATATAGAAAGTTCGTTTTGAGAACTCTTTGGTCAGAAATATATTTAGTAATTCATATTTTGAATAGTGTCTTCCTCACACCAGAAGAAATCAATCTGAATGTATATGTTAATCTTTAAAGAATCTTTGGCCAAAAACATGTTTAGTATTTCAAAAAGGGACCTCTGTATGTCTGATTTAACATCAGAAGGAGTCTCTAAATGTATATAGTTTAAATCCATTTGAAGAACCGTTGACCAGAAATTAGTTCAATTGGTCAGATTTGGACTTCTCTAAGATTATCTATATGGCTTATGAAAAAATCGGAAAGAATCTTTGAGTATGTATAGAAAGTTCAAGATTGACTATTATTTGGCCAAAAATATGTTCCTTGGGTCAAATATGGACTTATTTTTTGGCTGACGTAACATCAGAAGGAGTCTTTGAGTATGTATAGAAAGTTCAAGATTGACTAATATTTGGTCAAAAATATGTTCCTTGGGTCAAATATGGACTTCTTTTTTGGCTGACGTAACAGCAGAAAGAGTCTTTAAGTCTTTGAATCTTTGAAAGCTCAAGATTGACTATTATTTGGCCAAAAATATGTTCCTTGGGTCAAATATGGACTTCTTTTTTGGCTGACTTAACAGCAGAAGGAGTCTTTGAGTATGTATAGAAAATTCAAGATTGACTAATATTTGGTCAAAAATATGTTCCTTGGGTCAAATATGGACTTCTTTTTTGGCTGACATAACATCAGAAGGAGCCTTTCAAATATAGAAAGTTCGTTTTGAGAACTCTTTGGTCAGAAATATGTTTAGTAATTCATATTTTGAATAGTGTCTTCCTGACTCCAGAAGAAATCAATCTGAATGTATATGTTAATCTTTAAAGAATCTTTGGCCAAAAACATGTTCAGTATTTCAAAAAGGGACCTCTGTATGTCTGATTTAACATCAGAAGGAGTCTCTAAATGTATGTAGTTTAAATCCTTTTGAAGACCCTTTGACCAGAAATTAGTTCAATTGGTCAGATTTGGACTTCTCTAAAAAAATCTAAATGGCTTATGAAAGCATCAGAAAGAGTCTTTGAGTATGTATAGAAAGCTCAAGATTGACTATTATTTGGCCAAAAATATGTTCGTTGGATCAAATTGGGTCAGTTCGTTGCGTCAGCCAAAACTTATTTTTTGGCTGACGGAACATCAGAAGGAGTCTTTGAGTATGTATACAAAGTTCAAGATTGACTAATATTTGGCCAAAAATATGTTCCTTGGGTCAAATATGGACTTCTTTTTTGGCTGACTTAACAGCAGAAGGAGTCTTTGAGTATGTATAGAAAGTTCAAGATTGACTAATATTTGGTCAAAAATATGTTCCTTGGGTCAAATATGGACTTATTTTTTGGCTGACGTAACATCAGAAGGAGTCTTTAAATATAGAAAGTTCGTTTTGAGAACTCTTTGGTCAGAAATATGTTTAGTAATTCATATTTTGAATAGTGTCTTCCTGACTCCAGAAGAAATCAATCTGAATCTATATGTTAATCTTTAAAGAATCTTTGGCCAAAAACATGTTCAGTATTTCAAAAAGGGACCTCTGTATGTCTGATTTAACATCAGAAGGAGTCTCTAAATGTCTGTAGTTTAAATCCTTTTGAAGAACCTTTGACCAGAAATTAGTTCAATTGGTCAGATTTAGACTTCTCTAAAAAAATCTATATGGCTTATGAAAGCATCAGAAAGAGTCTTTGAGTATGTATAGAAAGCTCAAGATTGACTATTATTTGGCCAAAAATATGTTCGTTGGGTCAAATATGGACTTACAGTGGGGCAAAAAAGTATTTAGTCAGCCACCAATTGTGCAAGTTCTCCCACTTAAAAAGATGAGAGAGGCCTGTAATTTTCATCATAGGTACACTTCAACTATGAGAGACAAAATGAGAAAAAAAAATCAGAAAATCACATTGTAGAATTTTTAATGAATTTATTTGCAAATTATGGTGGAAAATAAGTATTTGGTCACCTACAAACAAGCAAGACTTCTGACTCTCACAGACCTGTAACAACTTCTTTAAGAGGCTTCTCTGTCCTCCACTCGTTACCTGTATTAATGGCACCTATTTTAACTTGTTATCAGTATAAAAGACACCTTTCCACAACCTCAAACAGTCACACTCCAAACTCCACTATGGCCAAGACCAAAGAGCTGTCAAAGGACACCAGAAACAAAATTGTAGACTTGCACCAGGCTGGGAAGACTGAATCTGCAATAGGTAAGCAGCTTGGTGTGAAGAAATCAACTGTGGGAGCAATTATTAGGAAATGGAAGACATCCAAGACCACTGATAATCTCCCTCGATCTGGGGCTCCACGCAAGATCTCACCCCGTGGGGTCAAAATTATCACAAGAACAGTGAGCAAAAATCCCAGAACCAAACGGGGGGACCTAGTGAATGACCTGCAGAGAGCTGGGACCAAGTAACAAAGGCTACCATCAGTAACACACTACGCTGCCAGGGACTCAAATCCTGCAGTGCCAGTGTCCCCCTGCTTAAGCCAGTACATGTCCAGGCCCGTCTGAAGTTTGCTAGAGAGCATTTGAATGATCCAGAAGAGGATTGGGAGAATGTCATATGGTCAGATGAAACCAAAATAGAACTTTTTGGTACCAACTCAACTCGTCGTGTTTGGAGGAGAAAGAATACTGAGTTGCATCCAAAGAACACCATACCTACTGTGAAGCATGGGGGTGGAAACATCATGCTTTGGGGCTGTTTTTCTGCAAAGGGACCAGGACGACCGATCCGTGTAAAGGAAAGAATGAATGGGGCCATGTATCGTGAGATTTTGAGTGAAAACCTCCTTCCATCAGCAAGGGCATTGAAGATGAAACATGGCTGGGTCTTTCAACATGACAATGATCCCAAACACACCGCCCGGGCAACGAAGGAGTGGCTTCGTAAGAAGCATTTCAAGGTCCTGGAGTGGCCTAGCCAGTCTCCAGATCTCAACCCCATAGAAAATCTTTGGAGGGAGTTGAAAGTCTGAATTGCCCAGCGACAGCCCCGAAACATCACTGCTCTAGAGGAGATCTGCATGGAGGAATGGGCCAAAATACCAGCAACAGTGTGTGAAAACCTTGTGAAGACTTACAGAAAACGTTTGACCTCTGTCATTGCCAACAAAGGGTATATAACAAAGTAATGAGATAAACTTATGTTATTGACCAAATACTTATTTTCCACCAAAATTTGCAAATAAATTCATTAAAAATTCTACAATGTGATTTTCTGGATTTTTTTTTCTCATTTTGTCTCTCATAGTTGAAGTGTACCTATGATGAAAATTACAGGCCTCTCTCATCTTTTTAAATGGGAGAACTTGCACAATTGGTGGCTGACTAAATACTTTTTTGCCCCACTGTATTTTTTGGCTGACGTAACATCAGAAGGAGTCTTTTGAGTATGTATAGAAAGTTCAAGATTTACTATTATTTGGCCAAAAATATGTTCCTTGGGTCAAATATGGACTTCTTTTTTGGCTGACGTAACAGCAGGAGTCTTTGAGTATGTATATAAAGTTCAAGATTGACTAATATTTGGCCAAAAATATGTTCCTTGGGTCAAATATGGACTTCTTTTTTGGCTGACGTAACAGCAGAAAGAGTCTTTAAGTCTTTGAATCTTTGAAAGCTCAAGATTGACTATTATTTGGCCAAAAATATGTTCCTTGGGTCAAATATGGACTTCTTTTTTGGCTGACTTAACAGCAGAAGGAGTCTTTGAGTATGTATAGCAAGTTCAAGATTGACTAATATTTGGTCAAAAATATGTTCCTTGGGTCAAATATGGACTTCTTTTTTGGCAGACGTAACATCAGAATGAGCCTTTCAAATATAGAAAGTTCGTTTTGAGAACTCTTTGGTCAGAAATATGTTTAGTAATAATTTTGAATAGTGTCTTCCTGAGTCCAGAAGAAATCAATCTGAATGTATATGTTAATCTTTAAATAATCTTTGGCCAAAAACATGTTCAGTATTTCTAAAAGGGACCTCTGTATGTCTGATTTAACATCAGAAGGAGTCTCTAAATGTATGTAGTTTAAATCCTTATGAAGACCCTTTGACCAGAAATTAGTTCAATTGGTCAGATTTGGACTTCTCGAAAAAAATCTATATGGCTTATGAAAGCATCAGAAAGAATCTTTGAGTATGTATAGAAAGCTCAAGATTGACTATTATTTGGCCAAAAATATGTTCGTTGGGTCAAATATGGACTTATTTTTTGGCTGACGTAACATCAGAAGGAGTCTTTGAGTATGTATAGAAAGTTCAAGATTGACTAATATTTGGTCAAAAATATGTTCCTTGGGTCAAATATGGACTTCTTTTTTGGCTGACGTAACAGCAGAAAGAGTCTTTAAGTCTTTGAATCTTTGAAAGCTCAAGATTGACTATTATTTGGCCAAAAATATGTTCCTTGGGTCAAATATGGACTTCTTTTTTGGCTGACTTAACAGCAGAAGGAGTCTTTGAGTATGTATAGAAAGTTCAAGATTGACTAATATTTGGTCAAAAATATGTTCCTTGGGTCAAATATGGACTTCTTTTTTGGCAGACGTAACATCAGAATGAGCCTTTCAAATATAGAAAGTTCGTTTTGAGAACTCTTTGGTCAGAAATATGTTTAGTAATAATTTTGAATAGTGTCTTCCTGAGTCCAGAAGAAATCAATCTGAATGTATATGTTAATCTTTAAATAATCTTTGGCCAAAAACATGTTCAGTATTTCTAAAAGGGACCTCTGTATGTCTGATTTAACATCAGAAGGAGTCTCTAAATGTATGTAGTTTAAATCCTTTTGAAGACCCTTTGACCAGAAATTAGTTCAATTGGTCAGATTTGGACTTCTCTAAAAAAATCTATATGGCTTATGAAAGCATCAGAAAGAATCTTTGAGTATGTATACAAAGTTCAAGATTGACTAATATTTGGCCAAAAATATGTTCCTTGGGTCAAATATGGACTTCTTTTTTGGCTGACTTAACAGCAGAAGGAGTCTTTGAGTATGTATAGAAAGTTCAAGATTGACTAATATTTGGTCAAAAATATGTTCCTTGGGTCAAATATGGACTTCTTTTTTGGCTGACGTGACATCAGAAGGAGTCTTTAAATATAGAAAGTTCGTTTTGAGAACTCTTTGGTCAGAAATATGTTTAGTAATTCATATTTTGAATAGTGTCTTCCTGACTCCAGAAGAAATCAATCTGAATGTATATGTTAATCTTTAAAGAATCTTTGGCCAAAAACATGTTCAGTATTTCAAAAAGGGACCTCTGTATGTCTTATTTAACATCAGAAGGAGTCTCTAAATGTATGTAGTTCAAATCCTTTTGAAGACCCTTTGACCAGAAATTAGTTCAGACTTCTCTAAAAAAATCTATATGGCTTATGAAAGCATCAGAAAGAGTCTTTGAGTATGTATAGAAAGCTCAAGATTGACTATTATTTGGCCAAAAATATGTTCGTTGGGTCAAATATGGACTTATTTTTTGGCTGACGTAACATCAGAAGGAGTCTTTGAGTATGTATAGAAAGTTCAAGATTGACTAATATTTGGTCAAAAATATGTTCCTTGGGTCAAATATGGACTTCTTTTTTGGCTGACGTAACAGCAGAAAGAGTCTTTAAGTCTTTGAATCTTTGAAACCTCAAGATTGACTATTATTTGGCCAAAAATATGTTCCTTGGGTCAAATATGGACTTCTTTTTTGGCTGACTTAACAGCAGGAGTCTTTGAGTATGTATAGAAAGTTCAAGATTGACTAATATTTGGTCAAAAATATGTTCCTTGGGTCAAATATGGACTTCTTTTTTGGCTGACATAACATCAGAAGGAGTCTTTAAATATAGAAAGTTCGTTTTGAGAACTCTTTGGTCAGAAATATGTTTAGTAATTCATATTTTGAAAAGTGTCTTCCTGACTCCAGAAGAAATCAATCTGAATGTATATGTTAATCTTTAAAGAATCTTTGGCCAAAAACATGTTTAGTATTTCAAAAAGGGACCTCTGTATGTCTGATTTAACATCAGAAGGAGTCTTTAAATGTATATAGTTTAAATCTATTTGAAGACCCTTTGACCAGAAATTAGTTCAATTGGTCAGATTTGGACTTCTCTAAGAACATCTATATGGCTTATGAAAGCATCAGAAAGAGTCTTTATGTATAGAAAGCTCAAGATTGACTATTATTTGGCCAAAAATATGTTCGTTGGGTCAAATATGGACTTATATTTTGGCTGACGGAACATCAGAAGGAGTCTTTGAGAATGTATAGAAAGCTCAAGATTGACTAATATTTGGCCAAAAATATGTTCTTTGGGTCAAATATGGACTTCTTTTTTGGCTGACGTAACAGCAGAAGGAGTCTTTGAGTATGTATAGAAAATTCAAGATTGACTATTATTTGGCCAAAAATATGTTCCTTGGGTCAAATATGGACTTCTTTTTTGGCTGTCGTAACATTAGAAGGAGTCTTTGAGTATGTATAGAAAGTTCAAGATTGACTATTATTTGGCCAAAAATATGTTCTTTGGGTCAAATATGGACTTCATTTTTGGCTGACGTAACAGCAGAAGGAGTCTTTGAGTATGTATAGAAAATTCAAGATTGACTAATATTTGGCCAAAAATAAATTCCTTGGGTCAAATATGGACTTCTTTTTTGGCTGACGTAACATCAGAAGGAGTCTTTCAATATAGAAAGTTCGTTTTGAGAACTCTTTGGTCAGAAATATGTTTAGTAATTCATATTTTGAATAGTGTCTTCCTGACACCAGAAGAAATCAATCTGAATGTATATGTTAATCTTTAAAGAATCTTTGGCCAAAAACATGTTCAGTATTTCAAAAAGGGACCTCTCTAAGTCTGATTTAACATCAGAAGGAATCTCTAAATGTATATAGTTCCAATCCATTTGAAGACCCTTTGACCAGAAATGAATTCAATTGGTCAGATTTGGACTTCTCTAAGAACATCTATATGGCTTATGAAAGCATCAGAAAGACTCTTTGAGTATGTATAGAAAGCTCAAGTTGACTATTATTTGGCCAAAAATATGTTCCTTGGGTCAAATATGGACTTCTTTATTGAATGACGGAACATCAGAAGGAGTCTTTGAGAATGTATAGAAAGTTCAAGATTGACTAATATTTGGCCAAAAATATGTTCCTTGGGTCAAATATGGACTTCTTTTTTGGCTGACATAACATCAGAAGGAGTCTTTAAATGTAGAAAGTTCGTTTTGAGAACTGTTTGGTCAGAAAAATGTTTAGTAATTCATATTTTGAATAGTGTGTTCCTGACACCAGAAGAAATCAATCTGAATATATATCTTTAAAGAATCTTTGACCAAAAACATGTTCAGTATTTCAAAAAGGGACCTCTGTATGTCTGATTTAACATCAGGAGTCTCTAAATGTAAATAGTTTAAATCCATTTGAAGACCCTTTGACCAGAAATTAGTTCAATTGGTCAGATTTGGACTTCTCTAAGAACATCTATATGGCATCAGAAAGAGTCTTTATAGTGTGTATAGAAAGCTCAAGATTGACTATTATTTGGCCAAAAATATGTTCCTTGGGTCAAATATGGACTTCTTTTTTGGCTGTCGTAACATCAGAAGGAGTCTTTGAGTATGTATAGAAAGTTCAAGATTGACTATTATTTGGCCAAAAATATGTTCTTTGGGTCAAATATGGACTTCTTTTTTGGCTGACGTAACAGCAGAAGGAGTCTTTGAGTATGTATAGAAAATTCAAGATTGACTAGTATTTGGCCAAAAATATGTTCTTTGGGTCAAATATGGACTTCTTTTTTGGCTGACGTAACATCAGAAGGAGTCTTTAAATATAGAAAGTTCGTTTTGAGAACTCTTTGGTCAGAAATATATTTAGTAATTCATATTTTGAATAGTGTCTTCCTCACACCAGAAGAAATCAATCTGAATGTATATGTTAATCTTTAAAGAATCTTTGGCCAAAAACATGTTTAGTATTTCAAAAAGGGACCTCTGTATGTCTGATTTAACATCAGAAGGAGTCTCTAAATGTATATAGTTTAAATCCATTTGAAGAACCGTTGACCAGAAATTAGTTCAATTGGTCAGATTTGGACTTCTCTAAGATTATCTATATGGCTTATGAAAAAATCGGAAAGAATCTTTGAGTATGTATAGAAAGTTCAAGATTGACTATTATTTGGCCAAAAATATGTTCCTTGGGTCAAATATGGACTTATTTTTTGGCTGACGTAACATCAGAAGGAGTCTTTGAGTATGTATAGAAAGTTCAAGATTGACTAATATTTGGTCAAAAATATGTTCCTTGGGTCAAATATGGACTTCTTTTTTGGCTGACGTAACAGCAGAAAGAGTCTTTAAGTCTTTGAATCTTTGAAAGCTCAAGATTGACTATTATTTGGCCAAAAATATGTTCCTTGGGTCAAATATGGACTTCTTTTTTGGCTGACTTAACAGCAGAAGGAGTCTTTGAGTATGTATAGAAAATTCAAGATTGACTAATATTTGGTCAAAAATATGTTCCTTGGGTCAAATATGGACTTCTTTTTTGGCTGACATAACATCAGAAGGAGCCTTTCAAATATAGAAAGTTCGTTTTGAGAACTCTTTGGTCAGAAATATGTTTAGTAATTCATATTTTGAATAGTGTCTTCCTGACTCCAGAAGAAATCAATCTGAATGTATATGTTAATCTTTAAAGAATCTTTGGCCAAAAACATGTTCAGTATTTCAAAAAGGGACCTCTGTATGTCTGATTTAACATCAGAAGGAGTCTCTAAATGTATGTAGTTTAAATCCTTTTGAAGACCCTTTGACCAGAAATTAGTTCAATTGGTCAGATTTGGACTTCTCTAAAAAAATCTAAATGGCTTATGAAAGCATCAGAAAGAGTCTTTGAGTATGTATAGAAAGCTCAAGATTGACTATTATTTGGCCAAAAATATGTTCGTTGGATCAAATTGGGTCAGTTCGTTGCGTCAGCCAAAACTTATTTTTTGGCTGACGGAACATCAGAAGGAGTCTTTGAGTATGTATACAAAGTTCAAGATTGACTAATATTTGGCCAAAAATATGTTCCTTGGGTCAAATATGGACTTCTTTTTTGGCTGACTTAACAGCAGAAGGAGTCTTTGAGTATGTATAGAAAGTTCAAGATTGACTAATATTTGGTCAAAAATATGTTCCTTGGGTCAAATATGGACTTATTTTTTGGCTGACGTAACATCAGAAGGAGTCTTTAAATATAGAAAGTTCGTTTTGAGAACTCTTTGGTCAGAAATATGTTTAGTAATTCATATTTTGAATAGTGTCTTCCTGACTCCAGAAGAAATCAATCTGAATCTATATGTTAATCTTTAAAGAATCTTTGGCCAAAAACATGTTCAGTATTTCAAAAAGGGACCTCTGTATGTCTGATTTAACATCAGAAGGAGTCTCTAAATGTCTGTAGTTTAAATCCTTTTGAAGAACCTTTGACCAGAAATTAGTTCAATTGGTCAGATTTAGACTTCTCTAAAAAAATCTATATGGCTTATGAAAGCATCAGAAAGAGTCTTTGAGTATGTATAGAAAGCTCAAGATTGACTATTATTTGGCCAAAAATATGTTCGTTGGGTCAAATATGGACTTATTTTTTGGCTGACGTAACATCAGAAGGAGTCTTTTGAGTATGTATAGAAAGTTCAAGATTTACTATTATTTGGCCAAAAATATGTTCCTTGGGTCAAATATGGACTTCTTTTTTGGCTGACGTAACAGCAGGAGTCTTTGAGTATGTATATAAAGTTCAAGATTGACTAATATTTGGCCAAAAATATGTTCCTTGGGTCAAATATGGACTTCTTTTTTGGCTGACGTAACAGCAGAAAGAGTCTTTAAGTCTTTGAATCTTTGAAAGCTCAAGATTGACTATTATTTGGCCAAAAATATGTTCCTTGGGTCAAATATGGACTTCTTTTTTGGCTGACTTAACAGCAGAAGGAGTCTTTGAGTATGTATAGCAAGTTCAAGATTGACTAATATTTGGTCAAAAATATGTTCCTTGGGTCAAATATGGACTTCTTTTTTGGCAGACGTAACATCAGAATGAGCCTTTCAAATATAGAAAGTTCGTTTTGAGAACTCTTTGGTCAGAAATATGTTTAGTAATAATTTTGAATAGTGTCTTCCTGAGTCCAGAAGAAATCAATCTGAATGTATATGTTAATCTTTAAATAATCTTTGGCCAAAAACATGTTCAGTATTTCTAAAAGGGACCTCTGTATGTCTGATTTAACATCAGAAGGAGTCTCTAAATGTATGTAGTTTAAATCCTTATGAAGACCCTTTGACCAGAAATTAGTTCAATTGGTCAGATTTGGACTTCTCGAAAAAAATCTATATGGCTTATGAAAGCATCAGAAAGAATCTTTGAGTATGTATAGAAAGCTCAAGATTGACTATTATTTGGCCAAAAATATGTTCGTTGGGTCAAATATGGACTTATTTTTTGGCTGACGTAACATCAGAAGGAGTCTTTGAGTATGTATAGAAAGTTCAAGATTGACTAATATTTGGTCAAAAATATGTTCCTTGGGTCAAATATGGACTTCTTTTTTGGCTGACGTAACAGCAGAAAGAGTCTTTAAGTCTTTGAATCTTTGAAAGCTCAAGATTGACTATTATTTGGCCAAAAATATGTTCCTTGGGTCAAATATGGACTTCTTTTTTGGCTGACTTAACAGCAGAAGGAGTCTTTGAGTATGTATAGAAAGTTCAAGATTGACTAATATTTGGTCAAAAATATGTTCCTTGGGTCAAATATGGACTTCTTTTTTGGCAGACGTAACATCAGAATGAGCCTTTCAAATATAGAAAGTTCGTTTTGAGAACTCTTTGGTCAGAAATATGTTTAGTAATAATTTTGAATAGTGTCTTCTTGAGTCCAGAAGAAATCAATCTGAATGTATATGTTAATCTTTAAATAATCTTTGGCCAAAAACATGTTCAGTATTTCTAAAAGGGACCTCTGTATGTCTGATTTAACATCAGAAGGAGTCTCTAAATGTATGTAGTTTAAATCCTTTTGAAGACCCTTTGACCAGAAATTAGTTCAATTGGTCAGATTTGGACTTCTCTAAAAAAATCTATATGGCTTATGAAAGCATCAGAAAGAATCTTTGAGTATGTATACAAAGTTCAAGATTGACTAATATTTGGCCAAAAATATGTTCCTTGGGTCAAATATGGACTTCTTTTTTGGCTGACTTAACAGCAGAAGGAGTCTTTGAGTATGTATAGAAAGTTCAAGATTGACTAATATTTGGTCAAAAATATGTTCCTTGGGTCAAATATGGACTTCTTTTTTGGCTGACGTGACATCAGAAGGAGTCTTTAAATATAGAAAGTTCGTTTTGAGAACTCTTTGGTCAGAAATATGTTTAGTAATTCATATTTTGAATAGTGTCTTCCTGACTCCAGAAGAAATCAATCTGAATGTATATGTTAATCTTTAAAGAATCTTTGGCCAAAAACATGTTCAGTATTTCAAAAAGGGACCTCTGTATGTCTTATTTAACATCAGAAGGAGTCTCTAAATGTATGTAGTTCAAATCCTTTTGAAGACCCTTTGACCAGAAATTAGTTCAGACTTCTCTAAAAAAATCTATATGGCTTATGAAAGCATCAGAAAGAGTCTTTGAGTATGTATAGAAAGCTCAAGATTGACTATTATTTGGCCAAAAATATGTTCGTTGGGTCAAATATGGACTTATTTTTTGGCTGACGTAACATCAGAAGGAGTCTTTGAGTATGTATAGAAAGTTCAAGATTGACTAATATTTGGTCAAAAATATGTTCCTTGGGTCAAATATGGACTTCTTTTTTGGCTGACGTAACAGCAGAAAGAGTCTTTAAGTCTTTGAATCTTTGAAACCTCAAGATTGACTATTATTTGGCCAAAAATATGTTCCTTGGGTCAAATATGGACTTCTTTTTTGGCTGACTTAACAGCAGGAGTCTTTGAGTATGTATAGAAAGTTCAAGATTGACTAATATTTGGTCAAAAATATGTTCCTTGGGTCAAATATGGACTTCTTTTTTGGCTGACATAACATCAGAAGGAGTCTTTAAATATAGAAAGTTCGTTTTGAGAACTCTTTGGTCAGAAATATGTTTAGTAATTCATATTTTGAAAAGTGTCTTCCTGACTCCAGAAGAAATCAATCTGAATGTATATGTTAATCTTTAAAGAATCTTTGGCCAAAAACATGTTTAGTATTTCAAAAAGGGACCTCTGTATGTCTGATTTAACATCAGAAGGAGTCTTTAAATGTATATAGTTTAAATCTATTTGAAGACCCTTTGACCAGAAATTAGTTCAATTGGTCAGATTTGGACTTCTCTAAGAACATCTATATGGCTTATGAAAGCATCAGAAAGAGTCTTTATGTATAGAAAGCTCAAGATTGACTATTATTTGGCCAAAAATATGTTCGTTGGGTCAAATATGGACTTATATTTTGGCTGACGGAACATCAGAAGGAGTCTTTGAGAATGTATAGAAAGCTCAAGATTGACTAATATTTGGCCAAAAATATGTTCTTTGGGTCAAATATGGACTTCTTTTTTGGCTGACGTAACAGCAGAAGGAGTCTTTGAGTATGTATAGAAAATTCAAGATTGACTATTATTTGGCCAAAAATATGTTCCTTGGGTCAAATATGGACTTCTTTTTTGGCTGTCGTAACATTAGAAGGAGTCTTTGAGTATGTATAGAAAGTTCAAGATTGACTATTATTTGGCCAAAAATATGTTCTTTGGGTCAAATATGGACTTCATTTTTGGCTGACGTAACAGCAGAAGGAGTCTTTGAGTATGTATAGAAAATTCAAGATTGACTAATATTTGGCCAAAAATAAATTCCTTGGGTCAAATATGGACTTCTTTTTTGGCTGACGTAACATCAGAAGGAGTCTTTCAATATAGAAAGTTCGTTTTGAGAACTCTTTGGTCAGAAATATGTTTAGTAATTCATATTTTGAATAGTGTCTTCCTGACACCAAAAGAAATCAATCTGAATGTATATGTTAATCTTTAAAGAATCTTTGGCCAAAAACATGTTCAGTATTTCAAAAAGGGACCTCTCTAAGTCTGATTTAACATCAGAAGGAATCTCTAAATGTATATAGTTCCAATCCATTTGAAGACCCTTTGACCAGAAATGAATTCAATTGGTCAGATTTGGACTTCTCTAAGAACATCTATATGGCTTATGAAAGCATCAGAAAGACTCTTTGAGTATGTATAGAAAGCTCAAGTTGACTATTATTTGGCCAAAAATATGTTCCTTGGGTCAAATATGGACTTCTTTATTGAATGACGGAACATCAGAAGGAGTCTTTGAGAATGTATAGAAAGTTCAAGATTGACTAATATTTGGCCAAAAATATGTTCCTTGGGTCAAATATGGACTTCTTTTTTGGCTGACATAACATCAGAAGGAGTCTTTAAATGTAGAAAGTTCGTTTTGAGAACTGTTTGGTCAGAAAAATGTTTAGTAATTCATATTTTGAATAGTGTGTTCCTGACACCAGAAGAAATCAATCTGAATATATATCTTTAAAGAATCTTTGACCAAAAACATGTTCAGTATTTCAAAAAGGGACCTCTGTATGTCTGATTTAACATCAGGAGTCTCTAAATGTAAATAGTTTAAATCCATTTGAAGACCCTTTGACCAGAAATTAGTTCAATTGGTCAGATTTGGACTTCTCTAAGAACATCTATATGGCATCAGAAAGAGTCTTTATAGTGTGTATAGAAAGCTCAAGATTGACTATTATTTGGCCAAAAATATGTTCCTTGGGTCAAATATGGACTTCTTTTTTGGCTGTCGTAACATCAGAAGGAGTCTTTGAGTATGTATAGAAAGTTCAAGATTGACTATTATTTGGCCAAAAATATGTTCTTTGGGTCAAATATGGACTTCTTTTTTGGCTGACGTAACAGCAGAAGGAGTCTTTGAGTATGTATAGAAAATTCAAGATTGACTAGTATTTGGCCAAAAATATGTTCTTTGGGTCAAATATGGACTTCTTTTTTGGCTGACGTAACATCAGAAGGAGTCTTTAAATATAGAAAGTTCGTTTTGAGAACTCTTTGGTCAGAAATATATTTAGTAATTCATATTTTGAATAGTGTCTTCCTCACACCAGAAGAAATCAATCTGAATGTATATGTTAATCTTTAAAGAATCTTTGGCCAAAAACATGTTTAGTATTTCAAAAAGGGACCTCTGTATGTCTGATTTAACATCAGAAGGAGTCTCTAAATGTATATAGTTTAAATCCATTTGAAGAACCGTTGACCAGAAATTAGTTCAATTGGTCAGATTTGGACTTCTCTAAGATTATCTATATGGCTTATGAAAAAATCGGAAAGAATCTTTGAGTATGTATAGAAAGTTCAAGATTGACTATTATTTGGCCAAAAATATGTTCCTTGGGTCAAATATGGACTTATTTTTTGGCTGACGTAACATCAGAAGGAGTCTTTGAGTATGTATAGAAAGTTCAAGATTGACTAATATTTGGTCAAAAATATGTTCCTTGGGTCAAATATGGACTTCTTTTTTGGCTGACGTAACAGCAGAAAGAGTCTTTAAGTCTTTGAATCTTTGAAAGCTCAAGATTGACTATTATTTGGCCAAAAATATGTTCCTTGGGTCAAATATGGACTTCTTTTTTGGCTGACTTAACAGCAGAAGGAGTCTTTGAGTATGTATAGAAAATTCAAGATTGACTAATATTTGGTCAAAAATATGTTCCTTGGGTCAAATATGGACTTCTTTTTTGGCTGACATAACATCAGAAGGAGCCTTTCAAATATAGAAAGTTCGTTTTGAGAACTCTTTGGTCAGAAATATGTTTAGTAATTCATATTTTGAATAGTGTCTTCCTGACTCCAGAAGAAATCAATCTGAATGTATATGTTAATCTTTAAAGAATCTTTGGCCAAAAACATGTTCAGTATTTCAAAAAGGGACCTCTGTATGTCTGATTTAACATCAGAAGGAGTCTCTAAATGTATGTAGTTTAAATCCTTTTGAAGACCCTTTGACCAGAAATTAGTTCAATTGGTCAGATTTGGACTTCTCTAAAAAAATCTAAATGGCTTATGAAAGCATCAGAAAGAGTCTTTGAGTATGTATAGAAAGCTCAAGATTGACTATTATTTGGCCAAAAATATGTTCGTTGGATCAAATTGGGTCAGTTCGTTGCGTCAGCCAAAACTTATTTTTTGGCTGACGGAACATCAGAAAGAGTCTTTGAGAATGTATACAAAGTTCAAGATTGACTAATATTTGGCCAAAAATATGTTCCTTGGGTCAAATATGGACTTCTTTTTTGGCTGACTTAAGGAGTCTTTGAGTATGTATAGAAAGTTCAAGATTGACTAATATTTGGTCAAAAATATGTTCCTTGGGTCAAATATGGACTTCTTTTTTGGCTGACGTAACATCAGAAGGAATCTATAAATATAGAAAGTTCGTTTTGAGAACTCTTTGGTCAGAAATATGTTTAGTAATTCATATTTTGAATAGTGTCTTCCTGACTCCAGAATAAATCAATCTGAATGTATATGTTAATCTTTAAAGAATCTTTGGCCAAAAACATGTTCAGTATTTCAAAAAGGGACCTCTGTATGTCTGATTTAACATCAGAAGGAGTCTCTAAATGTATGTAGTTTAAATCCTTTTGAAGACCCTTTGACCAGAAATTAGTTCAATTGGTCAGATTTAGACTTCTCTAAGAACATCTATATGGCTTATGAAAGCATCAGAAAGAGTCTTTGAGTATGTATAGGAAGCTCAAGATTGACTATTATTTGGCCAAAAATATGTTCGTTGGGTCAAATATGGACTTATTTTTTGGCTGACGTAACATCAGAAGGAGTCTTTGAGTATGTATAGAAAGTTCAAGATTGACTAATATTTGGTCAAAAATATGTTCTTGGGTCAAATATGGACTTCTTTTTTGGCTGACGTAACAGCAGAAAGAGTCTTTAAGTCTTTGAATCTTTGAAAGCTCAAGATTGACTATTATTTGGCCAAAAATATGTTCCTTGGGTCAAATATGGACTTCTTTTTTGGCTGACTTAACAGCAGGAGTCTTTGAGTATGTATAGAAAGTTCAAGATTGACTAATATTTGGTCAAAAATATGTTCCTTGGGTCAAAAATGGACTTCTTTTTTGGCTGACATAACATCAGAAGGAGCCTTTCAAATATAGAAAGTTCGTTTTGAGAACTCTTTGGTCAGAAATATGTTTAGTAATTCATATTTTGAAAAGTGTCTTCCTAACTCCAGAAGAAATCAATCTGAATGTATATGTTAATCTTTAAAGAATCTTTGGCCAAAAACATGTTCAGTATTTCAAAAAGGGACCTCTGTATGTCTGATTTAACATCAGAAGGAGTCTCTAAATGTATGTAGTTTAAATCCTTTTGAAGACCCTTTGACCAGAAATTAGTTCAATTGGTCAGATTTGGACTTCTCTAAAAAAATCTATATGGCTTATGAAAGCATCAGAAAGAGTCTTTGAGTATGTATAGAAAGCTCAAGATTGACTATTATTTGGCCAAAAATATGTTCGTTGGATCAAATTGGGTCAGTTCGTTGCGTCAGCCAAAACTTATTTTTTGGCTGACGGAACATCAGAAGGAGTCTTTGAGTATGTATACAAAGTTCAAGATTGACTAATATTTGGCCAAAAATATGTTCCTTGGGTCAAATATGGACTTCTTTTTTGGCTGACTTAACAGCAGAAGGAGTCTTTGAGTATGTATAGAAAGTTCAAGATTGACTAATATTTGGTCAAAAATATGTTCCTTGGGTCAAATATGGACTTCTTTTTTGGCTGACGTAACATCAGAAGGAGTCTTTAAATATAGAAAGTTCGTTTTGAGAACTCTTTGGTCAGAAATATGTTTAGTAATTCATATTTTGAATAGTGTCTTCCTGACTCCAGAAGAAATCAATCTGAATCTATATGTTAATCTTTAAAGAATCTTTGGCCAAAAACATGTTCAGTATTTCAAAAAGGGACCTCTGTATGTCTGATTTAACATCAGAAGGAGTCTCTAAATGTCTGTAGTTTAAATCCTTTTGAAGAACCTTTGACCAGAAATTAGTTCAATTGGTCAGATTTAGACTTCTCTAAAAAAATCTATATGGCTTATGAAAGCATCAGAAAGAGTCTTTGAGTATGTATAGAAAGCTCAAGATTGACTATTATTTGGCCAAAAATATGTTCGTTGGGTCAAATATGGACTTATTTTTTGGCTGACGTAACATCAGAAGGAGTCTTTTGAGTATGTATAGAAAGTTCAAGATTTACTATTATTTGGCCAAAAATATGTTCCTTGGGTCAAATATGGACTTCTTTTTTGGCTGACGTAACAGCAGGAGTTTTTGAGTATGTATATAAAGTTCAAGATTGACTAATATTTGGCCAAAAATATGTTCCTTGGGTCAAATATGGACTTCTTTTTTGGCTGACGTAACAGCAGAAAGAGTCTTTAAGTCTTTGAATCTTTGAAAGCTCAAGATTGACTATTATTTGGCCAAAAATATGTTCCTTGGGTCAAATATGGACTTCTTTTTTGGCTGACTTAACAGCAGAAGGAGTCTTTGAGTATGTATAGCAAGTTCAAGATTGACTAATATTTGGTCAAAAATATGTTCCTTGGGTCAAATATGGACTTCTTTTTTGGCAGACGTAACATCAGAATGAGCCTTTCAAATATAGAAAGTTCGTTTTGAGAACTCTTTGGTCAGAAATATGTTTAGTAATAATTTTGAATAGTGTCTTCCTGAGTCCAGAAGAAATCAATCTGAATGTATATGTTAATCTTTAAATAATCTTTGGCCAAAAACATGTTCAGTATTTCTAAAAGGGACCTCTGTATGTCTGATTTAACATCAGAAGGAGTCTCTAAATGTATGTAGTTTAAATCCTTATGAAGACCCTTTGACCAGAAATTAGTTCAATTGGTCAGATTTGGACTTCTCGAAAAAAATCTATATGGCTTATGAAAGCATCAGAAAGAATCTTTGAGTATGTATAGAAAGCTCAAGATTGACTATTATTTGGCCAAAAATATGTTCGTTGGGTCAAATATGGACTTATTTTTTGGCTGACGTAACATCAGAAGGAGTCTTTGAGTATGTATAGAAAGTTCAAGATTGACTAATATTTGGTCAAAAATATGTTCCTTGGGTCAAATATGGACTTCTTTTTTGGCTGACGTAACAGCAGAAAGAGTCTTTAAGTCTTTGAATCTTTGAAAGCTCAAGATTGACTATTATTTGGCCAAAAATATGTTCCTTGGGTCAAATATGGACTTCTTTTTTGGCTGACTTAACAGCAGAAGGAGTCTTTGAGTATGTATAGAAAGTTCAAGATTGACTAATATTTGGTCAAAAATATGTTCCTTGGGTCAAATATGGACTTCTTTTTTGGCAGACGTAACATCAGAATGAGCCTTTCAAATATAGAAAGTTCGTTTTGAGAACTCTTTGGTCAGAAATATGTTTAGTAATAATTTTGAATAGTGTCTTCCTGAGTCCAGAAGAAATCAATCTGAATGTATATGTTAATCTTTAAATAATCTTTGGCCAAAAACATGTTCAGTATTTCTAAAAGGGACCTCTGTATGTCTGATTTAACATCAGAAGGAGTCTCTAAATGTATGTAGTTTAAATCCTTTTGAAGACCCTTTGACCAGAAATTAGTTCAATTGGTCAGATTTGGACTTCTCTAAAAAAATCTATATGGCTTATGAAAGCATCAGAAAGAATCTTTGAGTATGTATACAAAGTTCAAGATTGACTAATATTTGGCCAAAAATATGTTCCTTGGGTCAAATATGGACTTCTTTTTTGGCTGACTTAACAGCAGAAGGAGTCTTTGAGTATGTATAGAAAGTTCAAGATTGACTAATATTTGGTCAAAAATATGTTCCTTGGGTCAAATATGGACTTCTTTTTTGGCTGACGTGACATCAGAAGGAGTCTTTAAATATAGAAAGTTCGTTTTGAGAACTCTTTGGTCAGAAATATGTTTAGTAATTCATATTTTGAATAGTGTCTTCCTGACTCCAGAAGAAATCAATCTGAATGTATATGTTAATCTTTAAAGAATCTTTGGCCAAAAACATGTTCAGTATTTCAAAAAGGGACCTCTGTATGTCTTATTTAACATCAGAAGGAGTCTCTAAATGTATGTAGTTCAAATCCTTTTGAAGACCCTTTGACCAGAAATTAGTTCAGACTTCTCTAAAAAAATCTATATGGCTTATGAAAGCATCAGAAAGAGTCTTTGAGTATGTATAGAAAGCTCAAGATTGACTATTATTTGGCCAAAAATATGTTCGTTGGGTCAAATATGGACTTATTTTTTGGCTGACGTAACATCAGAAGGAGTCTTTGAGTATGTATAGAAAGTTCAAGATTGACTAATATTTGGTCAAAAATATGTTCCTTGGGTCAAATATGGACTTCTTTTTTGGCTGACGTAACAGCAGAAAGAGTCTTTAAGTCTTTGAATCTTTGAAACCTCAAGATTGACTATTATTTGGCCAAAAATATGTTCCTTGGGTCAAATATGGACTTCTTTTTTGGCTGACTTAACAGCAGGAGTCTTTGAGTATGTATAGAAAGTTCAAGATTGACTAATATTTGGTCAAAAATATGTTCCTTGGGTCAAATATGGACTTCTTTTTTGGCTGACATAACATCAGAAGGAGCCTTTCAAATATAGAAAGTTCGTTTTGAGAACTCTTTGGTCAGAAATATGTTTAGTAATAATTTTGAATAGTGTCTTCCTGAGTCCAGAAGAAATCAATCTGAATGTATATGTTAATCTTTAAATAATCTTTGGCCAAAAACATGTTTAGTATTTCAAAAAGGGACCTCTGTATGTCTGATTTAACATCAGAAGGAGTCTCTAAATGTATATAGTTTAAATCCATTTGAAGAACCGTTGACCAGAAATTAGTTCAATTGGTCAGATTTGGACTTCTCTAAGATTATCTATATGGCTTATGAAAAAATCGGAAAGAATCTTTGAGTATGTATAGAAAGTTCAAGATTGACTATTATTTGGCCAAAAATATGTTCCTTGGGTCAAATATGGACTTATTTTTTGGCTGACGTAACATCAGAAGGAGTCTTTGAGTATGTATAGAAAGTTCAAGATTGACTAATATTTGGTCAAAAATATGTTCCTTGGGTCAAATATGGACTTCTTTTTTGGCTGACGTAACAGCAGAAAGAGTCTTTAAGTCTTTGAATCTTTGAAAGCTCAAGATTGACTATTATTTGGCCAAAAATATGTTCCTTGGGTCAAATATGGACTTCTTTTTTGGCTGACTTAACAGCAGAAGGAGTCTTTGAGTATGTATAGAAAATTCAAGATTGACTAATATTTGGTCAAAAATATGTTCCTTGGGTCAAATATGGACTTCTTTTTTGGCTGACATAACATCAGAAGGAGCCTTTCAAATATAGAAAGTTCGTTTTGAGAACTCTTTGGTCAGAAATATGTTTAGTAATTCATATTTTGAATAGTGTCTTCCTGACTCCAGAAGAAATCAATCTGAATGTATATGTTAATCTTTAAAGAATCTTTGGCCAAAAACATGTTCAGTATTTCAAAAAGGGACCTCTGTATGTCTGATTTAACATCAGAAGGAGTCTCTAAATGTATGTAGTTTAAATCCTTTTGAAGACCCTTTGACCAGAAATTAGTTCAATTGGTCAGATTTGGACTTCTCTAAAAAAATCTAAATGGCTTATGAAAGCATCAGAAAGAGTCTTTGAGTATGTATAGAAAGCTCAAGATTGACTATTATTTGGCCAAAAATATGTTCGTTGGATCAAATTGGGTCAGTTCGTTGCGTCAGCCAAAACTTATTTTTTGGCTGACGGAACATCAGAAAGAGTCTTTGAGAATGTATACAAAGTTCAAGATTGACTAATATTTGGCCAAAAATATGTTCCTTGGGTCAAATATGGACTTCTTTTTTGGCTGACTTAAGGAGTCTTTGAGTATGTATAGAAAGTTCAAGATTGACTAATATTTGGTCAAAAATATGTTCCTTGGGTCAAATATGGACTTCTTTTTTGGCTGACGTAACATCAGAAGGAATCTATAAATATAGAAAGTTCGTTTTGAGAACTCTTTGGTCAGAAATATGTTTAGTAATTCATATTTTGAATAGTGTCTTCCTGACTCCAGAATAAATCAATCTGAATGTATATGTTAATCTTTAAAGAATCTTTGGCCAAAAACATGTTCAGTATTTCAAAAAGGGACCTCTGTATGTCTGATTTAACATCAGAAGGAGTCTCTAAATGTATGTAGTTTAAATCCTTTTGAAGACCCTTTGACCAGAAATTAGTTCAATTGGTCAGATTTAGACTTCTCTAAGAACATCTATATGGCTTATGAAAGCATCAGAAAGAGTCTTTGAGTATGTATAGGAAGCTCAAGATTGACTATTATTTGGCCAAAAATATGTTCGTTGGGTCAAATATGGACTTATTTTTTGGCTGACGTAACATCAGAAGGAGTCTTTGAGTATGTATAGAAAGTTCAAGATTGACTAATATTTGGTCAAAAATATGTTCTTGGGTCAAATATGGACTTCTTTTTTGGCTGACGTAACAGCAGAAAGAGTCTTTAAGTCTTTGAATCTTTGAAAGCTCAAGATTGACTATTATTTGGCCAAAAATATGTTCCTTGGGTCAAATATGGACTTCTTTTTTGGCTGACTTAACAGCAGGAGTCTTTGAGTATGTATAGAAAGTTCAAGATTGACTAATATTTGGTCAAAAATATGTTCCTTGGGTCAAAAATGGACTTCTTTTTTGGCTGACATAACATCAGAAGGAGCCTTTCAAATATAGAAAGTTCGTTTTGAGAACTCTTTGGTCAGAAATATGTTTAGTAATTCATATTTTGAAAAGTGTCTTCCTAACTCCAGAAGAAATCAATCTGAATGTATATGTTAATCTTTAAAGAATCTTTGGCCAAAAACATGTTCAGTATTTCAAAAAGGGACCTCTGTATGTCTGATTTAACATCAGAAGGAGTCTCTAAATGTATGTAGTTTAAATCCTTTTGAAGACCCTTTGACCAGAAATTAGTTCAATTGGTCAGATTTGGACTTCTCTAAAAAAATCTATATGGCTTATGAAAGCATCAGAAAGAGTCTTTGAGTATGTATAGAAAGCTCAAGATTGACTATTATTTGGCCAAAAATATGTTCGTTGGATCAAATTGGGTCAGTTCGTTGCGTCAGCCAAAACTTATTTTTTGGCTGACGGAACATCAGAAGGAGTCTTTGAGTATGTATACAAAGTTCAAGATTGACTAATATTTGGCCAAAAATATGTTCCTTGGGTCAAATATGGACTTCTTTTTTGGCTGACTTAACAGCAGAAGGAGTCTTTGAGTATGTATAGAAAGTTCAAGATTGACTAATATTTGGTCAAAAATATGTTCCTTGGGTCAAATATGGACTTCTTTTTTGGCTGACGTAACATCAGAAGGAGTCTTTAAATATAGAAAGTTCGTTTTGAGAACTCTTTGGTCAGAAATATGTTTAGTAATTCATATTTTGAATAGTGTCTTCCTGACTCCAGAAGAAATCAATCTGAATCTATATGTTAATCTTTAAAGAATCTTTGGCCAAAAACATGTTCAGTATTTCAAAAAGGGACCTCTGTATGTCTGATTTAACATCAGAAGGAGTCTCTAAATGTCTGTAGTTTAAATCCTTTTGAAGAACCTTTGACCAGAAATTAGTTCAATTGGTCAGATTTAGACTTCTCTAAAAAAATCTATATGGCTTATGAAAGCATCAGAAAGAGTCTTTGAGTATGTATAGAAAGCTCAAGATTGACTATTATTTGGCCAAAAATATGTTCGTTGGGTCAAATATGGACTTATTTTTTGGCTGACGTAACATCAGAAGGAGTCTTTTGAGTATGTATAGAAAGTTCAAGATTTACTATTATTTGGCCAAAAATATGTTCCTTGGGTCAAATATGGACTTCTTTTTTGGCTGACGTAACAGCAGGAGTCTTTGAGTATGTATATAAAGTTCAAGATTGACTAATATTTGGCCAAAAATATGTTCCTTGGGTCAAATATGGACTTCTTTTTTGGCTGACGTAACAGCAGAAAGAGTCTTTAAGTCTTTGAATCTTTGAAAGCTCAAGATTGACTATTATTTGGCCAAAAATATGTTCCTTGGGTCAAATATGGACTTCTTTTTTGGCTGACTTAACAGCAGAAGGAGTCTTTGAGTATGTATAGCAAGTTCAAGATTGACTAATATTTGGTCAAAAATATGTTCCTTGGGTCAAATATGGACTTCTTTTTTGGCAGACGTAACATCAGAATGAGCCTTTCAAATATAGAAAGTTCGTTTTGAGAACTCTTTGGTCAGAAATATGTTTAGTAATAATTTTGAATAGTGTCTTCCTGAGTCCAGAAGAAATCAATCTGAATGTATATGTTAATCTTTAAATAATCTTTGGCCAAAAACATGTTCAGTATTTCTAAAAGGGACCTCTGTATGTCTGATTTAACATCAGAAGGAGTCTCTAAATGTATGTAGTTTAAATCCTTATGAAGACCCTTTGACCAGAAATTAGTTCAATTGGTCAGATTTGGACTTCTCGAAAAAAATCTATATGGCTTATGAAAGCATCAGAAAGAATCTTTGAGTATGTATAGAAAGCTCAAGATTGACTATTATTTGGCCAAAAATATGTTCGTTGGGTCAAATATGGACTTATTTTTTGGCTGACGTAACATCAGAAGGAGTCTTTGAGTATGTATAGAAAGTTCAAGATTGACTAATATTTGGTCAAAAATATGTTCCTTGGGTCAAATATGGACTTCTTTTTTGGCTGACGTAACAGCAGAAAGAGTCTTTAAGTCTTTGAATCTTTGAAAGCTCAAGATTGACTATTATTTGGCCAAAAATATGTTCCTTGGGTCAAATATGGACTTCTTTTTTGGCTGACTTAACAGCAGAAGGAGTCTTTGAGTATGTATAGAAAGTTCAAGATTGACTAATATTTGGTCAAAAATATGTTCCTTGGGTCAAATATGGACTTCTTTTTTGGCAGACGTAACATCAGAATGAGCCTTTCAAATATAGAAAGTTCGTTTTGAGAACTCTTTGGTCAGAAATATGTTTAGTAATAATTTTGAATAGTGTCTTCCTGAGTCCAGAAGAAATCAATCTGAATGTATATGTTAATCTTTAAATAATCTTTGGCCAAAAACATGTTCAGTATTTCTAAAAGGGACCTCTGTATGTCTGATTTAACATCAGAAGGAGTCTCTAAATGTATGTAGTTTAAATCCTTTTGAAGACCCTTTGACCAGAAATTAGTTCAATTGGTCAGATTTGGACTTCTCTAAAAAAATCTATATGGCTTATGAAAGCATCAGAAAGAATCTTTGAGTATGTATACAAAGTTCAAGATTGACTAATATTTGGCCAAAAATATGTTCCTTGGGTCAAATATGGACTTCTTTTTTGGCTGACTTAACAGCAGAAGGAGTCTTTGAGTATGTATAGAAAGTTCAAGATTGACTAATATTTGGTCAAAAATATGTTCCTTGGGTCAAATATGGACTTCTTTTTTGGCTGACGTGACATCAGAAGGAGTCTTTAAATATAGAAAGTTCGTTTTGAGAACTCTTTGGTCAGAAATATGTTTAGTAATTCATATTTTGAATAGTGTCTTCCTGACTCCAGAAGAAATCAATCTGAATGTATATGTTAATCTTTAAAGAATCTTTGGCCAAAAACATGTTCAGTATTTCAAAAAGGGACCTCTGTATGTCTTATTTAACATCAGAAGGAGTCTCTAAATGTATGTAGTTCAAATCCTTTTGAAGACCCTTTGACCAGAAATTAGTTCAGACTTCTCTAAAAAAATCTATATGGCTTATGAAAGCATCAGAAAGAGTCTTTGAGTATGTATAGAAAGCTCAAGATTGACTATTATTTGGCCAAAAATATGTTCGTTGGGTCAAATATGGACTTATTTTTTGGCTGACGTAACATCAGAAGGAGTCTTTGAGTATGTATAGAAAGTTCAAGATTGACTAATATTTGGTCAAAAATATGTTCCTTGGGTCAAATATGGACTTCTTTTTTGGCTGACGTAACAGCAGAAAGAGTCTTTAAGTCTTTGAATCTTTGAAACCTCAAGATTGACTATTATTTGGCCAAAAATATGTTCCTTGGGTCAAATATGGACTTCTTTTTTGGCTGACTTAACAGCAGGAGTCTTTGAGTATGTATAGAAAGTTCAAGATTGACTAATATTTGGTCAAAAATATGTTCCTTGGGTCAAATATGGACTTCTTTTTTGGCTGACATAACATCAGAAGGAGCCTTTCAAATATAGAAAGTTCGTTTTGAGAACTCTTTGGTCAGAAATATGTTTAGTAATTCATATTTTGAATAGTGTCTTCCTGACTCCAGAAGAAATCAATCTGAATGTATATGTTAATCTTTAAAGAATCTTTGGCCAAAAACATGTTCAGTATTTCAAAAAGGGATCTCTGTATGTCTGATTTAACATCAGAAGGAGTCTCTAAATGTATGTAGTTTAAATCCTTTTGAAGACCCTTTGACCAGAAATTAGTTCAATTGGTCAGATTTGGACTTCTCTAAAAAAATCTATATGGCTTATGAAAGCATCAGAAAGAGTCTTTGAGTATGTATAGAAAGCTCAAGATTGACTATTATTTGGCCAAAAATATGTTCGTTGGGTCAAATATGGACTTATTTTTTGGCTGACGTAACATCAGAAGGAGTCTTTTGAGTATGTATAGAAAGTTCAAGATTTACTATTATTTGGCCAAAAATATGTTCGTTGGGTCAAATATGGACTTCTTTTTTGGCTGACGTAACAGCAGGAGTCTTTGAGTATGTATAGAAAGTTCAAGATTGACTAATATTTGGCCAAAAATATGTTCCTTGGGTCAAATATGGACTTCTTTTTTGGCTGACGTAACATCAGAAGGAGTCTTTAAATATAGAAAGTTCGTTTCGAGAACTCTTTGGTCAGAAATATGTTTAGTAATTCATATTTTGAATGGTGTCTTCCTGACATCAGAAGAAATCAATCTGAATGTGTCAGTTAATCTTTATGGAATCTTTGGCCAGAAACATGTTCAGTATTTCAAAAAGGGCCCTCTGTATGTCTGATTTAACATCAGAAGGAGTCTCTAAATGTATATAGTTTACATCCATTTGAAGACCCTTTGACCAGAAATGGTCAGATTTGGACTTCTCTAAGAACACCTATATGGCTTATGAAAGCATCAGAGAAAGAGTCTTTGAGTATGTATAGAAAGCTCAAGATTGACTATTATTTTGCCAAAAATATGTTCCTTTTGTCAAATATGGACTTCTTTTTTGGCTGACGTAACATCAGAAGGAGTCTTTAAATATAGAAAGTTCGTTTTGAGAACTCTTTGGTCAGAAATATGTTCAGTAATTCATATTTTGAATAGTCTTCCTCAAACTAGAAGAAATCAATCTGAATGTATATGTTAATATTTAAAGAATCTTTGGCCAAAAACATGTTCAGTATTTCAAAAAGGGACCTCTGTATGTCTGATTTAACATCAAGAGTCTCTAAATGTATATAGTTTAAAATAAATCCATTAGAAGACCATTTGACCAGATATTAGTTCAATTGGTCAGATACGGACTTAAATATGGACATATATATGGCATATAAAAGCATCAGAATGAGTCTTTGAAAGCTCAAGATTGACTATTATTTGGCCAAAAATATGTTCCTTGGGTCAAACATGGACTACTTTTTTGGCTGACGTAACATCAGAAGGAGTCTTTAAATATAGAAAGTTCGTTTTGAGAACTCTTTGGTCAGAAATATGCTTAGTAATTCATATTTTGAATAGTGTCTTCCTGACATCAGAAGAAATCAATCTGAATGTATAAGTTAATCTTTAAGGAATCTTTGGCCAGAAACATGTTCAGTATTTCAAAAAGGACCCTCTGTTTTTCTGATTTAACATCAGACTGAGTCTCTAAATGTATATAGTTTAAATCCATTTGAAGACCCTTTGACCAAAAATTAGTTCAATTGGTCAGATTTGGACTTCTCTAAGAACATCTATATGGCTTATGAAAGCATCAGAAAGAGTCTTTGAGTATGTATAGAAAGTTCAAGATTGACTATTATTTGGCCAAAAATAAGTTCGTTGGGATCAAATATGGACTTATTTTTTGGCTGACAGAACATCAGAAGGAGTCTTTGAGTATGTATAAAAAGTTCAAGATTTCAAATTATTTGGCAAAAATATGTTCCTTTTGTCAAATATGGACTTCTTTTTTGGCTGACGTAACATTAGAGTCTTTGAGTATGTCTAGAAATTTCAAGATTGACTATTATTTGGCCAAAAATATATTCCATGGGTCAAATATGGACTTCTGTATGGCTGATTTAACATCAGAAGGAGTCTCTAAATTTATATAATTTAAATCCATTTGAGATCCTACTGTCTTCCTGATATAACATTACGAGAAGTCAGTCTGTATGTATTGTGAGTTAAAGGATAATTCCGGTATTTAACACCTTGAGTCTATATTGTAGTTTGTTTTGGATGAACAAGAGTGGTGGACAACATTTTTTTGACAATGGTTCCTCTCTCGAGTTTTTGACTATAAAAGAATTGGCCATGGACCCATTTAGCATTGGAGTCAATGTGCATGTCCGAAAATGTCATTAAAACTGCCAATAATGTTCGTTTACAAAACTGTTAAACTCACCGAGGTATTAGTGGTGTTCGTTGATGTTCCAGAAACAAAAAGTGTTGCGAAATACAGTTTCTGTCGTGTTTTATTCGTCATTTTGTAAGTTACAGGGTTGTGAAGTGTCTGAAAAAATAGTTCCACTATAGCAAAATAAACGGATTGGAATCATATATTGCGACGATATATTGTTTATAATCATCAACGAACACCACTAACCACTCGGTGAGTTTAACAGTTTTGTAAACAAACATTATTGGCTGTTTTAATGACATTTTCGGACATGCACATTGACTCCAATGTTAAATGGGTCCATGGCCAATTCTTTTATAGTAAAAAACTCGAGAGAGGAACCATTGTCAAAAAAATGTTGTCCACCACTCTTATTCATCCAAAACAAACTACAATATAGACTCAAGGTGTTAAATACCGGAATTATCCTTTAATGTTCATGGACTCTGGCCAGAAATATGTTCAATAGGTCAAATATTTGACTTCAATTGGTCAAATATGGACTACCATATGGTTGATGAATCATCAGAAGGAGTCTATGAGTATGTGCAGAAAAGTCAGGATCAAGGACTCTTTGGCAAGAAGTATATTCAAAAGGTATACATCAGGAGGAGACAATGAGAATGAACACCAAGTCGAGGACACTTCGGACAGAAATATGTTCATTAAGTCAAAAATGGCTGATGTAACCAGAAGTCGTCAATCAGTATGTGTAGAAAGTTCAAGTTTGAGGACTCATACTTGTACTGAGGAAACATCAAAATGAGTCATTATGTGTAGAATGTTCAAGATCAAGTACATTTCGGCTAGAAATATATTTCGTAGGTCAATTATGGACAACTGTCTGGTTGACAAAATCAGAAAGAGTCTTTAAGAATCTATAGTAAGTTGTCTTTTGGGGACCATTTTGCCAGAAATATTTTCATTGGGCCAAATCCATCTGGCTGACGTAACATCAGAAGTAGTCAATGAGTTTACATAGTAAAAAAAAAACATTTTGAGTGCCCTTTGGTCAAAAATATGTTCAATAGATTATATCAATCAGTATGTGTAGAAAGTTTAAGATTGAGGACTCTTTAGCAAGAAATATATTCAGTAGGTTAAAAATTGACTATTTTATGGCTGAAGTAACATTGAAAAAGGAGTCATTGAGAATATATAGTACGCTTCCTTTTGGGGACCATCCATCCATCCATCCATCTTCTTCCGCTTATCCGGGGCCGGGTCGCGGGGGCAGCAGTCTAAGCAGAGACACCCAGACTTCCCTCTCCCTAGACACTTCCTCCAGCTCTTCCGGGGGGACACCGAGGCGTTCCCAGGCCAGCCGGGAGACATAGTCTCTCCAGCGTGTCCTAGGTCTTCCTCGGGGTCTCCTCCCGGTGGGACGTGCCCGGAACACCTTCCCAGGAAGGCGTTCAGGAGGCATCCGGAACAGATGCCCGAGCCACCTCAGCTGACCCCTCTCGATGTGGAGGAGCAGCGACTCTACTCTGAGCTCCTCCCGAGTGACCGAGCTCCTCACCCTATCTCTAAGGGATCGCCCAGCCACTCTGCGGAGAAAGCTCATTTCGGCCGCCTGTATCCGGGATCTTGTTCTTTCGGTCATGACCCAAAGCTCATGACCATAGGTGAGAGTAGGAACGTAGATTGACCGGTAAATCGAGAGCTTCGCCTTGCGGCTCAGCTCTTTCTTCACCACGACAGACCGGTACAACGACCGCATTACTGCAGCAGCTGCACCGATCCGTCTGTCAATCTCCCGTTCCATCCTTCCCTCACTCGTGAACAAGACCCCAAGATACTTAAACTCCTCCACTTGAGGCAGGAACTCTCCACCAACCTGAAGTGAGCAAGCCACCCTTTTCCGACTGAGGACCATGGCCTCGGATTTGGAGGTGCTGATTCTCATCCCAGCCGCTTCACACTCGGCTGCAAACCGTCCCAGTGCATGCTGAAGGTCCTGGTCTGTAGGGGCCAACACGACAACATCATCCGCAAAGAGCAGAGACGAAATCGTGTGGTCCCCGAACCGGACACCCTCCGGCCCCTGGCTGCGCCTAGAAATTCTGTCCATAAATATTATGAACAGAACCGGCGACAAAGGGCAGCCCTGCCGAAGTCCAACATGCACCGGGAACAAGTCTGACTTACTGCCGGCAATGCGAACCAAGCTCCTGCTCCGGTCGTATAGGGACCGGACAGCCCTTAGCAAAGGACCCCGGACCCCATACTCCCGGAGCACCCTCCCGGCCGTGGAACACTGGACCAGCTTTTGGGGACCATTTGGCCAGAAATATTTTCAATGACCCAAATACAAGCTGACTGACGAAAACATAAGAAGTATTCAATGAGAATCATAGAAAGTTCAATATCGAGGTCTCTCTGGCCAGAAATATATTAACAAGGTCAAATATGGACTTCTGTATGGCTGACGTAACATCAGAAGGAGTCTAAGAGTTTATATAATAAAAAAACATTTTGAAGACCCATGGCCAGAAATATGTTAATTTGATCAAATATGTGCTTTTGTATGGCTGATGTAACTTCAAAAGAAGTCAATCAGTATGTGTAGAAAGTTCAAGTTTGAGGACTCTTTAACAAGAAATATGTTCAATAAGTTAAATATGGACTACTGTATGGCTGAAGTAACACCAACAGGAGTTATTATGTATAGAATAATTAAGATCAAGTTCTTTTTGGCCAGAAATATATCCAGTAGGTCAAATATTGGTATATTTGCAATACAAGATATTTGCAATGCAATCTGCTGTTGTAATGCATTTCTCGTACGATCAAACGTTGTGCAATAATAACATATAAGAATATAAGAATAACATATGAGTAATATGCACTTTTTTTTGCATTGCAATACATTCAAGAACTAACTCATCTCGAAGTGTATATAAATAACTTATTCATTGGTTTATTGAAGTGAAATTTTTTTATCAAGCTGTTGTCAAAGGATTAAAACCTTTTCCCGTTGTGCAAAGAACCTAACAAATGTCATTGTACATGAAGAATAACATATAAGTAATATGCACTTTGTTGTCAATCTGCTGTTGTAATGCATTGCACATACGATCAGGCGTTGTGCATTGAAGAATAAGTATATGCACTTTGTTGCATTGCAAAGCATTCAAGAACTAACTCATTCCAAAGTGCTTTGAAGATATTTGCAATGCAATCTGCTGTTGCATTGCACTGCACATACGATCAAACGTTATGCATTTGAAGAATAAGAAATATGCACTTTGTTGCATTGCAATGAGAGCTAACTCAATCTGAAGTGCGTTGACGATATTTGCAATGCAATCTGCTGTTGCATCACTTGAACATGATCAAGCGTTGTGCAGAACAACAATAAAAGTATTAAAGCTGCAAGCAGCGATGAAAGGGCCCTCGCACCCGTGCCACCGCCACCCGGTGGCTTTAGGAAGACAGAGCACGGTGGGCAATGTGCATTTAAGTTGGTAAAAATAGTATGTCAAAGTCAGTTACAAAAATGTCCTTTATTATGGGGATGATAGCATGCGTTATCACTCAGATAAGTGTTGCTAGCATGTTTTAGCATGTTTCTAGCATGTTTAGAACTCAATGGCATATTAAATATGTCGTTAGTAATGCATCACAGTGTAAAACGTGTCAATTCCTGTCGACAGTAGGTGGCGCTATTACTTTTAACTTAAAATTGTCATGTAGATGTGTTCAGGGCAGGACTCTTATCAAGCGTGTGCAGTTTGGGGCAGATTGGACATTGACTTATTCAGTAACACCAACTTCCTGTTTCATTGCATTAGCGTGCTTTAGCACTTAGCTAAGAATTGCTAGCATGTTTTAACATGTTTCTAACATGTATATAACTCAATGGCATATTTAATATGTTGCTAGTAATGCATCGCAGTGTTAAACATGTCACTTCCTGTTGCCAGTAGGTGGCGCTATTACTATAACTGAAAAGTGTCATGTAGATGTGTTCAGGACAGGACTATTATCAAACGTGTAAAGTTTGGGAAAGATTGGACATTGCCTTCTTTAGTAACAACAACTTCCTCTTTCATTGCATTAGCATGCTTTAGCACTTAGCTAAGAATTGCTAGCATGTTTTAACAGGTTTCTAACATGTTTATAACTCAATGGCATATTTAATAAGTTGCTAGTACAGCATCACAGTGTTAAACATGTCATTTCCTGTTGCCAGTAGGTGGCGCTATTACTATAACTGAATATTCTCATGTAAATGTGTTAAACATGAGAATATTCAACCGTGTGAAGTTTGGGGCAGATTAAACATCCAATGCCTGAGTTACAGCAAATTCCTATTTAATTGCATTAATAGCATGATTTAGCTCCTAGCTAATGTTTGCTAGCATGTTTTAGCATGTTTCTAGTATGTTGTTAACATGTTTAACACTTGCTGGCACTTTTTTGTATGTTATTAGGAGTCCAAAACAGTGTTAAAGATGTCACTTCCTGTTGCCAGCAGGTGGCGCTATGACTGTAACTGAATTTGAGCATGGTCATGTGTTCAGGACGGAACGCTTATCAAACGTGTGAAGTTTGGGGCAGATTGGACATTCAATGCCTGAGTTACAGCAAATTCCTATTTAATTACATTGATAGCATGATTTAGCACTTAGCTAATGTTTGCTAGCATGTTTTAGCATGTTTCTAGTATGTTGTTAACATGTTAAGCACTTGGTGGCAATTTTTTATATGTTATTAGGAGTCCAAAACAGTGTTAAAGATGTCACTTCCTGTTGCCAGCAGGTGGCGCTATGACTGTAACTAAATTTGAGCATGGTCATGTGTTCAGGACAGAACGCTTATCAAACGTGTGAAGTTTGGGGCAGATTGGACATTGTTTGCCTGAGTTACAGCAACTTCCTGTTTCATGGCGAAACATCAAAATTTGTCAGGCCGCCGAGGACACGCCCTTTGACGAAAACTCTAGATCTTCGCAATTTAACGTCGCAAAGGCCTTAAGATTACACTCACCAAATTTGAAGATGATCAGATTCAAACTGTAGGAGGAGTTTGTTAAAGTACGAGGCCTGAAAATGGCAAAAACTGCACAAAAATCAGAGAGGAAGTTCAAAATGGCTGACTTCCTGTTGTGTTTAAGGCTATGCTCCAAGAGACTTTTTTGTAGGTATTGGGTCATTACATGTATGTACCGAATTTCGTACACATACGTGACACGTAGCGGGAGGCGCACTCCGTTGAACCTTTATAGGTGGCGCTATCGAGCCATTTTACCCCGCCCAATTCTGAAACGCATATCAGATGTCAATTTTCACCAGTTCTGACGCGTGTGTTTGTTTCGTGAGTTTTCGTGCATGTTTAGGCCCTCAAAAATGCGATTAAATGCGGAAAATAATAATAATAATAATAATTAAAGCTGCAAGCAGCGATGAAAGGGCCCTCGCACCCGTGCCACCGCCACCCGGTGGCTTTAGGAAGACAGAGCACGGTGGGCAATGTGCATTTGCCCACCGTGTATAACTCAGATAAGTGTTGCTAGCATGTTTTAACATGTTTCTAACATGTATATAACTCAATGGCATATTTAATATGTTGCTAGTACTGCATCACAGTGTTAAACATGTCACTTCCTGTTGCCAGTAGGTGGCGCTATTACTATAACTGAAAAGTGTCATGTAGATGTGTTCAGGGCAGGACTCTTATCAAACGTGTAAAGTTTGGGAAAGATTGGACATTGCCTTCTTCAGTAACACCAACTTCCTGTTTCATTGCATTAGCGTGCTTTAGCACTTAGCTAAGAATTGCTAGCATGTTTTAACATGTTTCTAACATGTATATAACTCAATGGCATATTTAATATGTTGCTAGTACTGCATCACAGTGTTAAACATGTCACTTCCTGTTGCCAGTAGGTGGCGCTATTACTATAACTGAAAAGTGTCATGTAGATGTGTTCAGGGCAGGACTCTTATCAAACGTGTAAAGTTTGGGAAAGATTGGACATTGCCTTCTTTAGTAACAACAACTTCCTCTTTCATTGCATTAGCGTGCTTTAGCACTTAGCTAAGAATTGCTAGCATGTTTTAACAGGTTTCTAACATGTTTATAACTCAATGGCATATTTAATATGTTGCTAGTACAGCATCACAGTGTTAAACATGTCATTTCCTGTTGCCAGTAGGTGGCGCTATTAATATAACTGAATATTCTCATGTACATGTGTTAAACATGAGAATATTCAACCGTGTGAAGTTTGGGGCAGATTAAACATCCAATGCCTGAGTTACAGCAAATTCCTTTTGTATGTTATTAGGAGTCCAAAACAGTGTTAAACATGTCACTTCCTGTTGCCAGTAGGTGGCGCTATGACTGTAACTGAATTTGAGCATGGTCATGTGTTCAGGACAGAATGCTTATCAAACGTGTGAAGTTTGGGGCAGATTGGACATTCAATGCCTGAGTTACAGCAAATTCCTATTTAATTGCAGTAATAGCATGCTTTAGCACTTAGCTAATGTTTGCTAGCATGTTTTAGCATGTTTCTAGTATGTTGTTAACATGTTAAGCACTTGCTGGTAATTTTTTATATGTTATTAGGAGTCCAAAACAGTGTTAAACATGTCACTTACTGTTGCCAGCAGGTGGCGCTATGACTGTAACTGAATTTGAGCATGGTCATGTGTTCAGGACAGAACTCTTATCAAACGTGTGAAGTTTGGGGCAGATTGGACATTGTTTGCCTGAGTTACAGCAACTTCCTGTTTCATGGCGAAACATCAAAATTTGTCAGGCTGCCGAGGACACGCCCTTCGACGAAAACTCTAGATCTTCGCAATTTAACGTCGCAAAGGCCTTAAGATTACACTCACCAAATTTGAAGATGATCAGATTAAAACTGTAGGAGGAGTTCGTTAAAGTACGAGGCCTGAAAATGGCAAAAACTGCACAAAAATCAGAGATAAAGTTCAAAATGGCTGACTTCCTGTTGTGTTTAGGGCTAAGCTCCAAGAGACTTTTTTGTAGATATTGGGTCATTACATGTATGTACCGAATTTTGTACACGTACGTGAAACGTAGCGGGAGGCGCACTCTGTTGAACCTTTATAGGTGGCGCTATCGAGCCATTTTACCCCGCCCAATTCTGAAACGCATGTCAGATGTCAATTTTCGCCAGTTCTGACGCGTGTGCAAATTTTCGTGAGTTTTCGTGCATGTTTAGGCCCTCAAAAATGCGATTAAATGCGGAAAATAATAATAATAATAATAATAATAAACAGAGCAATTCCAATAGTGTCCTCGCACCATCGGTGCTCGGGCCCTAATAATAAACAGAGCAATTCCAATAGTGTCCTCGCACCATCGGTGCTCGGGCCCTAATAATAATAATAAACAGAGCAATTCCAAGAGGGTCCTCACACCATCGGTGCTCGGGCCCTAAATATGCACTTTGTTGCATTGCAATGAGAGCTAACTCAATCTGAATTGCGTTGATGATATTTGCAATGCAATCTGCTGTTGCATCGTTTGCACATACAATCAAGCGTTGTGCATTGAAGAATAACAATAAAAGTATCATGTACTTTGTTGCAATGCAGTGCATTCAATAACTAACTCAATCTGAATTGCATTGAAGATATTTGCAATGCAATCTGCTGTTGCATTGCATTGCTTATATCAAGCGTTGTGCATTGAAAGTATGACAAATAAGTAATATGCACTTTTTTTGCATTGCAATGCATTCAAGAACTATCTCAATCTGAAGTGCATTTAAGATATTTGCAATGCAATCTGCTGTTGCATTGCATTGCTTATATCAAGCGTTGTGCATTGAAAGTATGACAAATAAGTAATATGCACTTTGTTGCATTGCAATGCATTCAAGAAATAACTCAATCTGCATTGCGTTGATGATATTTGCAATGCAATCTGCTGTTGCATCGTTTGCACATACAATCAAGCGTTGTGCATTGAAGAATAACAATAAAAGTAGCATGTATTTTGTTGCAATGCAAGTGCATTCAATGACTAACTCAATCTGAATTGCATTGAAGATATTTGCAATGCAATCTGCTGTTGCATTGCATTGCTTGTATCAAGCGTTGTGCATTGAAAGTATGACAAATAAGTATTATGCACTTATGTTGCATTGCAATGCATTCAAAAACTAACTCAATCTGAAGTGGATTAAAGTTATTTGCAATGCAATCTGCTGTTGCATCGTTTGCACATACAATCAAGCATTGTGCATTGAAGAATAACAATAAAAGTAGCATGTACTTTGTTGCAATGCAATGCATTCAATAACTAACTCAATCTGAAATGCATTGAAGTTATTGCAATGCAATCTGCTGTTGCATTGCATTGCTTATATCAAGCGTTGTGCATTGAAAGTATGACAAAAAAGTAATATGCACTTATGTTGCATTGCAATGCATTCAAGAACTAACTCAATCTGAAGTGCATTGAAGATATTTGCAATGCAATCTGCTGTTGCATTGCTTATATCAAGCGTTGTGCATTGAAAGTATGACAAATAAGTAATATGCACTTTGTTGCATTGCAATGCATTCAAGAACTAACTTATTCCGAGGTGGCTTTAAAGATATTTGCAATGCAAGCTGCTGTTGCATCCCTTGCACATACGATCAAGCGTTGTGCATTAAAAAATAACATAGAAGTAATATGTACTTTGTTGCAATGCAATGCATTCAAGAACTAACTCAATCTGAAGTACATTGAAGATATTTGCAATGCAATTTGCTGTTGCATTGCATTTGCACATACGATCAAGCGTTGTGCATTGAAAGTATGACACATAAGTAATATGCACTTTTGTTGCATTGCAATGCATTCAAGAACTAACTCAATCTGAAATGCATTAAAGATAATTGCAATGCAATCTGCTGTTGCAATGCATTGCTTATATCAAGCGTTGTGCATTGAAAGTATGACAAATAAGTAATATGCACTTTGTTGCATTGCAATGCATTCAAGAAATAACTCAATCTGAATTGCATTAATGATATTTGCAATGCGATCTGCTGTTGCATCGTTTGCACATACAATCAAGCATTGTGCATTGAAGAATAACAATAAAAGTAGCATGTACTTTGTTGCAATGCAATGCATTCAATAACTAACTCAATCTGAAGTGCATTGAAGTTATTGCAATGCAATCTGCTGTTGCATTGCATTGCTTATATCAAGCGTTGTGCATTGAAAGTATGACAAAAAAGTAATATGCACTTATGTTGCATTGCAATGCATTCAAGAACTAACTCAATCTGAAGTGCATTGAAGATGTTTGCAATAAAATCTGCTGTTGCATTGCTTATATCAAGCGTTGTGCATTGAAAGTATGACAAATAAGTAACATGCACTTTGTTGCATTACAATGCATTCAAGAACTAACTTATTCCGAAGTGTTTTAAAGATATTTGCAATGCAATCTGCTGTTGCATCGCTTGCACATACGATCAAGCGTTGTGCATTAAAACATAACATATGAGTAATATGTACTTTGTTGCAATGCAATGCATTCAAGAACTAACTCAATCTGAAGTGCATTGAAGATATTTGCAATGCAATCTGCTGTTGCATTGCATTGCACATACGATCAAGCATTGTGCATTGAAAGTATGACAAATAAGTAATATGCACTTTTGTTGCATTGCATTGCATTCAAGAAATAACTCAATCTGAAGTGCATTAAAGATATTTGCAATGCAATCTGCTGTTGCATTGCATTGCTTATATCAAGCGTTGTGCATTGAAAGTATGACAAATAAGTAATATGCACTTTGTTGCATTGCAATGCATTCAAGAAATAACTCAATCTGAATTGCGTTGATGATATTTGCAATGCAATCTGCTGTTGCATCGTTTGCACATACAATCAAGCGTTGTGCATTGAAGAATAACAATAAAAGTAGCATGTACTTTGTTGCAATGCAGTGCATTCAATAACTAACTCAATCTGAATTGCATTGAAGATATTTGCAATTCAATCTGCTGTTGCATTGCATTGCTTATATCAAGCGTTGTGCATTGAAAGTATGACAAATAAGTAATATGCACTTTGTTGCATTGCAATGCATTCAAGAATTAACTTATTCCGAGGTGGCTTTAAAGATATTTGCAATGCAAGCTGCTGTTGCATCGCTTGCACATACGATCAAGCGTTGTGCATTAAAAAATAACATATAAGTAATATGTACTTTGTTGCAATGCAATGCATTCAAGAACTAACTCAATCTGAAGTACATTGAAGATATTTGCAATGCAATTTGCTGTTGCATTGCATTGCACATACGATCAAGCGTTGTGCATTGAAAGTATGACACATAAGTAATATGCACTTTTGTTGCATTGCAATGCATTCAAGAACTAACTCAATCTGAAATGCATTAAAGATAATTGCAATGCAATCTGCTGTTGCAATGCATTGCTTATATCAAGCGTTGTGCATTGAAAGTATGACAAATAAGTAATATGCACTTTGTTGCATTGCAATGCATTCAAGAAATAACTCAATCTGAATTGCGTTAATGATATTTGCAATGCAATCTGCTGTTGCATCGTTTGCACATACAATCAAGCGTTGTGCATTGAAGAATAACAATAAAAGTAGCATGTACTTTGTTGCAATGCAGTGCATTCAATAATTAACTCAATTTGAATTGCATTGAAGATATTTGCAATTCAATCTGCTGTTTTAATTGCATTGCTTATATCAAGCGTTGTGCATTGAAAGTATGACAAATAAGTAATATGCACTTTGTTGCATTGCAATGCATTCAAGAATTAACTTATTCCGAGGTGGCTTTAAAGATATTTGCAATGCAAGCTGCTGTTGCATCGCTTGCACATACGATCAAGCGTTGTGCATTAAAAAATAACATATAAGTAATATGTACTTTGTTGCAATGCAATGCATTCAAGAACTAACTCAATCTGAAGTACATTGAAGATATTTGCAATGCAATTTGCTTTTGCATTGCATTGCACATACGATCAAGCGTTGTGCATTGAAAGTATGACAAATAAGTAATATGCACTTTTGTTGCATTGCAATGCATCCAAGAACTAACTCAATCTGAAGTGCATTAAAGATAATTGCAATGCTATCTGCTGTTGCAATGCATTGCTTATATCAAGCGTTGTGCATTGAAAGTATGACAAATAAGTAATATGCACTTTGTTGCATTGCAATGCTTTCAAGAAATAACTCAATCTGAATTGCGTTGATGATATTTGCAATGCAATCTGCTGTTGCATCGTTTGCACATACAATCAAGCATTGTGCATTGAAGAATAACAATAAAAGTAGCATGTACTTTGTTGCAATGCAATGCATTCAATAACTAACTCAATCTGAAGTGCATTGAAGATATTGCAATGCAATCTGCTGTTGCATTGCATTGCTTATATCAAGCGTTGTTCATTGAAAGTATGACAACTACGTAATATGCACTTATGTTGCATTGCAATGCATTCAAGAACTAACTCAATTTGAATTGCATTAATGATATTTGCAATGCAATCTGCTTTCGCATCGTTTGCACATACAATCAAGCGTTGTGCATTGAAGAATAACAATAAAAGTAGCATGTACTTTGTTGCAATGCAATGCATTCAATAACTAACTCAATCTGAATTGCATTGAAGATATTTGCAATGCAATCTGCTGTTGCATTGCATTGTTTATATCAAGCGTTGTGCATTGAAAGTATGACAAATAAGTAATATGCACTTATGTTGCATTGCAATGCATTCAATAACTAACTCAATCTGAAGTGCATTGATAATATTTGCAATGCAATCTGCTGTTGCATTGCATTGCTTATATCAAGCGTTGTGCATTGAAAGTATGACAAATAAGTAATATGCACTTATGTTGCGTTGCAATGCATTCAATAACTAACTCAATCTGAAAAGCATTAAAGATATTTGCAATGCAATCTGCTGTTGCATTGCATTGCTTATATCAAGCGTTGTGCATTGAAAGTATGACAAATAAGTAATATGCACTTATGTTGCATTGCAATGCAATCAAGAACTAACTCAATCTGAAGTGCATTAAAGATATTTGCAATGCAATCTGCTGTTGCATTGCATTGCTTATATCAAGCGATGTGCATTGAAAGTATGACAAATAAGTAATATGCACTTTGTTGCATTGCAATGCATTCAAGAACTAACTTATTCCGAAGTGCTTTAAATATATTTGCAATGCAATCTGCTGTTGCATTGCATTGCATATATCAAGCGTTGTGCATTGAAAGTATGACAAATAAGTAATATGCACTTATGTTGCTTTTCAATGCATTCAAGAACTAACTCAATCTGAAGTGCATTAAATATATTTGCAATGCAATCTGCTGTTGCATTGCATTGCTTATATCAAGCGTTGTGCATTGAAAGTATGACAACTAAGTAATATGCACTTATGTTGCATTGCAATGCATTCAATAACTAACTCAATCTGAATTGCATTAAAGATATTTGCAATGCAATCTGCTGTTGCATTGCATTGCTTATATCAAGCGTTGTGCATTGAAAGTATGACAACTAAGTAATATGCACTTATGTTGCATTGCAATGCATTCAATAACTAACTCAATCTGAATTGCATTGATGATATTTGCAATGCAATCTGCTTTTGCATCGTTTGCACATACAATCACGCGTTGTGCATTGAAGAATAACAATAAAAGTAGCATGTACTTTGTTGCATTGCAATGCATTCAATAACTAACTCAATCTGAATTGCATTGAAGATATTTTCAATGCAATCTGCTGTTGCATTGCATTGCTTATATCAAGCGATGTGCATTGAAAGTATGACAAATAAGTAATATGAACTTTGTTGCATTGCAATGCATTAAAGGAACTAACTTATTCCGAAGTGCTTTAAAGATATTTGCAATGCAATTTGCTGTTGCATCGCTTGCACATACGATCAAGCGTTGTGCATTAAAAAATAACATGAGAAATATGTACTTTGTACTTTGTTGCAATGCAATGCATTCAAGAACTAACTCAATCTGAAGTGCATTGAAGATATTTGCAATGCAATCTGCTGTTGCATTGCAATGCTTATATCAAGCGTTGTGCGTTGAAAGTATGACAAATAAGTAATATGCACTTTGTTGCATTGCAATGCATTCAAGAACTAACTTATTCCGAAGTGCATTAAAGATATTTGCAATGCAATCTGCTGTTGCATTACATTGCTTATATCAAGCGTTGTGAATTGAAAGTATGACAAATAAGTAATATGCACTTTTTTTGCATTGCAATGCATTCAAGAACTAACTCAATCTGAAGTGCATTTAAGATATTTGCAATGCAATCTGCTGTTGCATTGCTTATATCAAGCATTGAAAGTATGACAAATAAGTAATATGCACTTTGTTGCATTGCAATGCAATGCAGATATTTGCAATGCAATATGCTGTTCCATTGCACTGCACATACAATCAAACGTTATGCATTGAAGAATAAGTAATATGCACTTTGTTGCTTGCAATGCATTCAAGAACTTACTCAATCCGAAGTGCGTTGAAGATATTTGCAATGCAATCTGCTGTTTGCATTGCATTGCACATACGATCAATCGTTGTGCATTGAAAGTATGACAAATAAGTAATATGCACTTTGTTGCATTGCAATGCATTCAAGAAATAACTCAATCTGAATTGCGTTGATGATATTTGCAATGCAATCTGCAGTTTCATTGCATTGCTTATATCAAGCGTTGTGCATTGAAAGTATAACAAATAAGTAATATGCACTTTGTTGCATTGCAATGCATTCAAGAAATAACTCAATCTGAAGTACATTGAAGATATTTGCAATGCAATCTGCTGTTGCATTGCATTGCACATACGATCAAGCGTTGTGCATTGAAAGTATGACAAATAAGTAATATGCACTTTGTTGCATTGCAATGCATTCAACGCAATCTGCTGTTGCATCGATTGCACATACAATCAAGCGTTGTGCATTGAAGAATAACAATAAAAGTAGCATGTACTTTGTTGCAATGCAATGCATTCAAGAACTAACTCAATCTGAAGTGCATTGAAGATATTTGCAATGCAATCTGCTGTTGCATTGCATTGCACATACGATCAAGCGTTGTGCATTGAAAGTATGACAAATAAGTAATATGCACTTTGTTGCATTGCAATGCATTCAACGCAATCTGCTGTTGCACCACTTGCAGATACAATCAAGCGCTGTGCATTGAAGAATAACAATAAAAGTAACCTGCACCTAAAAGTGCCTTACAATGCATTCAAGAACTAACTCAGTCCAAAATGCGTTGAAGATATTTGCAATGCAAAATTGCATTGAACGTATATGATCAAAGCGTTGTGCATTAAAGAATAACATTTGAGTAATATGCACTTTTTTTGCATTGCAATGCATTCAAGAACTAACTCATTCCGAAGTGTAATAACTCAATCCAAAGTGCGTTGGAGATATTTGCAATGCAATCTGCAAGCGTTGTGCATTAAAGAATAACATGAGCAATATGCACTTTGTTGTATTGCAATGCATTCAAGAACTAACTCAACCTGAAGTGCGTTGACGCTATTTGCAATGCAATCTGCTGTTGTATTGCATTGATCATACGATCAAGCATTGTGCATTTAAGAATTAGTATGCACTTTGTTGCCTTGCAATTCATTCAAGAACTAATGTATAACTGATTCAGTTGTTTAATGAAGGGAAATCATTTTATCAGCTGTTGCAATGCATTAGAACATCTTATTCCGATGTGCAAAGAACCTAACATATTACATTGTACATGAAGAATAACACATAGCGGTAATACTTTGTTTTATTGTCAATCTGCAATTTATTGCATGATCGTTTGTGTTCAAGCGGTGTGCAACAGCAGATTGCATTGCAAATATCTTCAACGCACTTCGGATTGAGTTAGTTCTTGAAAGCATTGCAATGCAACAAAGTGCATATTTAGGGCCCGAGCACCGATGGTGCGAGGACACTATTGGAATTGCTCTGTTTATTAGGGCCCGAGCACCGATGGTGCGAGGACACTATTGGAATTGCTCTGTTTATTATTAGGGCCCGAGCACCGATGGTGCGAGGACACTATTGGAATTGCTCTGTTTATTAGGGCCCGAGCACCGATGGTGCGAGGACACTATTGGAATTGCTCTGTTTATTAGGGCCCGAGCACCGATGGTGCGAGGACACTATTGGAATTGCTCTGTTTATTAGGGCCCGAGCACCGATGGTGTGAGGACCCTCTTGGAATTGCTCTGTTTATTAGGGCCCGAGCACCGATGGTGCGAGGACACTATTGGAATTGCTCTGTTTATTATTATTATTATTATTATTATTTTCCGCATTTGATCGCATTTTTGAGGGCCTAAACATGCACGAAAACTCACGAAAATTTGCACACGCGTCAGAACTGGCGAAAATTGACATCTGATATGCGTTTCAGAATGGGCGAGGTAAAATGGCTCGATAGCGCCACCTATAAAGGTTCAACGGAGTGCGCCTCCCGCTACGTTTCACGTACGTGTACGAAATTCGGTACATACATGTAATGACCCAATACCTACAAAAAAGTCTCTTGGAGCATAGCCTTAAACACAACAGGAAGTCAGCCATTTTGAACTTCCTCTCTGATTTTTGTGCAGTTTTTGGCATTTTCAGGCCTCGTACTTTAACGAACTCCTCCTACAGTTTTAATCTGATCATCTTCAAATTTGGTGAGTGTAATCTTAAGGCCTTTGCGACGTTAAATTGCGAAGATCTAGAGTTTTCGTCGAAGGGCGTGTCCTCGGCGGCCTGACAAATTTTGATGTTTCGCCATGAAACAGGAAGTTGCTGTAACTAAGGCAAACAATGTCCAATCTGCCCCAAACTTCACACGTTTGATAAGCGTTCTGTCCTGAACACATGACCATGCTCAAATTCAGTTACAGTCATAGCGCCACCTGCTGGCAACAGGAAGTGACATGTTTAACACCGTTTTGGACTCCTAATTAACATATACAAAATTGCCAGCAAGTGCTAAACATGTTAACACCATACTAGAAACATGCTAAAACATGCTAGCAAACATTAGCTAAGTGCTAAAGCATGCTATTACTGCAATTAAATAGGAATTTGCTGTAACTCAGGCATTGAATGCCCAATCTGCCCCAAACTTCACACGTTTGATAAGAGTTCTGTCCTGAACACATTTACATGAGAATATTCAGTTATAGTAATAGCGCCACCTATTGGCAACAGGAAGTGACATGTTTAACACTGTGATGCTGTACTAGCAACATATTAAATAAACCATTGAGTTATAAACATGTTAGAAACATGTTAAAACATGCTAGCAATTCTTAGCTAAGTGCTAAAGCATGCTAATGCAATGAAACAGGAAGTTGTTGTTACTCAAGTAGGCAATGTCCAATCTGCCCCAAACTTCACAGGTTTGATAAGAGTCCTGCCCTAAACACATCTACATGAGAATAATCAGTTAGAGTAATAGCGCCACCTGCTGGAAAAAGGAAGTGTCATGTTTAACACCATTTTGGACTCCTAATAACATATAAAAAATTGCCAGCAAGTGCTGAACATGTTAACAACACACGGGAACCATGCTAAAACATGCTAACAAACATTAGCTAAGTGCTAAAGCATGCTATTCCTGCAATTAAATAGGAATTTGCTGTCAGGCATTGAATGTTCAATTTGCCCCAATTTCACACGTTTGATAAGAGTTCTGCCCTGAACACATCTACATGACACTTTTCAGTTATAGTAATAGCGCCACCTACTGGCAACAGGAAGTGACATGGTTAACACTGTGATGCAGTACTAGCAACATATTAAATATGCCATTGAGTAATAAACATGTTAGAAACCTGTTAAAACATGCTAGCAATTCTTAGCTAAGTGCTAAAGCATGCTAATGCAATGAAACGGGAAGTTATTGTTACTGAAGAAGACAATGTCCAATCTGCCCCAAACTTCACATGTTTGATAAGAGTCCTGCCCTGAACACATCTACATGACAATTTTAAGTTAAAGTAATAGCGCCACCTACTGTCGACAGGAAGTGACACGTTTTAAACTGTGATGCATTGCTAGCGACATATTTAATATGCCATTGAGTTCTAAACATGCTAGAAACATGCTAAAACATGCTAGCAACACTTATCTGAGTGATAACGCATGCTATTATACCCATGATAAAGGACATTTTTGTAACTGACTTTGACATACTACTCCTATTTTTACCTACTTAAATGCACATTGCCCACCGTGCTCTGTCTTCCTAAAGCCACCGGGTGGCGGTGGCACGGGTGCGAGGGCCCTTTCATCGCTGCTTGCAGCTTTAATTATTATTATTATTATTATTATTCTCCGCATTTAATCGCATTTTTGAGGGCCTAAACATGCACGAAAACTCACGAAAATTTGCACACGCGTCAGAACCTGCGAACATTTACATCTGATATGCGTTTCAGAATTTGGCGGGGCAAAATGGCTCGATAGCGCCACCTATAAATGTTCAACGGAGTGCGCCTCCCGCTACGTTTCACGTATGTGTACGAAATTCGGTACATACATGTAATGACCCAATACCTACAAAAAAGTCTCTTGGAGCATAGCCTTAAACACAACAGGAAGTCAGCCATTTTGAACTTCCTCTCTGATTTTTGTGCAGTTTTTGCCATTTTCAGGCCTCGTACTTTAACGAACTCCTCCTACAGTTTTAATCTAATCATCTTCAAATTTGCTGAGTGTAATCTTAAGGCCTTTGCGACGTTAAATTGCGAAGATCTTGAGTTTTCGTCGAAGGGCGTGTCCTCGGCGGCCTGACAAATTTTGATGTTTCGCCATGAAACAGGAAGTTGCTGTAACTCAGGCAAACAATGTCCAATCTGCCCCAAACTTCACACATTTGATAAGAGTTCTGTCCTGAACACATGACCATGCTCAAATTCAGTTACAGTCATAGCGCCACCTGCTGGCAACAGGAAGTGACATGTTTAACACCGTTTTGGACTCCTAATTAACATATACAAAATTGCCAGCAAGTGCTAAACATGTTAACACCATACTAGAAACATGCTAAAACATGCTAGCAAACATTAGCTAAGTGCTAAAGCATGCTATTACTGCAATTAAATAGGAATTTGCTGTAACTCAGGCATTGAATGCCCAATCTGCCCCAAACTTCACACGTTTGATAAGAGTTCTGTCCTGAACACATTTACATGAGAATATTCAGTTATAGTAATAGCGCCACCTATTGGCAACAGGAAGTGACATGTTTAACACTGTGATGCTGTACTAGCAACATATTAAATAAACCATTGAGTTATAAACATGTTAGAAACATGTTAAAACATGCTAGCAATTCTTAGCTAAGTGCTAAAGCATGCTAATGCAATGAAACAGGAAGTTGTTGTTACTCAAGTAGGCAATGTCCAATCTGCCCCAAACTTCACAGGTTTGATAAGAGTCCTGCCCTGAACACATCTACATGAGAATAATCAGTTAGAGTAATAGCGCCACCTGCTGGCAACAGGAAGTGTCATGTTTAAAACCATTTTGGACTCCTAATAACATATAAAAAATTGCCAGCAAGTGCTGAACATGTTAACAACACACGGGAACCATGCTAAAACATGCTAACAAACATTAGCTAAGTGCTAAAGCATGCTATTCCTGCAATTAAATAGGAATTTGCTGTCAGGCATTGAATGTTCAATTTGCCCCAATTTCACACGTTTGATAAGAGTTCTGCCCTGAACACATCTACATGACACTTTTCAGTTATAGTAATAGCGCCACCTACTGGCAACAGGAAGTGACATGGTTAACACTGTGATGCAGTACTAGCAACATATTAAATATGCCATTGAGTAATAAACATGTTAGAAACCTGTTAAAACATGCTAGCAATTCTTAGCTAAGTGCTAAAGCATGCTAATGCAATGAAACGGGAAGTTATTGTTACTGAAGAAGACAATGTCCAATCTGCCCCAAACTTCACATGTTTGATAAGAGTCCTGCCCTGAACACATCTACATGACAATTTTAAGTTAAAGTAATAGCGCCACCTACTGTCGACAGGAAGTGACACGTTTTAAACTGTGATGCATTGCTAGCGACATATTTAATATGCCATTGAGTTCTAAACATGCTAGAAACATGCTAAAACATGCTAGCAACACTTATCTGAGTGATAACGCATGCTATTATACCCATGATAAAGGACATTTTTGTAACTGACTTTGACATACTCCTCCTATTTTTACCTACTTAAATGCACATTGCCCACCGTGCTCTGTCTTCCTAAAGCCACCGGGTGGCGGTGGCACGGGTGCGAGGGCCCTTTCATCGCTGCTTGCAGCTTTAATTAGGGCCCGAGCACCGATGGTGCGAGGACACTATTGGAATTGCTCTGTTTATTATTATTATTATTATTAGGGCCCGAGCACCGATGGTGTGAGGACCCTCTTGGAATTGCTCTGTTTATTATTTATTATTATTATTATTATTATTATTATTATTATTCTCCGCATTTAATCGCATTTTTGAGGGCCTAAACATGCACGAAAACTCACGAAAATTTGCACACGCGTCAGAACCGGTGAAAATTGACATCTGATATGCGTTTCAGAATTGGGCGGGGCAAAATGGCTCGATAGCGCCACCTATAAATGTTCAACGGAGTGCGCCTCCCGCTACGTTTCACGTACGTGTACGAAATTCGGTACATACATGTAATGACCCAATACCTACAAAAAAGTCTCTTGGAGCATAGCCTTAAACACAACAGGAAGTCAGCCATTTTGAACTTCCTCTCTGATTTTTGTGCAGTTTTTGCCATTTTCAGGCCTCGTACTTTAACGAACTCCTCCTACAGTTTTAATCTGATCATCTTCAAATTTGGTGAGTGTAATCTTAAGGCCTTTGCGACGTTAAATTGCGAAGATCTTGAGTTTTCGTCGAAGGGCGTGTCCTCGGCGGCCTGACAAATTTTGATGTTTCGCCATGAAACAGGAAGTTGCTGTAACTCAGGCATTGAATGTCCAATCTGCCCCAAACTTCACACGTTTGATAAGAGTTCTGTCCTGAACACATGACCATGCTAAAATTCAGTTACAGTCATAGCGCCACCTGCTGGCAACAGGAAGTGACATGTTTAACACTGTTTTGGACTCCTAATAATTTATAAAAGATTGCCAGCAAGTGCTAAACTTGTTAACAACATACTAGAAACATGCTAAAACATGCTAGCAAACATTAGCTAAGTGCTAAAGCATGCTATTACTGAAATTAAACAGGAAGTTGCTGTAACTCAGGCAAACAATGTCCAATCTGCCCCAAACTTCACACGTTTGATAAGCGTTCTGTCCTGAACACATGACCATGCTCAAATTCAGTTACAGTCATAGCGCCACATGCTGGCAACAGGAAGTGACATGTTTAACACTGTTTTGGACTCCTAATAACATATAAAAAATTGCCAGCAAGTGCTTAACATGTTAACAACATGCTAGAAACATGCTAAAACATGCTAGCAAACATTAGCTAAGTGCTAAAGCATGCTATTACTGCAATTAAATAGGAATTTGCTGTAACTCAGGCATTGAATGTCCAATCTGCCCCAAACTTCACACGTTTGATAAGCGTTCTGTCCTGAACACATGACCATGCTCAAATTCAGTTACAGTCATAGCGCCACCTGCTGGCAACAGGAAGTGACATGTTTAACACTGTTTTGGACTCCTAATAACATACAAAAAAGTGCCAGCAAGTGTTAAACATGTTAACAACATACTAGAAACATGCTAAAACATGCTAGCAAACATTAGCTAGGTGCTAAATCATGCTATTAATGCAATTAAATAGGAATTTGCTGTAACTGGCATTGGATGTTTAATCGGCCCCAAACTTCACACGGTTGAATATTCTCATGTTTAACACATTTACATGAGAATATTCAGTTATAGTAATAGCGCCACCTACTGGCAACAGCAAATGACATGTTTAACACTGTGATGCTGTACTAGCAACATATTAAATATGCCATTGAGTTATAAACATGTTAGAAACCTGTTAAAACATGCTAGCAATTCTTAGCTAAGTGCTAAAGCATGCTAATGCAATGAAAGAGGAAGTTGTTGTTACTAAAGAAGGCAATGTCCAATCTTTCCCAAACTTTACACGTTTGATAAGAGTCCTGTCCTGAACACATCTACATGACACTTTTCAGTTATAGTAATAGCGCCACCTACTGGCAACAGGAAGTGACATGTTTAACACTGTGATGCAGTACTAGCAACATTTTAAATATGCCATTGAGTTATATACATGTTAGAAACATGTTAAAACATGCTAGCAATTCTTAGCTAAGTGCTAAAGCACGCTAATGCAATGAAACAGGAAGTTGGTGTTACTGAAGAAGGCAATGTCCAATCTGCCCCAAACTTCACACGTTTGATAAGAGTCCTGCCCTGAACACATCTACATGACAATTTTAAGTTAAAGTAATAGCGCCACCTACTGTCGACAGGAAGTGACACGTTTTACACTGTGATGCATTACTAGCGACATATTTAATATGCCATTGAGTTCTAAACATGCTAGAAACATGCTAAAACATGCTAGCAACACTTATCTGAGTTATAACGCATGCTATTATCCCCATAATCAAGGACATTTTTGTAACTGACTTTGACATACTCCTCCTATTTTTACCTACTTAAATGCACATTGCCCACCGTGCTCTGTCTTCCTAAAGCCACCGGGTGGCGGTGGCACGGGTGCGAGGGCCCTTTCATCGCTGCTTGCAGCTTTAATTATTATTATTAGGGCCCGAGCACCGATGGTGTGAGGACCCTCTTGGAATTGCTCTGTTTATTATTATTATTATTATTATTATTATTATTATTCTTCTCCGCATTTAATCGCATTTTTGAGGGCCTAAACATGCACGAAAACTCACGAAAATTTGCACACGCGTCAGAACCGGCGAAAATTGACATCTGATATGCGTTTCAGAATTGGGCGGGGCAAAATGGCTCGATAGCGCCACCTATAAATGTTCAACGGAGTGCGCCTCCCGCTACGTTTCACGTACGTGTACGAAATTCGGTACATACATGTAATGACCCAATACCTACAAAAAAGTCTCTTGGAGCATAGCCTTAAACACAACAGGAAGTCAGCCATTTTGAACTTCCTCTCTGATTTTTGTGCAGTTTTTGCCATTTTCAGGCCTCGTACTTTAACGAACTCCTCCTACAGTTTTAATCTGATCATCTTCAAATTTGGTGAGTGTAATCTTAAGGCCTTTGCGACGTTAAATTGCGAAGATCTTGAGTTTTCGTCGAAGGGCGTGTCCTCGGCGGCCTGACAAATTTTGATGTTTCGCCATGAAACAGGAAGTTGCTGTAACTCAGGCATTGAATGTCCAATCTGCCCCAAACTTCACACGTTTGATAAGAGTTCTGTCCTGAACACATGACCATGCTCAAATTCAGTTACAGTCATAGCGCCACCTGCTGGCAACAGGAAGTGACATGTTTAACACTGTTTTGGACTCCTAACAACATATAAAAAATTGCCAGCAAGTGCTTAACATGTTAACAACATACTAGAAACATGCTAAAACATGCTAGCAAACATTAGCTAAGTGCTTAAGCATGCTATTACTGAAATTAAACAGGAAGTTGCTGTAACTCAGGCAAACAATGTCCAATCTGCCCCAAACTTCACACGTTTGATAAGAGTTCTGCCCTGAACACATTTACATGAGAATATTCAGTTACAGTCATAGCGCCACCTGCTGGCAACAGGAAGTGACATGTTTAACACTGTTTTCGACTCCTAATAACATATACAAAATTGCCAGCAAGTGCTAAACATGTTAACAACATACTAGAAACATGCTAAAACATGCTAGCAAACATTAGCTAAGTGCTAAAGCATGCTATTATTGCAATTAAATAGGAATTTGCTGTAACTCAGGCATTGAATGCCCAATCTGCCCTAAACTTCACACGTTTGATAAGAGTTCTGGTCTGAACACATTTACATGAGAATATTTAGTTATAGTAATAGCGCCACCTATTGGCAACAGGAAGTGACATGTTTAACACTGTGATGCTGTACTAGCAACATATTAAATAAACCATTGAGTTATAAACATGTTAGAAACCTGTTAAAACATGCTAGCAATTCTTAGCTAAGTGCTAAAGCATGCTAATGCAATGAAACAGGAAGTTGTTGTTACTCAAGTAGGCAATGTCCAATCTGCCCCAAACTTCACACGTTTGATAAGAGTCCTGCCCTGAACACATCTACATGACACTTTTCAGTTATAGAATAGCGCCACCTACTGGCAACAGGAAGTGACATGTTTAACACTGCAATGCATTACTAGCAACATATTAAATATGCCATTGAGTTATATACATGTTAGAAACATGTTAAAACATGCTAGCAATTCTTAGCTAAGTGCTAAAGCACGCTAATGCAATGAAACGGGAAGTTGTTGTTACTGAAGAAGGCAATGTCCAATCTGCCCCAAACTTCACACGTTTGATAAGAGTCCTGCCCTGAACACATCTACATGACAATTTTAAGTTAAAGTAATAGCGCCACCTACTGTCAACAGGAAGTGACACGTTTTAAACTGTGATGCATTGCTAGCGACATATTTAATATGCCATTGAGTTCTAAACATGCTAGAAACATGCTAAAACATGCTAGCAACACTTATCTGAGTGATAACGCATGCTATTATCCCCATAATAAAGGACATTTTTGTAACTGACTTTGACATACTCCTATATTTACCTACTTAAATGCACAATGCCCACCGTGCTCTGTCTTCCTAAATCCACCGGGTGGCGGTTGGCACGGGTGCGAGGGCCCTTTCATCGCTGCTTGCAGCTTTAATTATTATTATTATTATTATTTTCCGCATTCAATCGCATTTTTGAGGGCCTAAACATGCACGAAAACTCACGAAAATTTGCACACGCGTCAGAACTGGCGAAAATTGACATCTGATATGCGTTTCAGAATTGGGCGGGGTAAAATGGCTCGATAGCGCCACCTATAAAGGTTCAACGGAGTGCGCCTACCGCTACGTTTCACGTACGTGTACGAAATTCGGTACATACATGTAATGACCCAATACCTACAAAAAAGTCTCTTGGAGCATAGCCTTAAACACAACAGGAAGTCAGCCATTTTGAACTTCCTCTCTGATTTTTGTGCAGTTTTTGCCATTTTCAGGCCTCGTACTTTAACGAACTCCTCCTACAGTTTTAATCTGATCATCTTCAAATTTGGTGAGTGTAATCTTAAGGCCTTTGCGACGTTAAATTGCGAAGATCTAGAGTTTTCGTCGAAGGGCGTGTCCTCGGCGGCCTGACAAATTTTGATGTTTCGCCATGAAACAGGAAGTTGCTGTAACTCAGGCAAACAATGTCCAATCTGCCCCAAACTTCACACGTTTGATAAGCGTTCTGTCCTGAACACATGACCATGCTCAAATTCAGTTACAGTCATAGCGCCACCTGCTGGCAACAGGAAGTGACATGTTTAACACTGTTTTGGACTCCTAATAACATATAAAAAATTGCCAGCAAGTGCTAAACATGTTAACAACATACTAGAAACATGCTAAAACATGCTAGCAAACATTAGCTAAGTGCTAAAGCATGCTATTACTGCAATTAAATAGGAATTTGCTGTAACTCAGGCATTGAATGCCCAATCTGCCCCAATCTTCACACGTTTGATAAGAGTTCTGGTCTGAACACATTTACATGAGAATATTCAGTTATAGTAATAGCGCCACCTATTGGCAACAGGAAGTGACATGTTTAACACTGTCATGCTGTACTAGCAACATATTAAATAAACCATTGAGTTATAAACATGTTATAAACATGTTAAAACATGCTAGCAATTCTTAGCTAAGTGCTAAAGCATGCTAATGCAATGAAACAGGAAGTTGTTGTTACTCAAGTAGGCAATGTCCAATCTGCCCCAAACTTCACAGGTTTGATAAGAGTTCTGTCCTGAACACATTTACATGAGAATAATCAGTTAGAGTAATAGCGCCACCTGCTGGCAACAGGAAGTGACATGTTTAACACCATTTTGGACTCCTAATAACATAAAAAATTGCCAGCAAGTGCTAAACATGTTAACAACATACAGGAAACATGCTAAAACATGCTAACAAACATTAGCTGAGTGCTAAAGCATGCTATTACTGCAATTAAATAGGAATTTGCTGTAACTCAGGCATTGAATGTTCAATTTGCCCCAATTTCACACGTTTGATAAGAGTTCTGGTCTGAACACATTTACATGAGAGTATTCAGTTATAGTAATAGCGCCACCTACTGGCAACAGGAAGTGACATGTTCAACACTGTGATGTTGTACTAGCAACATATTAAATAAACCATTGAGTTATAAACATGTTAGAAACATGTTAAAACATGCTAGCAATTCTTAGCTAAGTGCTAAAGCATGCTAATGCAATGAAACAGGAAGTTGTTGTTACTCAAGAAGGCAATGTCCAATCTGCCCCAAACTTCACACGTTTGATAAGAGTCCTGCCCTGAACACATTTACATGACACTTTTCAGTTATAGTAATAGCGCCACCTACTGGCAACAGGAAGTGACATGTTCAACACTGTGATGTTGTACTAGCAACATATTAAATAAACCATTGAGTTATAAACATGTTAGAAACATGTTAAAACATGCTAGCAATTCTTAGCTAAGTGCTAAAGCATGCTAATGCAATGAAACAGGAAGTTGTTGTTACTCAAGAAGGCAATGTCCAATCGGCCCCAAACTTCACACGTTTGATAAGAGTCCTGCCCTGAACACATCTACATGACACTTTTCAGTTATAGTAATAGCGCCACCTACTGGCAACAGGAAGTGACATGGTTAACACTGTGATGCAGTACTAGCAACATATTAAATATGCCATTGAGCAATAAACATGTTAGAAACATGTTAAAACATGCTAGCAATTCTTAGCTAAGTGCTAAAGCATGCTAATGCAATGAAAGAGGAAGTTGTTGTTACTCAAGAAGGCAATGTCCAATCTGCCCCAAACTTCACACGTTTGATAAGAGTCCTGCCCTGAACACATCTACATGACACTTTTCAGTTATAGTAATAGCGCCACCTACTGGCAACAGGAAGTGACATGTTTAACACTGCGATGCATTACTAGCAACATATTAAATATGCCATTGAGTTATATACATGTTAGAAACATGTTAAAACATGCTAGCAATTCTTAGCTAAGTGCTAAAGCACGCTAATGCAATGAAACGGGAAGTTGTTGTTACTGAAGAAGGCAATGTCAAATCTGCCCCAAACTTCACACGTTTGATAAGAGTCCTGCCCTGAACACATCTACATGACAATTTTAAGTTAAAGTAATTGCGCCACCTACTGTCGACAGGAAGTGACACGTTTTAAACTGTGATGCATTGCTAGCGACATATTTAATATGCCATTGAGTTCTAAACATGCTAGAAACATGCTAAAACATGCTAGCAACACTTATCTGAGTGATAACGCATGCTATTATCCCCATAATAAAGGACATTTTTGTAACTGACTTTGACATACTCCTATATTTACCTACTTAAATGCACAATGCCCACCGTGCTCTGTCTTCCTAAATCCACCGGGTGGCGGTTGGCACGGGTGCGAGGGCCCTTTCATCGCTGCTTGCAGCTTTAATTATTATTATTATTATTATTTTCCGCATTTAATCGCATTTTTGAGGGCCTAAACATGCACGAAAACTCACGAAAATTTGCACAAGCGTCAGAACTGGAGAAAATTGACATCTGATATGCGTTTCAGAATTGGGCGGGGTAAAATGGCTCGATAGCGCCACCTATAAAGGTTCAACGGAGTGCGCCTCCCGCTACGTTTCACGTACGTGTACGAAATTCGGTACATACATGTAATGACCCAATACCTACAAAAAAGTCTCTTGGAGCATAGCCTTAAACACAACAGGAAGTCAGCCATTTTGAACTTCCTCTCTGATTTTTGTGCAGTTTTTGCCATTTTCAGGCCTCGTACTTTAACGAACTCCTCCTACAGTTTTAATCTGATCATCTTCAAATTTGGTGAGTGTAATCTTAAGGCCTTTGCGACGTTAAATTGCGAAGATCTAGAGTTTTCGTCGAAGGGCGTGTCCTCGGCGGCCTGACAAATTTTGATGTTTCGCCATGAAACAGGAAGTTGCTGTAACTCAGGCAAACAATGTCCAATCTGCCCCAAACTTCACACGTTTGATAAGAGTTCTGTCCTGAACACATGACCATGCTCAAATTCAGTTACAGTCATAGCGCCACCTGCTGGCAACAGGAAGTGACATGTTTAACACTGTTTTGGACTCCTAATAACATATAAAAAATTGCCAGCAAGTGCTTAACATGTTAACAACATACTAGAAACATGCTAAAACATGCTAGCAAACATTAGCTAAGTGCTAAAGCATGCTATTACTGCAATTAAATAGGAATTTGCTGTAACTCAGGCATTGAATGTCCAATCTGCCCCAAACTTCACACGTTTGATAAGCGTTCTGTCTTGAACAAATGACCATGCTCAAATTCAGTTACAGTCATAGCGCCACCTGCTGGCAACAGGAAGTGACATGTTTAACACTGTTTTGGACTCCTAATAACATACAAAAAAGTGCCAGCAAGTGTTAAACATGTTAACAACATACTAGAAACATGCTAAAACATGCTAGCAAACATTAGCTAGGTGCTAAATCATGCTATTAATGCAACTAAATAGGAATTTGCTGTAACTCAGGCATTGGATGTTTAATCTGCCCCAAACTTCACACGGTTGAATATTCTCATGTTTAACACATTTACATGAGAATATTCAGTTATAGTAATAGCGCCACCTACTGGCAACAGGAAATGACATGTTTAACACTGTGATGCTGTACTAGCAACATATTAAATATGCCATTGAGTTATAAACATGTTAGAAACCTGTTAAAACATGCTAGCAATTCTTAGCTAAGTGCTAAAGCATGCTAATGCAATGAAAGAGGAAGTTGTTGTTACTAAAGAAGGCAATGTCCAATCTTTCCCAAACTTTACACGTTTGATAAGAGTCCTGTCCTGAACACATCTACATGACACTTTTCAGTTATAGTAATAGCGCCACCTACTGGCAACAGGAAGTGACATGTTTAACACTGTGATGCAGTACTAGCAACATATTAAATATGCCATTGAGTTATATACATGTTAGAAACATGTTAAAACATGCTAGCAATTCTTAGCTAAGTGCTAAAGCACGCTAATGCAATGAAACAGGAAGTTGGTGTTACTGAAGAAGGCAATGTCCAATCTGCCCCAAACTTCACACGTTTGATAAGAGTCCTGCCCTGAACACATCTACATGACAATTTTAAGTTAAAGTAATAGCGCCACCTACTGTCGACCGGAAGTGACATGTTTTACACTGTGATGCATTACTAGCGACATATTTAATATGCTATTGAGTTCTAAACATGCTAGAAACATGCTAAAACATGCTAGCAACACTTATCTGAGTGATAACGCATGCTATTATCCTCATAATCAAGGACATTTTTGTAACTGACTTTGACATACTCCTCCTATTTTTACCTACTTAAATGCACATTGCCCACCGTGCTCTGTCTTCCTAAAGCCACCGGGTGGCGGTGGCACGGGTGCGAGGGCCCTTTCATCGCTGCTTGCAGCTTTAATACTCATATGTTATTCTTTAATGCACAACGCTTATCGTATAAGCGATGCAACAGCAGATTGCATTGCAAATATCTCCATCACACATACGATCAGGCGTTGTGCATTGAATAATAAGCATTATGCACTTTGTTAAACTGTAATGTATTCAAGAACTAACTCATTCCGTAGTGCGTTATAATCTGCAGGTCAAATGGTCCTTAAATGGTTTTAAACTATACAAACTTAGAGACTCCGTCTGATGTTAAATCAGCCATACAGAATTTCATATTTGACCTGAATATATTTCTGACCAATCTTGAACTTTCTATAGATACATATAGAAAGTTAATAGGTCAATAGGTCCTTATCAGACCTATTGACCTTATTTCTGGTCAAAGGGTCCTCAAAAGTTTTTAAACTATATTAAAGTTATAGACTACTTTTTATAAAAAATCAGCCATGCAGAAGTCCATATTTGACCTAATGAACATATTTGTGGCCAGAGTCAATGAAGATTAACTTACTATAAATACTTCTCATACTATACAGACTTCTCCGATGTTATATTAGCTAGACAGTAGTTCATTTTAGACCGATTGAACATATTTTTTGCCAAAGATTCCTCAAATGTTTTTAAACTATATAAAGATAGAGTTGTAGGTTAGGTTAGAATAGGCTGCTTCTGATGATGAATCAGCCATAAAGAAGTCAGAAAGCCATATTTGAGCTTCTGATCCTTATATTACTGGAAAAAGTTCCTCGATCTGGAGCTGTCTTTACATTCTCATAGACTCCTTCTAATACCTCAAAAGCCAAATGTAAATCCATCTAAATAGAAGACCATATCTGACCAATTGAACCTTTTTTTGGTCAAAGGGTCCTCAAAAGGTTTCAAACTATAGAAACTTCCTGATGTTAAATCAGCCATACCGAGATCCCTTTTTGAACATATTTTTGCCCAAAGAGTCTTTGAACTCTTTCTTTCTAAACATATTGACTCCTTTTGGTGTACAATCAGCCATACAGAATTCCATATTTGACCTACTGAAAATATTACTGTCCAAAGAGCCCTCAAAGATTAACACTATACATTCAGATTGATTTCTTCTGAGGTTATATCAGTCTGACAAAAGTCCATATTTGACATGTTGAAAAATTTTCTGGCCAAAGAGTACTCGAAAATTGAACTTTCTATACATACTTGTTAACTCCTCTGATATTACGTCAGCCATACAGAAGTCTATATTTGACCAAAGAAACAACTTTCTATACATACTCATGCTGAATCTTCATAAGTCCAATAAATATCCATATCTGGCATATTAAACTTATTTCTGGTTAAAGGGGCCTTTACAGATTGTAAACTATATAAAGTTATACTCTCTTTCTGATGATAAATCGGCCATATACCCTTTTTGACTTACAGGAAAAATTCCTGGTCAAAGAGTTCCTGAACATTTCAATCAACATTTCAATCACAATCAACAAGATTGACTCTTTGTGATGTAATAATAGCCATACAGAAGTCCATATTTGACCTTAATAATCCTCAATCTTGAACTATCTATACATACTCATAGACTCCTTCTGATGCTTAATAAGTCATATAGAAGTCCATTTAGAAGTCCATATCTTGACTGATTGAACTTATTTCTGGTCAAAGGTTCCTTAAAAAGTTTTAAACTATATAAACTTAGAGACTCCGTCTGATGTTAAATCAGCCATACAAGAATTACATATTTGACCTATTGGACATATTTCTGGCTAAAGAGTCCTCAATCTTAAACTTTCTATACATACTCATAGACTCCTTCTGATGCTTCATAAGCCATAAGTCCATATCTGACCTATTGAACTTATTTCTGGTCAAAGGGTCCTCAAAAGATTGTAAACTGTATAAAGTTATAGACTACTTTTGATGAAAAATCAGCAATACATAAGTCCTTATTTGACCTCATGAACATATTTGTGGCCAGAGTCAATGAACAGTAACTTACTATAAATACTTTCATACTATACAGACTTCCCTTGATGTTATATCAGCTAGACAGTAGTCTATATTAGACCGATTTAACATGTTTTTGGCCAAAGATTCCTCAAAGGTTTTTAAACTATATAAAGATATAGGCTCCTCCTGATGATAAATCAGCCATAATGAGGTCAGAAGGCCATATTTGACCTTATGACCTTCATATTACTGGAAAAAAATCCTTGATCTGGAGCTCTCTATAAATTATCATAGACTCCTTCTAATACCTCATAATAAGCCCATCTAAATAGAAGTCCATATCTGACCTATTGAACGTTTTTCTGGTCAAAGGGTCCTCAAAAGGTTTCAAACTGTATCAACTTATAGACTCCTCCTGATGTTAAATCAGCCATACAGAATTCCATATTTGACCTACTGAAAATATTACTGGCCAAGGAGACCTTATAGATTAACACTATACATTCAGATTTATTTCTTCTGAGGTTATATCAGCCTGACAAAAAAAACATATTTGACTTACTAAAAATTGTTCTGGCCAAAGAGTACTCGAAAATTGAACTTTATTTACATTCTCATAGACTCCTACTGATGCTTCAGATATATCCATACCTGGCCAATTGAACTTATTTCTGGTCAAAGGGCCTCAAATGATTTTAAACTATATAAAGTTATAGTTTACTTTCTGATGATAAATCAGCCATATCCAGAGGTCCCTTATTGACTCACTGAACATAGTACTGGCCAAAGAGTTCCTGAACATTAACTATATTAGCTGTTATATTAGCTGTTACATTTAACACAGTCTCACCCCATGTCCATATTTGACCCAAGGGAAATATTTCTGGCCAAATAATCCTCAATCTTGAACTTTCTATACATACTCATGGATTCATTCTGATTCTTCATAAGCCTTATAGATGTCCATATCTGGTGAATAGAACATATTTTTTTTGCCAAATGGTCCTTAAAAAGTGAACTAACTAAATACTCATGGATTCTTCTGACAATACATAATTTAACAGGTAGATGAAAAGTTATTTCAAATATGTGACCCTCTGAATATATTTTGGCCAAAGAATGCTTGAACATTAACTTTCATGTTAAATCAGCCTACCTACTACATATGTCATACTAACGCATGTCCTACTGAATATATTACTGGAAAAAGAGTCAAAATGGGAACTCTGTATAGCTTATCAGAAGGAGTCTCTAAGTTTATATTTAAAACCTTTAGAGGACCCTTTGACAAGAAATAAGTTAAATAGATCAGGTATGGACTTGTGTATGGTTTATGAAGCATCAGAAGGAGTCTATGAGTATGTATAGAAAGTTTAAGATCCAGGACTCTTTGGCCAGAAATATGTTCCTTGGGTGGACTACTATAACTTCAAGTTTGAGTACTCTTTGGCCAATAATATATTGAGGAGGTCAAATATGGACTTCTGCACAGCTGCAGAAGGAGTCGTTATGTATAGAAAGTTAATTGTTCAAGGACTCTTTGGCCTGTTTAGCTGATGTATGAAAGAAGTCTATGAATATTTAGAAAGTTAACTTTTGAGCACCCTTTGTGCAGACATATTTTGATTTCATCAATTATGGACCAATGTTTTGCTGATTTAATATCAGGAGTCAATATGTATGGACAATTTAATAGCGAGTACTCTTTTTCCAGTATTTTTCAAATATGGACTTCTGTATGGCTGATTTAACATCAGAAGGATAATATTAAAAAAAAAAACTTTTAAGTCTATATAGTTTAAAATCTTTTGAAAGCCCTTTGACCAGAAATAAGTTCAATAGGTCAGTTATGGACTACTGAATATGGTTTATGAAGCATCAACAAGGGGTCTATGAGTATGTATAGAAAGTTCAAGATCGAAGACTTTTTGGCCAGATATTATGTTCCGTGTGTCAAATATGGACTTCTATATGGCTGACATAACATCAGGAGTCAACGAGAATCAATAGAAAGTTCAAGCATTGAGTACTCCATGGCCAGAAAAAAATCCTTTTTGGCCAGCAATATGTTCAGTGGGTCAATTATGGAATTCTGTATGGCTGATTTAACACCAGAAGGAGTCTATAAGTTTCTATATTTTAAAACCAATTAAGGACCCTTTGGCCAGAAATACGTTCAATTAATCAAAATATGGACTTCTCTAAGATTATCTATATGGCTATATAGTCTTTGGGCCCTATCTTGCACCCAGCGCAATTGACTTTGTACACCGACGCATGTATCATTCCTATTTTGCACCCGCGCACAGCAGACTTTTCCCTCCACAGACGCACGTCGGTAAATTAGGAAATGAACTTGCGCTCGCGGGGGCGGTTCAGCGCAAAGAAAAGGCGTGTTCCGGCGCAAAACTTCCATGGTGCTATTTTCCAGTTTTAGAAAGCAATTGCGCCATTGACCAGGAAAAAAACAGTCTAAAGACAGTGGCGCGATGTGCGTTAGTGATATGGTATTTTAAGGGCGCGTGCTTGGCCATAATGTTAACGCGCATCCACTTTGATTCTCTAATATAAACAGATGCAGCAGTTTTCATTTTTGCAAATCATACATTATTACAAGGAAAAATATTAACACACGAGGGAAATCATTGTTGTGTCCGTGAAGATGTGAAAAAGATCTATCTAGATAAAAAAATAATAATAATCTAGATTAGGCTAGCTAAACATTTACTACCCAAATTATACGCCTGTTTAACCGAACCTAATTTGGGTGGGTTTCTCCCATCATCCCCAATGTCACTTCTCTGTGTTTTACAGCCCTGACGAGAACGTCGGTTTCCTCGGCTGTGAACTGCTCCTGGCGTGCGCCTGGCAAATCCGCTGTTATAATAGCAATCCGCCATGGAACAAGCGCGCCGGCTCTTAAAGGGAATGTGAGAGGACGCTCTGATTGGTTTATTTCACGTTACGCCCAAACCACACCTATGAATAATGAAGCTACTTCAGACCAACCCCTTTTAGATTTGCGTCGGGCGCAAGAGTCGTTTATCTCGCTGGGAAAATAGCAACAGCGCCGGGATCCGCCCACAAAGTTACTTGCGCTTTGCACTTTGACACTTGCGTTTCAGATCGTTAAAATAGGGCCCTTTGAGTATGTCTAGAAAGTTCAAGATTGACTATTATTTGGCCAAAAATATGTTCTTTGGGTCATATATGGACTTCTTTTTTGGCTGACGTAACAGCAGAAGGAGTCTTTGAGTATGTATAGAAAGTTCAAGATTGACTAATATTTTGCCAAATGTTCCTTGGGGGACCAAGGAACATTCTCTTTTTAAGAAGGGGGACCGGAGGGTGTGTTCCAACTACAGGGGGATCACACTTCTCAGCCTCCCTGGGAAAGTCTATGCCAGGGTACTGGAGAGGAGAATACGGCCGATAGTAGAACCTCGGATTCAGGAGGAACAATGCGGTTTTCGTCCCGGTCGTGGAACACTGGACCAGCTCTATACCCTCTACAGGGTGCTGGAGGGTTCATGGGAGTTTGCCCAACCAATCCACATGTGCTTTGTGGATTTGCAGAAGGCATTCGACTGTGTCCATCGTGGCGGCCTGTGGAGGGTGCTCCGGGAGTATTGGGTCCGGGGTCCTTTGCTAAGGGCTGTCCAAAAGGGCCAAAAATATGTTCTTTGGGTCAAATATGGACTTCTTTTTTGGCTGTCGTAACATCAGAAGGAGTCTTTGAGTGTGTATAGAAAGTTCAAGATTGACTATTATTTGGCCAAAAATATGTTCCTTGGGTCAAATATGGACTTCTTTTTTGGCTGACGTAACATCAGAAGGAGTCTTTAAATATAGAAAGTTCGTTTTGAGAACTCTTTGGTCAGAAATATGTTTAGTAATTCATATTTTGAATAGTGTGTTTCTGACACCAGAAGAAATCAATCTGAATATATATCTTTAAAGAATCTTTGACCAAAAACATGTTCAGTATTTCAAAAAGGGACCTCTGTATGTCTGATTTAACATCAGGAGTCTCTAAATGTGAATAGTTTAAATCCATTTGAAGACCCTTTGACCAGAAATTAGTTCAATTGGTTAGATTTGGACTTCTCTAAGAACATCTATATGGCATCAGAAAGAGTCTTGGAGTATGTATTAAAAGCTCAAGATTGACTATTATTTGGCCAAAAATATGTTCCTTGGGTCAAATATGGACTTATTTTTTGGCTGTTGTAAGATCAGAAGGAGTCTTTGAGTATGTATAAAAAGTTCAAGATTGACTATTATTTGGCCAAAAATATGTTCTTTGGGTCAAATATGGACTTCATTTTTGGCTGACGTAACAGCAGAAGGAGTCTTTGAGTATGTATAGAAAATTCAAGATTGACTAATATTTGGCCAAAAATAAATTCCTTGGGTCAAATATGGACTTCTTTTTTGGCTGACGTAACATCAGAAGGAGTCTTTCAATATAGAAAGTTCGTTTTGAGAACTCTTTGGTCAGAAATATGTTTAGTAATTCATATTTTGAATAGTGTCTTCCTGACACCAGAAGAAATCAATCTGAATGTATATGTTAATCTTTAAAGAATCTTTGGCCAAAAACATGTTCAGTATTTCAAAAAGGGACCTCTATATGTCTGATTTAACATCAGAAGGAATCTCTAAATGTATATGGTTCAAATCCATTTGAAGACCCTTTGACCAGAAATTAATTCAATTGGTCAGATTTGGACTTCTCTAAGAACATCTATATGGCTTATGAAAGCATCAGAAAGACTCTTTGAGTATGCATAGAAAGCTCAAGATTGACTATTATTTGGCCAAAAATATGTTCCTTGGGTCAAATATGGACTTCTTTATTGAATGACGGAACATCAGAATGAGTCTTTGAGAATGTATAGAAAGTTCAAGATTGACTATTTTTTGGCCAAAAATATGTTCCTTGGGTCAAATATGGACTTCTTTTTTGGCTGTCGTAACATCAGAAGGAGTCTTTAAATATAGAAAGTTCGTTTTGAGAACTCTTTGGTCAGAAATATGTTTAGTAATTCATATTTTGAATAGTGTGTTCCTGACACCAGAAGAAATCAATCTGAATATATATGTTAATCTTTAAAGAATCTTTGACCAAAAACATGTTCAGTATTTCAAAAAGGGACCTCTGTATGTCTGATTTAACATCAGGAGTCTCTAAATGTAAATAGTTTAAATCCATTTGAAGACCCTTTGACCAGAAATTAGTTCAATTGGTCAGATTTGGACTTCTCTAAGAACATCTATATGGCATCAGAAAGAGTCTTGGAGTATGTATAGAAAGCTCAAGATTGACTAATATTTGGCCAAAAATATGTTCTTTGGGTCAAATATGGACTTCTTTTTTGGCTGACGTAACATCAGAAGGAGTCTTTGAGTGTGTATAGAAAGTTCAAGATTGACTAGTATTTGGCCAAAAATATGTTCCTTGGGTCAAATATGGACTTCTTTTTTGGCTGACGTAACATCAGAAGGAGTCTTTAAATATAGAAAGTTTGTTTTGAGAACTCTTTTGTCAGAAATATGTTTAGTAATTCATATTTTAAATAGTGTCTTCCTGACACCAGAAGAAATCAATCTGAATGTATATGTTAATCTTTAAAGAATCTTTGGCCAAAAACATGTTCAGTATTTCAAAAAGGGACCTCTCTATGTCTGATTTACCATCAGAAGGAATCTCTAAATGTATATAGTTTAAATCCATTTGAAGACCCGTTGACCAGAAATTAGTTCAATTGGTCAGATTTGGACTTATCTAAGATTATCTATATGGCTTATGAAAGCATCAAAAAAGAGTCTTGGAGTATGTATAGAAAGCTCAAGATTGACCATTATTTGGCAAAAAATATGTTCGTTGGGTCAAATATGGACTTCTTTTTTGGCTGACGTAACATCAGAAGGAGTCTTTGAGTATGTATAGAAAGTTCAAGATTGACTATTATTTGGCCAAAAAATATGTTCCTTGGGTCAAATATGGACTTCTTTTTTGGCTGTCGTAACATCAGAAGGAGTCTTTGAGTATCTATAGAAAGATCAAGATTTACTATTATTTGGCCAAAAATATGTTCCTTGGATCAAATATGGACTTATTTTTTGGCTGACGTAACATCAGAAGGAGTCTTTCAATATAGAAAGTTCGTTTTAAGAACTCTTTGGTCAGAAATATGTTTAGTAATTCATATTTTGAATAGGGTCTTCTTGACACCAAAAGAAATCAATCTGAATGTATATGTTAATCTTTAAAGAATCTTTGGCCAAAAACATGTTCAGTATTTCAAAAAGGGACCTCTCTATGTCTGATTTACCATCAGAAGGAATCTCTAAATGTATATAGTTCAAATCCATTTGAAGACCCTTTGACCAGAAATTAATTCAATTGATCAGATTTGGAGTTCTCTAAGAACATCTATATGGCTTATGAAAGCATCAGAAAGAGTCTTTGAGTATGTACAGAAAGCACAAGATTGACTATTATTTGGCCAAAAATATGTTCCTTGGGTCAAATATGGACTTCTTTATTGAATGACGGAACATCAGAAGGAGTCTTTGAGAATGTATAGAAAGTTCAAGATTGACTAATATTTGGCCAAAAATACGTTCCTTGGGTCAAATATGGACTTCTTTTTTGGCTGACGTAACATCAGAAGGAGTCTTTAAATATAGAAAGTTCATTTTGAGAACTCTTTGGTCAGAAATATGTTTAGTAATTCATATTTTGAATAGTGTGTTCCTGACACCAGAAGAAATCAATCTGAATATATATCTTTAAAGAATCTTTGACCAAAAACATGTTCAGTATTTCAAAAAGGGACCTCTGTATGTCTGATTTAACATCAGGAGTCTCTAAATGTGAATAGTTTAAATCCATTTGAAGACCCTTTGACCAGAAATTAGTTCAATTGGTCAGATTTGGACTTCTCTAAGAACATCTATATGGCATCAGAAAGAGTCTTGGAGTATGTATAGAAAGCTCAAGATTGACTATTATTTGGCCAAAAATATGTTCCTTGGGTCAAATATGGACTTCTTTTTTGGCTGTCGTAACATCAGAAGGAGTCTTTGAGTATGTATAGAAAGTTCAAGATTGACTATTATTTGGCCAAAAATATGTTCTTTGGGTCAAATATGGACTTCATTTTTGGCTGACGTGACAGCAGAAGGAGTCTTTGAGTATGTATAGAAAATTCAAGATTGACTAATATTTGGTCAAAAATAAATTCCTTGGGTCAAATATGGACTTCTTTTTTGGCTGACGTAACATCAGAAGGAGTCTTTCAATATAGAAAGTTCGTTTTGAGAACTCTTTGGTCAGAAATATGTTTAGTAATTCATATTTTGAATAGTGTCTTCCTGACACCAGAAGAAATCAATCTGAATGTATATGTTAATCTTTAAAGAATCTTTGGCCAAAAACATGTTCAGTATTTCAAAAAGGGACCTCTCTATGTCTGATTTAACATCAGAAGGAATCTCTAAATGTATATAGTTCAAATCCATTTGAAGACCCTTTGACCAGAAATTAATTCAATTGGTCAGATTTGGACTTCTCTAAGAACATCTATATGGCTTATGAAAGCATCAGAAAGACTCTTTGAGTATGTATAGAAAGCTCAAGATTGACTATTATTTGGCCAAAAATATGTTCCTTGGGTCAAATATGGACTTCTTTATTGAATGACGGAACATCAGAAGGAGTCTTTGAGAATGTATAGAAAGTTCAAGATTGACTAATATTTGGCCAAAAATATGTTCCTTGGGTCAAATATGGACTTCTTTTTTGGCTGACATAACATCAGAAGGAGTCTTTAAATATAGAAAGTTCGTTTTGAGAACTGTTTGGTCAGAAATATGTTTAGTAATTCATATTTTGAATAGTGTGTTCCTGACACCAGAAGAAATCAATCTGAATATATATCTTTAAAGAATCTTTGACCAAAAACATGTTCAGTATTTCAAAAAGGGACCTCTGTATGTCTGATTTAACATCAGGAGTCTCTAAATGTAAATAGTTTAAATCCATTTGAAGACCCTTTGACCAGAAATTAGTTCAATTGGTCAGATTTGGACTTCTCTAAGAACATCTATATGGCATCAGAAAGAGTCTTGGAGTATGTATAGAAAGCTCAAGATTGACTATTATTTGGCCAAAAATATGTTCCTTGGGTCAAATATGGACTTCTTTTTTGGCTGTCGTAACATCAGAAGGAGTCTTTGAGTATGTATAGAAAGTTCAAGATTGACTATTATTTGGCCAAAAATATGTTCTTTGGGTCAAATATGGACTTCTTTTTTGGCTGACGTAACAGCAGAAGGAGTCTTTGAGTATGTATAGAAAATTCAAGATTGACTAGTATTTGGCCAAAAATATGTTCTTTGGGTCAAATATGGACTTCTTTTTTGGCTGACGTAACATCAGAAGGAGTCTTTAAATATAGAAAGCTCGTTTTGAGAACTCTTTGGTCAGAAATATGTTTAGTAATTCATATTTTGAATAGTGTCTTCCTCACACCAGAAGAAATCAATCTGAATGTATATGTTAATCTTTAAAGAATCTTTGGCCAAAAACATGTTTAGTATTTCAAAAAGGGACCTCTGTATGTCTGATTTAACATCAGAAGGAGTCTCTAAATGTATATAGTTTAAATCCATTTGAAGAACCGTTGACCAGAAATTAGTTCAATTGGTCAGATTTGGACTTCTCTAAGATTATCTATATGGCTTATGAAAAAATCAGAAAGAATCTTTGAGTATGTATAGAAAGTTCAAGATTGACTATTATTTGGCCAAAAATATGTTCCTTGGGTCAAATATGGACTTATTTTTTGGCTGACGTAACATCAGAAGGAGTCTTTGAGAATGTATAGAAAGTTCAAGATTGACTAATATTTGGTCAAAAATATGTTCCTTGGGTCAAATATGGACTTCTTTTTTGGCTGACGTAACAGCAGAAAGAGTCTTTAAGTCTTTGAATCTTTGAAAGCTCAAGATTGACTATTATTTGGCCAAAAATATGTTCCTTGGGTCAAATATGGACTTCTTTTTTGGCTGACTTAACAGCAGAAGGAGTCTTTGAGTATGTATAGAAAATTCAAGATTGACTAATATTTGGTCAAAAATATGTTCCTTGGGTCAAATATGGACTTCTTTTTTGGCTGACATAACATCAGAAGGAGCCTTTCAAATATAGAAAGTTCGTTTTGAGAACTCTTTGGTCAGAAATATGTTTAGTAATTCATATTTTGAATAGTGTCTTCCTGACTCCAGAAGAAATCAATCTGAATGTATATGTTAATCTTTAAAGAATCTTTGGCCAAAAACATGTTCAGTATTTCAAAAAGGGACCTCTGTATGTCTGATTTAACATCAGAAGGAGTCTCTAAATGTATGTAGTTTAAATCCTTTTGAAGACCCTTTGACCAGAAATTAGTTCAATTGGTCAGATTTGGACTTCTCTAAAAAAATCTAAATGGCTTATGAAAGCATCAGAAAGAGTCTTTGAGTATGTATAGAAAGCTCAAGATTGACTATTATTTGGCCAAAAATATGTTCGTTGGATCAAATTGGGTCAGTTCGTTGCGTCAGCCAAAACTTATTTTTTGGCTGACGGAACATCAGAAGGAGTCTTTGAGAATGTATACAAAGTTCAAGATTGACTAATATTTGGCCAAAAATATGTTCCTTGGGTCAAATATGGACTTCTTTTTTGGCTGACTTAACAGCAGGAGTCTTTGAGTGTGTATAGAGAGTTCAAGATTGACTAATATTTGGTCAAAAATATGTTCCTTGGGTCAAATATGGACTTCCTTTTTGGCTGACATAACATCAGAAGGAGCCTTTCAAATATAGAAAGTTCGTTTTGAGAACTCTTTAGTCAGAAATATGTTTAGTAATTCATATTTTGAAAAGTGTCTTCCTAACTCCAGAAGAAATCAATCTGAATGTATATGTTAATCTTTAAAGAATCTTTGGCCAAAAACATGTTCAGTATTTCAAAAAGGGACCTCTGTATGTCTGATTTAACATCAGAAGGAGTCTCTAAATGTATGTAGTTTAAATCCTTTTGAAGACCCTTTGACCAGAAATGAGTTCAATTGGTCAGATTTGGACTTCTCTAAAAAAATCTATATGGCTTATGAAAGCATCAGAAAGAGTCTTTGAGTATGTATAGAAAGCTCAAGATTGACTATTATTTGGCCAAAAATATGTTCGTTGGATCAAATTGGGTCAGTTCGTTGCGTCAGCCAAAACTTATTTTTTGGCTGACGGAACATCAGAAGGAGTCTTTGAGTATGTATACAAAGTTCAAGATTGACTAATATTTGGCCAAAAATATGTTCCTTGGGTCAAATATGGACTTCTTTTTTGGCTGACTTAACAGCAGAAGGAGTCTTTGAGTATGTATAGAAAGTTCAAGATTGACTAATATTTGGTCAAAAATATGTTCCTTGGGTCAAATATGGACTTCTTTTTTGGCTGACGTAACATCAGAAGGAGTCTTTAAATATAGAAAGTTCGTTTTGAGAACTCTTTGGTCAGAAATATGTTTAGTAATTCATATTTTGAATAGTGTCTTCCTGACTCCAGAAGAAATCAATCTGAATGTATATGTTAATCTTTAAAGAATCTTTGGCCAAAAACATGTTCAGTATTTCAAAAAGGGACCTCTGTATGTCTGATTTAACATCAGAAGGAGTCTCTAAATGTATGTAGTTTAAATCCTTTTGAAGACCCTTTGACCAGAAATTAGTTCAATTGGTCAGATTTGGACTTCTCTAAAAAAATCTAAATGGCTTATGAAAGCATCAGAAAGAGTCTTTGAGTATGTATAGAAAGCTCAAGATTGACTATTATTTGGCCAAAAATATGTTCGTTGGATCAAATTGGGTCAGTTCGTTGCGTCAGCCAAAACTTATTTTTTGGCTGACGGAACATCAGAAGGAGTCTTTGAGAATGTATACAAAGTTCAAGATTGACTAATATTTGGCCAAAAATATGTTCCTTGGGTCAAATATGGACTTCTTTTTTGGCTGACTTAACAGCAGGAGTCTTTGAGTGTGTATAGAAAGTTCAAGATTGACTAATATTTGGTCAAAAATATGTTCCTTGGGTCAAATATGGACTTCCTTTTTGGCTGACATAACATCAGAAGGAGCCTTTCAAATATAGAAAGTTCGATTTGAGAACTCTTTAGTCAGAAATATGTTTAGTAATTCATATTTTGAAAAGTGTCTTCCTAACTCCAGAAGAAATCAATCTGAATGTATATGTTAATCTTTAAAGAATCTTTGGCCAAAAACATGTTCAGTATTTCAAAAAGGGACCTCTGTATGTCTGATTTAACATCAGAAGGAGTCTCTAAATGTATGTAGTTTAAATCCTTTTGAAGACCCTTTGACCAGAAATTAGTTCAATTGGTCAGATTTGGACTTCTCTAAAAAAATCTATATGGCTTATGAAAGCATCAGAAAGAGTCTTTGAGTATGTATAGAAAGCTCAAGATTGACTATTATTTGGCCAAAAATATGTTCGTTGGATCAAATTGGGTCAGTTCGTTGCGTCAGCCAAAACTTATTTTTTGGCTGACGGAACATCAGAAGGAGTCTTTGAGTATGTATACAAAGTTCAAGATTGACTAATATTTGGCCAAAAATATGTTCCTTGGGTCAAATATGGACTTCTTTTTTGGCTTACTTAACAGCAGAAGGAGTCTTTGAGTATGTATAGAAAGTTCAAGATTGACTAATATTTGGTCAAAAATATGTTCCTTGGGTCAAATATGGACTTCTTTTTTGGCTGACGTAACATCAGAAGGAGTCTTTAAATATAGAAAGTTCGTTTTGAGAACTCTTTGGTCAGAAATATGTTTAGTAATTCATATTTTGAAAAGTGTCTTCCTGACTCCAGAAGAAATCAATCTGAATGTATATGTTAATCTTTAAAGAATCTTTGGCCAAAAACATGTTTAGTATTTCAAAAAGGGACCTCTGTATGTCTGATTTAACATCAGAAGGAGTCTTTAAATGTATATAGTTTAAATCTATTTGAAGACCCTTTGACCAGAAATTAGTTCAATTGGTCAGATTTGGACTTCTCTAAGAACATCTATATGGCTTATGAAAGCATCAGAAAGAGTCTTTATGTATAGAAAGCTCAAGATTGACTATTATTTGGCCAAAAATATGTTCGTTGGGTCAAATATGGACTTATTTTTTGGCTGACGGAACATCAGAAGGAGTCTTTGAGAATGTATAGAAAGCTCAAGATTGACTAATATTTGGCCAAAAATATGTTCTTTGGGTCAAATATGGACTTCTTTTTTGGCTGACGAAACAGCAGAAGGAGTCTTTGAGTATGTATAGAAAATTCAAGATTGACTATTATTTGGCCAAAAATATGTTCCTTGGGTCAAATATGGACTTCTTTTTTGGCTGTCGTAACATTAGAAGGAGTCTTTGAGTATGTATAGAAAGTTCAAGATTGACTATTATTTGGCCAAAAATATGTTCTTTGGGTCAAATATGGACTTCATTTTTGGCTGACGTAACAGCAGAAGGAGTCTTTGAGTATGTATAGAAAATTCAAGATTGACTAATATTTGGCCAAAAATAAATTCCTTGGGTCAAATATGGACTTCTTTTTTGGCTGACGTAACATCAGAAGGAGTCTTTAAATATAGAAAGTTCGTTTTGAGAACTCTTTGGTCAGAAATATGTTTAGTAATTCATATTTTGAAAAGTGTCTTCCTGACTCCAGAAGAAATCAATCTGAATGTATATGTTAATCTTTAAAGAATCTTTGGCCAAAAACATGTTTAGTATTTCAAAAAGGGACCTCTGTATGTCTGATTTAACATCAGAAGGAGTCTTTAAATGTATATAGTTTAAATCTATTTGAAGACCCTTTGACCAGAAATTAGTTCAATTGGTCAGATTTGGACTTCTCTAAGAACATCTATATGGCTTATGAAAGCATCAGAAAGAGTCTTTATGTATAGAAAGCTCAAGATTGACTATTATTTGGCCAAAAATATGTTCGTTGGGTCAAATATGGACTTATATTTTGGCTGACGGAACATCAGAAGGAGTCTTTGAGAATGTATAGAAAGCTCAAGATTGACTAATATTTGGCCAAAAATATGTTCTTTGGGTCAAATATGGACTTCTTTTTTGGCTGACGTAACAGCAGAAGGAGTCTTTGAGTATGTATAGAAAATTCAAGATTGACTATTATTTGGCCAAAAATATGTTCCTTGGGTCAAATATGGACTTCTTTTTTGGCTGTCGTAACATTAGAAGGAGTCTTTGAGTATGTATAGAAAGTTCAAGATTGACTATTATTTGGCCAAAAATATGTTCTTTGGGTCAAATATGGACTTCATTTTTGGCTGACGTAACAGCAGAAGGAGTCTTTGAGTATGTATAGAAAATTCAAGATTGACTAATATTTGGCCAAAAATAAATTCCTTGGGTCAAATATGGACTTCTTTTTTGGCTGACGTAACATCAGAAGGAGTCTTTCAATATAGAAAGTTCGTTTTGAGAACTCTTTGGTCAGAAATATGTTTAGTAATTCATATTTTGAATAGTGTCTTCCTGACACCAGAAGAAATCAATCTGAATGTATATGTTAATCTTTAAAGAATCTTTGGCCAAAAACATGTTCAGTATTTCAAAAAGGGACCTCTCTATGTCTGATTTAACATCAGAAGCAATCTCTAAATGTATATAGTTCAAATCCATTTGAAAACCCTTTGACCAGAAATGAATTCAATTGGTCAGATTTGGACTTCTCTAAGAACATCTATATGGCTTATGAAAGCATAAGAAAGACTCTTTGAGTATGTATAGAAAGCTCAAGTTGACTATTATTTGGCCAAAAATATGTTCCTTGGGTCAAATATGGACTTCTTTATTGAATGACGGAACATCAGAAGGAGTCTTTGAGAATGTATAGAAAGTTCAAGATTGACTAATATTTGGCCAAAAATATGTTCCTTGGGTCAAATATGGACTTCTTTTTTGGCTGACATAACATCAGAAGGAGTCTTTAAATGTAGAAAGTTCGTTTTGAGAACTGTTTGGTCAGAAAAATGTTTAGTAATTCATATTTTGAATAGTGTGTTCCTGACTCCAGAAGAAATCAATCTGAATATATATCTTTAAAGAATCTTTGACCAAAAACATGTTCAGTATTTCAAAAAGGGACCTCTGTATGTCTGATTTAACATCAGGAGTCTCTAAATGTAAATAGTTTAAATCCATTTGAAGACCCTTTGACCAGAAATTAGTTCAATTGGTCAGATTTGGACTTCTCTAAGAACATCTATATGGCATCAGAAAGAGTCTTTATAGTATGTATAGAAAGCTCAAGATTGACTATTATTTGGCCAAAAATATGTTCCTTGGGTCAAATATGGACTTCTTTTTTGGCTGTCGTAACATCAGAAGGAGTCTTTGAGTATGTATAGAAAGTTCAAGATTGACTATTATTTGGCCAAAAATATGTTCTTTGGGTCAAATATGGACTTCTTTTTTGGCTGACGTAACAGCAGAAGGAGTCTTTGAGTATGTATAGAAAATTCAAGATTGACTAGTATTTGGCCAAAAATATGTTCTTTGGGTCAAATATGGACTTCTTTTTTGGCTGACGTAACATCAGAAGGAGTCTTTAAATATAGAAAGTTCGTTTTGAGAACTCTTTGGTCAGAAATATGTTTAGTAATTCATATTTTGAATAGTGTCTTCCTCACACCAGAAGAAATCAATCTGAATGTATATGTTAATCTTTAAAGAATCTTTGGCCAAAAACATGTTTAGTATTTCAAAAAGGGACCTCTGTATGTCTGATTTAACATCAGAAGGAGTCTCTAAATGTATATAGTTTAAATCCATTTGAAGAACCGTTGACCAGAAATTAGTTCAATTGGTCAGATTTGGACTTCTCTAAGATTATCTATATGGCTTATGAAAAAATCGGAAAGAATCTTTGAGTATGTATAGAAAGTTCAAGATTGACTATTATTTGGCCAAAAATATGTTCCTTGGGTCAAATATTGACTTCTTTTTTGGCTGACTTAACAGCAGGAGTCTTTGAGTATGTATAGAAAGTTCAAGATTGACTAATATTTGGTCAAAAATATGTTCCTTGGGTCAAATATGGACTTCTTTTTTGGCTGACATAACATCAGAAGGAGCCTTTCAAATATAGAAAGTTCGTTTTGAGAACTCTTTGGTCAGAAATATGTTTAGTAATTCATATTTTGAAAAGTGTCTTCCTAACTCCAGAAGAAATCAATCTGAATGTATATGTTAATCTTTAAAGAATCTTTGGCCAAAAACATGTTCAGTATTTCAAAAAGGGACCTCTGTATGTCTGATTTAACATCAGAAGGAGTCTCTAAATGTATGTAGTTTAAATCCTTTTGAAGACCCTTTGACCAGAAATTAGTTCAATTGGTCAGATTTGGACTTCTCTAAAAAAATCTATATGGCTTATGAAAGCATCAGAAAGAGTCTTTGAGTATGTATAGAAAGCTCAAGATTGACTATTATTTGGCCAAAAATATGTTCGTTGGATCAAATTGGGTCAGTTCGTTGCGTCAGCCAAAACTTATTTTTTGGCTGACGGAACATCAGAAGGAGTCTTTGAGTATGTATACAAAGTTCAAGATTGACTAATATTTGGCCAAAAATATGTTCCTTGGGTCAAATATGGACTTCTTTTTTGGCTGACTTAACAGCAGAAGGAGTCTTTGAGTATGTATAGAAAGTTCAAGATTGACTAATATTTGGTCAAAAATATGTTCCTTGGGTCAAATATGGACTTCTTTTTTGGCTGACGTAACATCAGAAGGAGTCTTTAAATATAGAAAGTTCGTTTTGAGAACTCTTTGGTCAGAAATATGTTTAGTAATTCATATTTTGAAAAGTGTCTTCCTGACTCCAGAAGAAATCAATCTGAATGTATATGTTAATCTTTAAAGAATCTTTGGCCAAAAACATGTTTAGTATTTCAAAAAGGGACCTCTGTATGTCTGATTTAACATCAGAAGGAGTCTTTAAATGTATATAGTTTAAATCTATTTGAAGACCCTTTGACCAGAAATTAGTTCAATTGGTCAGATTTGGACTTCTCTAAGAACATCTATATGGCTTATGAAAGCATCAGAAAGAGTCTTTATGTATAGAAAGCTCAAGATTGACTATTATTTGGCCAAAAATATGTTCGTTGGGTCAAATATGGACTTATTTTTTGGCTGACGGAACATCAGAAGGAGTCTTTGAGAATGTATAGAAAGCTCAAGATTGACTAATATTTGGCCAAAAATATGTTCTTTGGGTCAAATATGGACTTCTTTTTTGGCTGACGTAACAGCAGAAGGAGTCTTTGAGTATGTATAGAAAATTCAAGATTGACTATTATTTGGCCAAAAATATGTTCCTTGGGTCAAATATGGACTTCTTTTTTGGCTGTCGTAACATTAGAAGGAGTCTTTGAGTATGTATAGAAAGTTCAAGATTGACTATTATTTGGCCAAAAATATGTTCTTTGGGTCAAATATGGACTTCATTTTTGGCTGACGTAACAGCAGAAGGAGTCTTTGAGTATGTATTGAAAATTCAAGATTGACTAATATTTGGCCAAAAATAAATTCCTTGGGTCAAATATGGACTTCTTTTTTGGCTGACGTAACATCAGAAGGAGTCTTTCAATATAGAAAGTTCGTTTTGAGAACTCTTTGGTCAGAAATATGTTTAGTAATTCATATTTTGAATAGTGTCTTCCTGACACCAGAAGAAATCAATCTGAATGTATATGTTAATCTTTAAAGAATCTTTGGCCAAAAACATGTTCAGTATTTCAAAAAGGGACCTCTCTATGTCTGATTTAACATCAGAAGCAATCTCTAAATGTATATAGTTCAAATCCATTTGAAAACCCTTTGACCAGAAATGAATTCAATTGGTCAGATTTGGACTTCTCTAAGAACATCTATATGGCTTATGAAAGCATAAGAAAGACTCTTTGAGTATGTATAGAAAGCTCAAGTTGACTATTATTTGGCCAAAAATATGTTCCTTGGGTCAAATATGGACTTCTTTATTGAATGACGGAACATCAGAAGGAGTCTTTGAGAATGTATAGAAAGTTCAAGATTGACTAATATTTGGCCAAAAATATGTTCCTTGGGTCAAATATGGACTTCTTTTTTGGCTGACATAACATCAGAAGGAGTCTTTAAATGTAGAAAGTTCGTTTTGAGAACTGTTTGGTCAGAAAAATGTTTAGTAATTCATATTTTGAATAGTGTGTTCCTGACACCAGAAGAAATCAATCTGAATATATATCTTTAAAGAATCTTTGACCAAAAACATGTTCAGTATTTCAAAAAGGGACCTCTGTATGTCTGATTTAACATCAGGAGTCTCTAAATGTAAATAGTTTAAATCCATTTGAAGACCCTTTGACCAGAAATTAGTTCAATTGGTCAGATTTGGACTTCTCTAAGAACATCTATATGGCATCAGAAAGAGTCTTTATAGTATGTATAGAAAGCTCAAGATTGACTATTATTTGGCCAAAAATATGTTCCTTGGGTCAAATATGGACTTCTTTTTTGGCTGTCGTAACATCAGAAGGAGTCTTTGAGTATGTATAGAAAGTTCAAGATTGACTATTATTTGGCCAAAAATATGTTCTTTGGGTCAAATATGGACTTCTTTTTTGGCTGACGTAACAGCAGAAGGAGTCTTTGAGTATGTATAGAAAATTCAAGATTGACTAGTATTTGGCCAAAAATATGTTCTTTGGGTCAAATATGGACTTCTTTTTTGGCTGACGTAACATCAGAAGGAGTCTTTAAATATAGAAAGTTCGTTTTGAGAACTCTTTGGTCAGAAATATGTTTAGTAATTCATATTTTGAATAGTGTCTTCCTCACACCAGAAGAAATCAATCTGAATGTATATGTTAATCTTTAAAGAATCTTTGGCCAAAAACATGTTTAGTATTTCAAAAAGGGACCTCTGTATGTCTGATTTAACATCAGAAGGAGTCTCTAAATGTATATAGTTTAAATCCATTTGAAGAACCGTTGACCAGAAATTAGTTCAATTGGTCAGATTTGGACTTCTCTAAGATTATCTATATGGCTTATGAAAAAATCGGAAAGAATCTTTGAGTATGTATAGAAAGTTCAAGATTGACTATTATTTGGCCAAAAATATGTTCCTTGGGTCAAATATTGACTTCTTTTTTGGCTGACTTAACAGCAGGAGTCTTTGAGTATGTATAGAAAGTTCAAGATTGACTAATATTTGGTCAAAAATATGTTCCTTGGGTCAAATATGGACTTCTTTTTTGGCTGACATAACATCAGAAGGAGCCTTTCAAATATAGAAAGTTCGTTTTGAGAACTCTTTGGTCAGAAATATGTTTAGTAATTCATATTTTGAAAAGTGTCTTCCTAACTCCAGAAGAAATCAATCTGAATGTATATGTTAATCTTTAAAGAATCTTTGGCCAAAAACATGTTCAGTATTTCAAAAAGGGACCTCTGTATGTCTGATTTAACATCAGAAGGAGTCTCTAAATGTATGTAGTTTAAATCCTTTTGAAGACCCTTTGACCAGAAATTAGTTCAATTGGTCAGATTTGGACTTCTCTAAAAAAATCTATATGGCTTATGAAAGCATCAGAAAGAGTCTTTGAGTATGTATAGAAAGCTCAAGATTGACTATTATTTGGCCAAAAATATGTTCGTTGGATCAAATTGGGTCAGTTCGTTGCGTCAGCCAAAACTTATTTTTTGGCTGACGGAACATCAGAAGGAGTCTTTGAGTATGTATACAAAGTTCAAGATTGACTAATATTTGGCCAAAAATATGTTCCTTGGGTCAAATATGGACTTCTTTTTTGGCTGACTTAACAGCAGAAGGAGTCTTTGAGTATGTATAGAAAGTTCAAGATTGACTAATATTTGGTCAAAAATATGTTCCTTGGGTCAAATATGGACTTCTTTTTTGGCTGACGTAACATCAGAAGGAGTCTTTAAATTGTGAATACACAATTCAGAGTATAGCACAAAAATTCACAAAAACATCCCAAGGTATGAAAAAGAGTAAAAAGAACTGTCTACCATGGTTGAGTACAGACTTACTGAAATTGATGAAGGACCGAGATCGTGTACTAAAAGATTTTCTGAAGTTTAAATTGCCAATTGATAGACAAAAGTTTATAATGTTACGTAATAGGGTTACTCGAGAATTAAGAAAGGCTAAAGCTAATTTTTTTATTAGTATTATCCATGAGTCAAGAGGTAACACTACACAAATCTGGGAGCATATTAAGAAATTAATTGGTGTAAATAATAATGGATCATCAAAGCAACTACAGATAAAGTTACATGGTAAAATATCTGAAGATCCCTTTGAAATTGCTGAAGCTTTTAAAAGATACTTCGTAGACTCTGTAGGTGAGATTACTCAAAATTTCACTGAAACAAAGGATAATATTTTAGTGGACCGTCAGTTCCAAACTTTTAAACCCCAGTTCTGTTTAAGTAACATCTCCGAGCAGGAGGTATTAAGGATAATAAATACACTTAAGACTACCAAAGCTAAGGATTACTACAGAATGGACTCTATAATGCTCAAGTCGTTAAAGGACTGCTTAGCTCCATCTATTACAAATATCATAAACCTTTCAATATCTCAAGGGATTTTTCCAAATACATGGAAAACTGCTATTGTGTCACCAATTTTCAAAGCAGGAGATCCCCAGAGTATTAGTAACTATAGACCTATCAGTATTTTGCCTGTTGTATCTAAGGTGATGGAAAAGTGGGTTTCAGAGAAAATAGTTTTTTATTTGAACAACAGTGACTTTAGCCTGCATCCTATGCAATTTGGTTTTAGAGCTCACCATTCAACAGAGACTGCTACCCTTTTCCTTTTGGAAAATATTAAATCCATGATGGATACGGGTGGTATTGTGGGAGCAATTTTCTTGGACCTTAAAAAGGCCTTCGACACTGTACATCATGGAATACTTGTTAACAAGTTAGCTTCTTTTAATTTTTCTAATGATACCATTAAGTGGATTGATTCATATCTAAAGGGACGAACAAATTATGTAAAGGTCCAAAATCATAAATCCACTTGTTATATAAATAATACTGGTGTTCCGCAAGGATCTATACTTGGGCCACTGTTGTTCAGTCTCTATGTTAATGATTTGCCTTTGGTTTGTCCCGATGTAGAAATTTTATTATATGCTGATGATGCTGTTATTTATGTACATAGCAGCACAAAACAGCAAGCTGCTTTAAAATTAACCAGGGCAATGAATTATATCACAGCATGGCTTGACAGATCACGTCTAACGTTAAATGTTGGTAAAACGGTTAGCATGTTCTTTTCAAAGCGACCATGTAGTGTTCCAGACCCTGACATAATGATATCAGGTCAAAATTTGCAAGTTGTGACTGAATACAAATATCTGGGTGTTTGGATTGATTCGAATCTCTGTTTTAGAACTCATGTCAAAAGTATGTGCAAACGAGTTAGATTTAATTTAAGTAATTTTAGATTTGTTAGGGATTCATTCACCTTTGAAACTGCTATGATATATATGAATGCCATGATTATCCCGCATTTTACATATTGTTTGACAAGCTGTGCACAAGCTAACAAGTCTACAATGAGGTCACTTGAAAGTCTTTATAAACGTACTCTTAAAGTTTTAGTTCAGAAACCTAATAATTTTCACACATGTCAAATCTTAAATACCCATAGACTTTTGAGTTGGGAAAACTTGATCACTTACAGTAATCTTTGTCTAGTTTATAAGATATTGCATAGTACGGCCCCACCGCCACTGAAGAGATTTGTTATACAGAGAGCAGGCACTCATGTTACCAGAGGAATCACAAGAGGGGACTGTATCATTCCCACTCGAAAAAGTGCCTTTAGTCAGTCAGCGTTCTCTGTAACCGCAACTAAACAGTGGAATCTATTGCCAAGGATGATAAGAGAAAAAGACACTTATCGGTCTTTCACTGGTCAGCTTAAGAACTGGCTAATTGATAATCAGATATGTGCACATTAGACTACTGACTGTCTACTGAGAATTGTTGCTTGTTAGCAGATTGTTTTGTGTCAGACTTTGAAATCTCGCATTATGTTTTAGGCTATATTGTGTGCTGACGTTGCTTGTTACTTATTGTGGTGTGTTGTATTTGCTTTATTATTACTTTTCTATGATGTTATTACTTGTGGACTGTAAAAGTCATTTGATGTTTTTTATATTCTGATTTTAGGTTGCCTTTTAATAACTGGCCAGGGACAACAGATGAAAATTAGCCTGTTGAGCTAACTCTGGCTCATTTACAGTTATTTTACTGTTAATCAATGAGCACTGTCCCTGTAAAATAAACTAATAAATGAAATGAAATAAATGAAATATAGAAAGTTCGTTTTGAGAACTCTTTGGTCAGAAATATGTTTAGTAATTCATATTTTGAATAGTGTCTTCCTGACTCCAGAAGAAATCAATCTGAATGTATATGTTAATCTTTAAAGAATCTTTGGCCAAAAACATGTTCAGTATTTCAAAAAGGGACCTCTGTATGTCTGATTTAACATCAGAAGGAGTCTCTAAATGTCTGTAGTTTAAATCCTTTTGAAGACCCTTTGACCAGAAATTAGTTCAATTGGTCAGATTTAGACTTCTCTAAAAAAATCTATATGGCTTATGAAAGCATCAGAAAGAGTCTTTGAGTATGTATAGAAAGCTCAAGATTGACTATTATTTGGCCAAAAATATGTTCGTTGGGTCAAATATGGACTTATTTTTTGGCTGACGTAACATCAGAAGGAGTCTTTTGAGTATGTATAGAAAGTTCAAGATTTACTATTATTTGGCCAAAAATATGTTCCTTGGGTCAAATATGGACTTCTTTTTTGGCTGACGTAACAGCAGGAGTCTTTGAGTATGTATATAAAGTTCAAGATTGACTAATATTTGGCCAAAAATATGTTCCTTGGGTCAAATATGGACTTCTTTTTTGGCTGACGTAACAGCAGAAAGAGTCTTTAAGTCTTTGAATCTTTGAAAGCTCAAGATTGACTATTATTTGGCCAAAAATATGTTCCTTGGGTCAAATATGGACTTCTTTTTTGGCTGACTTAACAGCAGAAGGAGTCTTTGAGTATGTATAGCAAGTTCAAGATTGACTAATATTTGGTCAAAAATATGTTCCTTGGGTCAAATATGGACTTCTTTTTTTGGCAGACGTAACATCAGAATGAGCCTTTCAAATATAGAAAGTTCGTTTTGAGAACTCTTTGGTCAGAAATATGTTTAGTAATAATTTTGAATAGTGTCTTCCTGAGTCCAGAAGAAATCAATCTGAATGTATATGTTAATCTTTAAATAATCTTTGGCCAAAAACATGTTCAGTATTTCTAAAAGGGACCTCTGTATGTCTGATTTAACATCAGAAGGAGTCTCTAAATGTATGTAGTTTAAATCCTTTTGAAGACCCTTTGACCAGAAATTAGTTCAATTGGTCAGATTTGGACTTCTCTAAAAAAATCTATATGGCTTATGAAAGCATCAGAAAGAATCTTTGAGTATGTATAGAAAGCTCAAGATTGACTATTATTTGGCCAAAAATATGTTCGTTGGGTCAAATATGGACTTATTTTTTGGCTGACGTAACATCAGAAGGAGTCTTTGAGTATGTATAGAAAGTTCAAGATTGACTAATATTTGGTCAAAAATATGTTCCTTGGGTCAAATATGGACTTCTTTTTTGGCTGACGTAACAGCAGAAAGAGTCTTTAAGTCTTTGAATCTTTGAAAGCTCAAGATTGACTATTATTTGGCCAAAAATATGTTCCTTGGGTCAAATATGGACTTCTTTTTTGGCTGACTTAACAGCAGAAGGAGTCTTTGAGTATGTATAGAAAGTTCAAGATTGACTAATATTTGGTCAAAAATATGTTCCTTGGGTCAAATATGGACTTCTTTTTTGGCAGACGTAACATCAGAATGAGCCTTTCAAATATAGAAAGTTCGTTTTGAGAACTCTTTGGTCAGAAATATGTTTAGTAATAATTTTGAATAGTGTCTTCCTGAGTCCAGAAGAAATCAATCTGAATGTATATGTTAATCTTTAAATAATCTTTGGCCAAAAACATGTTCAGTATTTCTAAAAGGGACCTCTGTATGTCTGATTTAACATCAGAAGGAGTCTCTAAATGTATGTAGTTTAAATCCTTTTGAAGACCCTTTGACCAGAAATTAGTTCAATTGGTCAGATTTGGACTTCTCTAAAAAAATCTATATGGCTTATGAAAGCATCAGAAAGAATCTTTGAGTATGTATAGAAAGCTCAAGATTGACTATTATTTGGCCAAAAATATGTTCGTTGGGTCAAATATGGACTTATTTTTTGGCTGACGTAACATCAGAAGGAGTCTTTGAGTATGTATAGAAAGTTCAAGATTGACTAATATTTGGTCAAAAATATGTTCCTTGGGTCAAATATGGACTTCTTTTTTGGCTGACGTAACAGCAGAAAGAGTCTTTAAGTCTTTGAATCTTTGAAAGCTCAAGATTGACTATTATTTGGCCAAAAATATGTTCCTTGGGTCAAATATGGACTTCTTTTTTGGCTGACTTAACAGCAGAAGGAGTCTTTGAGTATGTATAGAAAGTTCAAGATTGACTAATATTTGGTCAAAAATATGTTCCTTGGGTCAAATATGGACTTCTTTTTTGGCAGACGTAACATCAGAATGAGCCTTTCAAATATAGAAAGTTCGTTTTGAGAACTCTTTGGTCAGAAATATGTTTAGTAATAATTTTGAATAGTGTCTTCCTGAGTCCAGAAGAAATCAATCTGAATGTATATGTTAATCTTTAAATAATCTTTGGCCAAAAACATGTTCAGTATTTCTAAAAGGGACCTCTGTATGTCTGATTTAACATCAGAAGGAGTCTCTAAATGTATGTAGTTTAAATCCTTTTGAAGACCCTTTGACCAGAAATTAGTTCAATTGGTCAGATTTGGACTTCTCTAAAAAAATCTATATGGCTTATGAAAGCATCAGAAAGAATCTTTGAGTATGTATACAAAGTTTAAGATTGACTAATATTTGGCCAAAAATATGTTCCTTGGGTCAAATATGGACTTCTTTTTTGGCTGACTTAACAGCAGAAGGAGTCTTTGAGTATGTATAGAAAGTTCAAGATTGACTAATATTTGGTCAAAAATATGTTACTTGGGTCAAATATGGACTTCTTTTTTGGCTGACGTAACATCAGAAGGAGTCTTTAAATATAGAAAGTTCGTTTTGAGAACTCTTTGGTCAGAAATATGTTTAGTAATTCATATTTTGAATAGTGTCTTCCTGACTCCAGAAGAAATCAATCTGAATGTATATGTTAATCTTTAAAGAATCTTTGGCCAAAAACATGTTCAGTATTTCAAAAAGGGACCTCTGTATGTCTTATTTAACATCAGAAGGAGTCTCTAAATGTATGTAGTTTAAATCCTTTTGAAGACCCTTTGACCAGAAATTAGTTCAGACTTCTCTAAAAAAATCTATATGGCTTATGAAAGCATCAGAAAGAGTCTTTGAGTATGTATAGAAAGCTCAAGATTGACTATTATTTGGCCAAAAATATGTTCGTTGGGTCAAATATGGACTTATTTTTTGGCTGACGTAACATCAGAAGGAGTCTTTGAGTATGTATAGAAAGTTCAAGATTGACTAATATTTGGTCAAAAATATGTTCCTTGGGTCAAATATGGACTTCTTTTTTGGCTGACGTAACAGCAGAAAGAGTCTTTAAGTCTTTGAATCTTTGAAAGCTCAAGATTGACTATTATTTGGCCAAAAATATGTTCCTTGGGTCAAATATGGACTTCTTTTTTGGCTGACTTAACAGCAGGAGTCTTTGAGTATGTATAGAAAGTTCAAGATTGACTAATATTTGGTCAAAAATATGTTCCTTGGGTCAAATATGGATTTCTTTTTTGGCTGACATAACATCAGAAGGAGCCTTTCAAATATAGAAAGTTCGTTTTGAGAACTCTTTGGTCAGAAATATGTTTAGTAATTCATATTTTGAATAGTGTCTTCTTGACTCCAGAAGAAATCAATCTGAATGTATATGTTAATCTTTAAAGAATCTTTGGCCAAAAACATGTTCAGTATTTCAAAAAGGGATCTCTGTATGTCTGATTTAACATCAGAAGGAGTCTCTAAATGTATGTAGTTTAAATCCTTTTGAAGACCCTTTGACCAGAAATTAGTTCAATTGGTCAGATTTGGACTTCTCTAAAAAAATCTATATGGCTTATGAAAGCATCAGAAAGAGTCTTTGAGTATGTATAGAAAGCTCAAGATTGACTATTATTTGGCCAAAAATATGTTCGTTGGGTCAAATATGGACTTATTTTTTGGCTGACGTAACATCAGAAGGAGTCTTTTGAGTATGTATAGAAAGTTCAAGATTTACTATTATTTGGCCAAAAATATGTTCGTTGGGTCAAATATGGACTTCTTTTTTGGCTGACGTAACAGCAGGAGTCTTTGAGTATGTATAGAAAGTTCAAGATTGACTAATATTTGGCCAAAAATATGTTCCTTGGGTCAAATATGGACTTCTTTTTTGGCTGACGTAACATCAGAAGGAGTCTTTAAATATAGAAAGTTCGTTTCGAGAACTCTTTGGTCAGAAATATGTTTAGTAATTCATATTTTGAATGGTGTCTTCCTGACATCAGAAGAAATCAATCTGAATGTGTCAGTTAATCTTTATGGAATCTTTGGCCAGAAACATGTTCAGTATTTCAAAAAGGGCCCTCTGTATGTCTGATTTAACATCAGAAGGAGTCTCTAAATGTATATAGTTTACATCCATTTGAAGACCCTTTGACCAGAAATGGTCAGATTTGGACTTCTCTAAGAACACCTATATGGCTTATGAAAGCATCAGAGAAAGAGTCTTTGAGTATGTATAGAAAGCTCAAGATTGACTATTATTTTGCCAAAAATATGTTCCTTTTGTCAAATATGGACTTCTTTTTTGGCTGACGTAACATCAGAAGGAGTCTTTAAATATAGAAAGTTCGTTTTGAGAACTCTTTGGTCAGAAATATGTTCAGTAATTCATATTTTGAATAGTCTTCCTCAAACTAGAAGAAATCAATCTGAATGTATATGTTAATATTTAAAGAATCTTTGGCCAAAAACATGTTCAGTATTTCAAAAAGGGACCTCTGTATGTCTGATTTAACATCAAGAGTCTCTAAATGTATATAGTTTAAAATAAATCCATTAGAAGACCATTTGACCAGATATTAGTTCAATTGGTCAGATACGGACTTAAATATGGACATATATATGGGTGATTCTTAGACTACGGGCACTTTCATGTACTTTGGTCATATTTTAAAAAATACATATAATTTTGGACAAATTCCTCTTTCTTTGTCAAACTAACAATAAAACCACCTTAAAAACTTTTAACCACCTTTCTATTAGGATTTTTTCATACTTTTCAACCTCCTTATGTATGTCAAAATCACTGTTTTCTCCTTGTCGCACACCCAGGCTTTTTAACTTCAACAATGAAAATACAGTTTAAAAATATGACTTATCTGGTAACTATTAATATACCTAAATGAAGTACTAGTAAAATAATTAAAATACATTATAGTATTTAATGTGAGACCACTATCAATATTACTTTTTATACAAAATATAGCTGTCGCACAGTATTGGTGTCATTTCCACCACAACACTGTAATGTCCCTTTAAAAAGTTTTTGTGAAAGATTGTTTAGGTGGTTTCTATGGAAATGTTCAGTGACATCAGAGCACATGTTGGACATGGAGGCAATTAAAATTTTCATCAAGAACATAAGAAGAAAAATCAAGGTAAATATTGCTTGATCAGTTAATATATTTATTCTACGTCATTTCCAAACATGCTGTACCTTCAAGGGTGTTTTTAAAAAGTTAAAAATGTTAAGTTAAATAAGAGTATTTTGCATACATGAAATGCTAAGTATTAATTCAAAGCTAATCAGTGAAGCTATCTTCCATTTTTTCACAAAAAAATACAGAAATGTCATTTCCACCACAGTCATTTCCATCACACTGCCCTCTGTGGTGGAAATGACAGCATGTGGTGGAAATTACATTTATGGTTACAAAGTACAATTGATTGATTATATTATAATGTATTACAATACTTTTTATATTTATATTATTATATTATATATATATATATATCCCCCTCCTCATTGAACTGCCACCTTATAGTGGTGGAGGGGTTTGAGTACTGATCCTAGGAGCTATGTTGTCCAGGGCTATATGCCCCTGGGAGGAGTTCGGTGAGGCCATGGAGAAGGACTATCGGCGGGCCTCGAAGAGATTCTGGAAAAGCGTCCGGCGCCTCAGGAGGGGGGAAGCAGTGCCCTACCACCGCTGTCTACAGTGGAGGTGGGCGGCTGTTGACCTCAACTGGGGATGTCGTCGAACGGTGGAAGGAATACTTAGAGGATCTCCTCAATCCCGCCATCACGTTTTCCATTGAGGAAGCAGAGGCTGAGGTCTCAGAGGTGGATTCGTCTATTACCCAAGCTGAAGTCACCGAGATAGTCAAGAAGCAACTCGTGGCAAGGCACCGGGGGTGGATGAGATCCGCCCTGAGTACCTCAAGTCTCTGCATGTTGTGGGGCTGTGTTGGCTGACACACCTCTGCAACATCGCGTGGCGTTTGGGGACAGTGCCTCTGGACTGGCAGAATAGGGTGGTGATCCCTCTTTTCAGAAGGGGGACCAGAGGGTGTGTTCCAACTACAAGGGGAACAGTAAGGTTTTTCATCCCGGTCGTGAACACTGGACCAGCTCTATACCCTCTACAGGGTGCTGGAGGGTTCATGGGAGTTTGCCCAACCAATCCACATGTGCTTTGTGGATTTGGAGAAGGCATTCGACTGTGTCCCTCGTGGCGTCCTGTGGAGGGTGCTCCGGGAGTATGGGGTCCGGGGCCCTTTGCTAAGGGCTGTTCGGTCCCTGTATGACTGGAGCAGGAGCTTGGTTCGCATTGAGCTTGGCTCCAGCAGCCATATCATCCTGTAGTCCAAGACTGGTTTCCCACTGAAGCTAAGCGGGACTGAGCCTGGTTAGTACCTGGATGGGAGACCTCCTGAGAAATCCAGGTTGCTGCTGGAAGAGGTGTTAGTGAGGCCAGTAAGGGGCGCTCACCCTGTGGTCTGTGTGGGCCCTAACACCCCAGTATAGTGACAGGGACACTATACTGCCAAAAGAGCACCGTCCTTCGGATGAGACATTAAACTGAGGTCCTGACTCTCTGTGGTCATTACAAATCCCAGGATGTCCTTCGAAAAAGAGTAGGGGTGTAACCCAAATATGCCCTGTGGCCTCTCTCCATCATGGCCTCCTAATCATCCCCATACACTGAGTGGCTTCATCACTGTCTCCTCTCCACCAGTAAGCTGGTGTGTGGTGGGCATTCTGGCACTAAGCTGGTGTGTGGTGGGCAATATGGCTGCCATCGCATCATCCAAGTGGATGCTGCACATTGGTGGTGGTTGAGGAGATTCCCCCCCTTCTATGTAAAGCGATTTGAGGTCTCAGAAAAAGCGCAAAATGTATAAATGTAACAAATTATTATTAATTATTGGTTCGCATTGCCGGCAGTAAGTCAGACTTGTTCCCGGTGCATGTTGGACTCTGGCAGGGCTGCCCTTTGTCACCAGTTCTGTTCATAATTTTTATGGACATAATTTCTAGGTGCCGCCAGGGGCCGGAGGGTGTCGGGTTTGGGGACCACACGATTTCGTCTCTGCTTTTTGCATGGATGATGGATGATGTTCTCGTGTTGGCCTCATCAGACCAGGACCTTCAACGTGCACTGGGACGGTTTGTAGCTGAGTGTGAACCGGCTGGGATGAGAATCAGCAACTCCAAATCTGAGGCCATGGTCCTCAGTCGGAAAAGGGTGGCTTGCCTACTTCAGGTTGGTGGAGAGTTCCTGCCTCAAGTGGAGGAGTTCAAGTATCCTGGGGTCTTGTTCACGAGTGAGGGAAGGATGGAACGGGAGATTGACAGACGGATCGGTGCAGCTTCTGCAGTAATGCGGTCGATGTACTGGTCTGTCGTGGTGAAGAAAGCGGCTCAGCTCTCATTTACCGGGGGTAATGACCGAAAGGACAAGATCCCGGATACAGGCGGTCGAAATGAGCTTTCTCCGCAGAGTGGCTGGGCGATCCCTTAGAGATAGGGTGAGGAGCTCGGTCACTCGGGAGGAGCTCAGAGTAGAGCCGCTGCTCCTCCACATCGAGAGGGGTCAGCTGAGGTGGCTCGGGCATCGGCTCCAGGTGACTCCTGGACGCCTTCCCGGGAAGCTGTTCCAGGCACGTCCCACCGGGAGGAGACCCCGGGGAAGACCTAGGACATTCTGGAGAGACTATGTCTCCCGGCTGGCCTGGGAACGCCTCGGTGCCCCCCCGGAAGAGCTGGAGGAAGTGTCTGGGGAGAGGGAAGTCTGGGCATCTCTGCTTAGACTGCTGCCCCCACGACCCGGCCCCGGATAAGCGGAAGAAGATGGTTGGATGGATGGATGGATTATGATATTATTTTTATTTCTAAATTATATTACTTTAATATTAATTGATTTAATTTGTACCTATTTTTATTTAAGTATGCACTATTCATCTGTGAGACAAATCTGTTTTATACATCAAACTCAGCAGTACACTAAAACAGGTGGTTATGTTTAATGACTTTGTGAATCAAGTTTAATGAGTGTGATGAGTTAAAAAAAAAATCTAATAAATATCTCTACTGTTTTTATATATTCATGTTAATTCATTGTCATTTCCACAACACCCTGTCATTTCCACCACCGCCCTGTCATTTCCATCACCACACACACTTTTTTAAAATATTAAAAAAGTTCTCATTACACATTAAAAATGTAACCACAATTTATGAGATCATGCTCTACTTAATATAAAAATTAAAGTTATTTATTTTCTAATAAGCTCTTGCCCAAACCAATATTAAATTTCAGAGTGTGATAGGTGTACAGTTCAGCATTTGGTCCTTAGGGCAGTTCATTTATCTCATTGAAAAATGTATAATTGTTGCATATTGTGGAAAAACTGATAAAACTAGTTACAAAAATGATCTTAGAGAATTCTTGAGTGGAATAAGTTATTCTATTTTTAAATAACAGCTGTATATTGATATGTGGTGGAAATGACATTTGTTCATTGCAGGTCGGAAAAAATGTAAAATATTTACAATTTCTCTTGTAATCTAAGTTTGTCCACTTACAGGCCTTAAAACTAGACAAATTATTTAAACTTATAAGACTGTGTTACGTGACTTTTGAACAAATTTTTTTTATTCAACTTCACAAGGCTAAAAGTGCCCGTAGTTGAAGAAACGCCCATATGGCATATAAAAGCATCAGAATGAGTCTTTGAAAGCTCAAGATTGACTATTATTTGGCCAAAAATATGTTCCTTGGGTCAAACATGGACTACTTTTTTGGCTGACGTAACATCAGAAGGAGTCTTTAAATATAGAAAGTTCGTTTTGAGAACTCTTTGGTCAGAAATATGCTTAGTAATTCATATTTTGAATAGTGTCTTCCTGACATCAGAAGAAATCAATCTGAATGTATAAGTTAATCTTTAAGGAATCTTTGGCCAGAAACATGTTCAGTATTTCAAAAAGGACCCTCTGTTTTTCTGATTTAACATCAGACTGAGTCTCTAAATGTATATAGTTTAAATCCATTTGAAGACCCTTTGACCAAAAATTAGTTCAATTGGTCAGATTTGGACTTCTCTAAGAACATCTATATGGCTTATGAAAGCATCAGAAAGAGTCTTTGAGTATGTATAGAAAGTTCAAGATTGACTATTATTTGGCCAAAAATAAGTTCGTTGGGTCAAATATGGACTTATTTTTTGGCTGACAGAACATCAGAAGGAGTCTTTGAGTATGTATAAAAAGTTCAAGATTTCAAATTATTTGGCAAAAATATGTTCCTTTTGTCAAATATGGACTTCTTTTTTGGCTGACGTAACATTAGAGTCTTTGAGTATGTCTAGAAATTTCAAGATTGACTATTATTTGGCCAAAAATATATTCCATGGGTCAAATATGGACTTCTTTTTTGGCTGACGTAACAGCAGAAAGAGTCTTTAAGTCTTTGAATCTTTGAAAGCTCAAGATTGACTATTATTTGGCCAAAAATATGTTCCTTGGGTCAAATATGGACTTCTTTTTTGGCTGACTTAACAGCAGGAGTCTTTGAGTATGTATAGAAAGTTCAAGATTGACTAATATTTGGTCAAAAATATGTTCCTTGGGTCAAATATGGACTTCTTTTTTGGCTGACATAACATCAGAAGGAGCCTTTCAAATATAGAAAGTTCGTTTTGAGAACTCTTTGGTCAGAAATATGTTTAGTAATTCATATTTTGAAAAGTGTCTTCCTAACTCCAGAAGAAATCAATCTGAATGTATATGTTAATCTTTAAAGAATCTTTGGCCAAAAACATGTTCAGTATTTCAAAAAGGGACCTCTGTATGTCTGATTTAACATCAGAAGGAGTCTCTAAATGTATGTAGTTTAAATCCTTTTGAAGACCCTTTGACCAGAAATTAGTTCAATTGGTCAGATTTGGACTTCTCTAAAAAAATCTATATGGCTTATGAAAGCATCAGAAAGAGTCTTTGAGTATGTATAGAAAGCTCAAGATTGACTATTATTTGGCCAAAAATATGTTCGTTGGATCAAATTGGGTCAGTTCGTTGCGTCAGCCAAAACTTATTTTTTGGCTGACGGAACATCAGAAGGAGTCTTTGAGTATGTATACAAAGTTCAAGATTGACTAATATTTGGCCAAAAATATGTTCCTTGGGTCAAATATGGACTTCTTTTTTGGCTGACTTAACAGCAGAAGGAGTCTTTGAGTATGTATAGAAAGTTCAAGATTGACTAATATTTGGTCAAAAATATGTTCCTTGGGTCAAATATGGACTTCTTTTTTGGCTGACGTAACATCAGAAGGAGTCTTTAAATATAGAAAGTTCGTTTTGAGAACTCTTTGGTCAGAAATATGTTTAGTAATTCATATTTTGAATAGTGTCTTCCTGAGTCCAGAAGAAATCAATCTGAATGTATATGTTAATCTTTAAATAATCTTTGGCCAAAAACATGTTCAGTATTTCTAAAAGGGACCTCTGTATGTCTGATTTAACATCAGAAGGAGTCTCTAAATGTATGTAGTTTAAATCCTTTTGAAGACCCTTTGACCAGAAATTGGTTCAATTGGTCAGATTTGGACTTCTCTAAAAAAATCTATATGGCTTATGAAAGCATCAGAAAGAATCTTTGAGTATGTATAGAAAGCTCAAGATTGACTATTATTTGGCCAAAAACATGTTCGTTGGGTCAAATATGGACTTATTTTTTGGCTGACGTAACATCAGAAGGAGTCTTTGAGTATGTATAGAAAGTTCAAGATTGACTAATATTTGGTCAAAAATATGTTCCTTGGGTCAAATATGGACTTCTTTTTTGGCTGACGTAACAGCAGAAAGAGTCTTTAAGTCTTTGAATCTTTGAAAGCTCAAGATTGACTATTATTTGGCCAAAAATATGTTCCTTGGGTCAAATATGGACTTCTTTTTTGGCTGACTTAACAGCAGAAGGAGTCTTTGAGTATGTATAGAAAGTTCAAGATTGACTAATATTTGGTCAAAAATATGTTCCTTGGGTCAAATATGGACTTCTTTTTTGGCAGACGTAACATCAGAATGAGCCTTTCAAATATAGAAAGTTCGTTTTGAGAACTCTTTGGTCAGAAATATGTTTAGTAATAATTTTGAATAGTGTCTTCCTGAGTCCAGAAGAAATCAATCTGAATGTATATGTTAATCTTTAAATAATCTTTGGCCAAAAACATGTTCAGTATTTCTAAAAGGGACCTCTGTATGTCTGATTTAACATCAGAAGGAGTCTCTAAATGTATGTAGTTTAAATCCTTTTGAAGACCCTTTGACCAGAAATTAGTTCAATTGGTCAGATTTGGACTTCTCTAAAAAAATCTATATGGCTTATGAAAGCATCAGAAAGAATCTTTGAGTATGTATACAAAGTTTAAGATTGACTAATATTTGGCCAAAAATATGTTCCTTGGGTCAAATATGGACTTCTTTTTTGGCTGACTTAACAGCAGAAGGAGTCTTTGAGTATGTATAGAAAGTTCAAGATTGACTAATATTTGGTCAAAAATATGTTACTTGGGTCAAATATGGACTTCTTTTTTGGCTGACGTAACATCAGAAGGAGTCTTTAAATATAGAAAGTTCGTTTTGAGAACTCTTTGGTCAGAAATATGTTTAGTAATTCATATTTTGAATAGTGTCTTCCTGACTCCAGAAGAAATCAATCTGAATGTATATGTTAATCTTTAAAGAATCTTTGGCCAAAAACATGTTCAGTATTTCAAAAAGGGACCTCTGTATGTCTTATTTAACATCAGAAGGAGTCTCTAAATGTATGTAGTTTAAATCCTTTTGAAGACCCTTTGACCAGAAATTAGTTCAGACTTCTCTAAAAAAATCTATATGGCTTATGAAAGCATCAGAAAGAGTCTTTGAGTATGTATAGAAAGCTCAAGATTGACTATTATTTGGCCAAAAATATGTTCGTTGGGTCAAATATGGACTTATTTTTTGGCTGACGTAACATCAGAAGGAGTCTTTGAGTATGTATAGAAAGTTCAAGATTGACTAATATTTGGTCAAAAATATGTTCCTTGGGTCAAATATGGACTTCTTTTTTGGCTGACGTAACAGCAGAAAGAGTCTTTAAGTCTTTGAATCTTTGAAAGCTCAAGATTGACTATTATTTGGCCAAAAATATGTTCCTTGGGTCAAATATGGACTTCTTTTTTGGCTGACTTAACAGCAGGAGTCTTTGAGTATGTATAGAAAGTTCAAGATTGACTAATATTTGGTCAAAAATATGTTCCTTGGGTCAAATATGGATTTCTTTTTTGGCTGACATAACATCAGAAGGAGCCTTTCAAATATAGAAAGTTCGTTTTGAGAACTCTTTGGTCAGAAATATGTTTAGTAATTCATATTTTGAATAGTGTCTTCCTGACTCCAGAAGAAATCAATCTGAATGTATATGTTAATCTTTAAAGAATCTTTGGCCAAAAACATGTTCAGTATTTCAAAAAGGGATCTCTGTATGTCTGATTTAACATCAGAAGGAGTCTCTAAATGTATGTAGTTTAAATCCTTTTGAAGACCCTTTGACCAGAAATTAGTTCAATTGGTCAGATTTGGACTTCTCTAAAAAAATCTATATGGCTTATGAAAGCATCAGAAAGAGTCTTTGAGTATGTATAGAAAGCTCAAGATTGACTATTATTTGGCCAAAAATATGTTCGTTGGGTCAAATATGGACTTATTTTTTGGCTGACGTAACATCAGAAGGAGTCTTTTGAGTATGTATAGAAAGTTCAAGATTTACTATTATTTGGCCAAAAATATGTTCGTTGGGTCAAATATGGACTTCTTTTTTGGCTGACGTAACAGCAGGAGTCTTTGAGTATGTATAGAAAGTTCAAGATTGACTAATATTTGGCCAAAAATATGTTCCTTGGGTCAAATATGGACTTCTTTTTTGGCTGACGTAACATCAGAAGGAGTCTTTAAATATAGAAAGTTCGTTTCGAGAACTCTTTGGTCAGAAATATGTTTAGTAATTCATATTTTGAATGGTGTCTTCCTGACATCAGAAGAAATCAATCTGAATGTGTCAGTTAATCTTTATGGAATCTTTGGCCAGAAACATGTTCAGTATTTCAAAAAGGGCCCTCTGTATGTCTGATTTAACATCAGAAGGAGTCTCTAAATGTATATAGTTTACATCCATTTGAAGACCCTTTGACCAGAAATGGTCAGATTTGGACTTCTCTAAGAACACCTATATGGCTTATGAAAGCATCAGAGAAAGAGTCTTTGAGTATGTATAGAAAGCTCAAGATTGACTATTATTTTGCCAAAAATATGTTCCTTTTGTCAAATATGGACTTCTTTTTTGGCTGACGTAACATCAGAAGGAGTCTTTAAATATAGAAAGTTCGTTTTGAGAACTCTTTGGTCAGAAATATGTTCAGTAATTCATATTTTGAATAGTCTTCCTCAAACTAGAAGAAATCAATCTGAATGTATATGTTAATATTTAAAGAATCTTTGGCCAAAAACATGTTCAGTATTTCAAAAAGGGACCTCTGTATGTCTGATTTAACATCAAGAGTCTCTAAATGTATATAGTTTAAAATAAATCCATTAGAAGACCATTTGACCAGATATTAGTTCAATTGGTCAGATACGGACTTAAATATGGACATATATATGGCATATAAAAGCATCAGAATGAGTCTTTGAAAGCTCAAGATTGACTATTATTTGGCCAAAAATATGTTCCTTGGGTCAAACATGGACTACTTTTTTGGCTGACGTAACATCAGAAGGAGTCTTTAAATATAGAAAGTTCGTTTTGAGAACTCTTTGGTCAGAAATATGCTTAGTAATTCATATTTTGAATAGTGTCTTCCTGACATCAGAAGAAATCAATCTGAATGTATAAGTTAATCTTTAAGGAATCTTTGGCCAGAAACATGTTCAGTATTTCAAAAAGGACCCTCTGTTTTTCTGATTTAACATCAGACTGAGTCTCTAAATGTATATAGTTTAAATCCATTTGAAGACCCTTTGACCAAAAATTAGTTCAATTGGTCAGATTTGGACTTCTCTAAGAACATCTATATGGCTTATGAAAGCATCAGAAAGAGTCTTTGAGTATGTATAGAAAGTTCAAGATTGACTATTATTTGGCCAAAAATAAGTTCGTTGGGTCAAATATGGACTTATTTTTTGGCTGACAGAACATCAGAAGGAGTCTTTGAGTATGTATAAAAAGTTCAAGATTTCAAATTATTTGGCAAAAATATGTTCCTTTTGTCAAATATGGACTTCTTTTTTGGCTGACGTAACATTAGAGTCTTTGAGTATGTCTAGAAATTTCAAGATTGACTATTATTTGGCCAAAAATATATTCCATGGGTCAAATATGGACTTCTTTTTTGGCTGACGTAACAGCAGAAAGAGTCTTTAAGTCTTTGAATCTTTGAAAGCTCAAGATTGACTATTATTTGGCCAAAAATATGTTCCTTGGGTCAAATATGGACTTCTTTTTTGGCTGACTTAACAGCAGGAGTCTTTGAGTATGTATAGAAAGTTAAAGATTGACTAATATTTGGTCAAAAATATGTTCCTTGGGTCAAATATGGACTTCTTTTTTGGCTGACATAACATCAGAAGGAGCCTTTCAAATATAGAAAGTTCGTTTTGAGAACTCTTTGGTCAGAAATATGTTTAGTAATTCATATTTTGAAAAGTGTCTTCCTAACTCCAGAAGAAATCAATCTGAATGTATATGTTAATCTTTAAAGAATCTTTGGCCAAAAACATGTTCAGTATTTCAAAAAGGGACCTCTGTATGTCTGATTTAACATCAGAAGGAGTCTCTAAATGTATGTAGTTTAAATCCTTTTGAAGACCCTTTGACCAGAAATTAGTTCAATTGGTCAGATTTGGACTTCTCTAAAAAAATCTATATGGCTTATGAAAGCATCAGAAAGAGTCTTTGAGTATGTATAGAAAGCTCAAGATTGACTATTATTTGGCCAAAAATATGTTCGTTGGATCAAATTGGGTCAGTTCGTTGCGTCAGCCAAAACTTATTTTTTGGCTGACGGAACATCAGAAGGAGTCTTTGAGTATGTATACAAAGTTCAAGATTGACTAATATTTGGCCAAAAATATGTTCCTTGGGTCAAATATGGACTTCTTTTTTGGCTGACTTAACAGCAGAAGGAGTCTTTGAGTATGTATAGAAAGTTCAAGATTGACTAATATTTGGTCAAAAATATGTTCCTTGGGTCAAATATGGACTTCTTTTTTGGCTGACGTAACATCAGAAGGAGTCTTTAAATATAGAAAGTTCGTTTTGAGAACTCTTTGGTCAGAAATATGTTTAGTAATTCATATTTTGAATAGTGTCTTCCTGAGTCCAGAAGAAATCAATCTGAATGTATATGTTAATCTTTAAATAATCTTTGGCCAAAAACATGTTCAGTATTTCTAAAAGGGACCTCTGTATGTCTGATTTAACATCAGAAGGAGTCTCTAAATGTATGTAGTTTAAATCCTTTTGAAGACCCTTTGACCAGAAATTGGTTCAATTGGTCAGATTTGGACTTCTCTAAAAAAATCTATATGGCTTATGAAAGCATCAGAAAGAATCTTTGAGTATGTATAGAAAGCTCAAGATTGACTATTATTTGGCCAAAAATATGTTCGTTGGGTCAAATATGGACTTATTTTTTGGCTGACGTAACATCAGAAGGAGTCTTTGAGTATGTATAGAAAGTTCAAGATTGACTAATATTTGGTCAAAAATATGTTCCTTGGGTCAAATATGGACATCTTTTTTGGCTGACGTAACAGCAGAAAGAGTCTTTAAGTCTTTGAATCTTTGAAAGCTCAAGATTGACTATTATTTGGCCAAAAATATGTTCCTTGGGTCAAATATGGACTTCTTTTTTGGCTGACTTAACAGCAGAAGGAGTCTTTGAGTATGTATAGAAAGTTCAAGATTGACTAATATTTGGTCAAAAATATGTTCCTTGGGTCAAATATGGACTTCTTTTTTGGCGGACGTAACATCAGAATGAGCCTTTCAAATATAGAAAGTTCGTTTTGAGAACTCTTTGGTCAGAAATATGTTTAGTAATAATTTTGAATAGTGTCTTCCTGAGTCCAGAAGAAATCAATCTGAATGTATATGTTAATCTTTAAATAATCTTTGGCCAAAAACATGTTCAGTATTTCTAAAAGGGACCTCTGTATGTCTGATTTAACATCAGAAGGAGTCTCTAAATGTATGTAGTTTAAATCCTTTTGAAGACCCTTTGACCAGAAATTAGTTCAATTGGTCAGATTTGGACTTCTCTAAAAAAATCTATATGGCTTATGAAAGCATCAGAAAGAATCTTTGAGTATGTATACAAAGTTTAAGATTGACTAATATTTGGCCAAAAATATGTTCGTTGGGTCAAATATGGACTTCTTTTTTGGCTGACTTAACAGCAGAAGGAGTCTTTGAGTATGTATAGAAAGTTCAAGATTGACTAATATTTGGTCAAAAATATGTTCCTTGGGTCAAATATGGACTTCTTTTTTGGCTGACGTAACATCAGAAGGAGTCTTTAAATATAGAAAGTTCGTTTTGAGAACTCTTTGGTCAGAAATATGTTTAGTAATTCATATTTTGAATAGTGTCTTCCTGACTCCAGAAGAAATCAATCTGAATGTATATGTTAATCTTTAAAGAATCTTTGGCCAAAAACATGTTCAGTATTTCAAAAAGGGACCTCTGTATGTCTTATTTAACATCAGAAGGAGTCTCTAAATGTATGTAGTTTAAATCCTTTTGAAGACCCTTTGACCAGAAATTAGTTCAGACTTCTCTAAAAAAATCTATATGGCTTATGAAAGCATCAGAAAGAGTCTTTGAGTATGTATAGAAAGCTCAAGATTGACTATTATTTGGCCAAAAATATGTTCGTTGGGTCAAATATGGACTTATTTTTTGGCTGACGTAACATCAGAAGGAGTCTTTGAGTATGTATAGAAAGTTCAAGATTGACTAATATTTGGTCAAAAATATGTTCCTTGGGTCAAATATGGACTTCTTTTTTGGCTGACGTAACAGCAGAAAGAGTCTTTAAGTCTTTGAATCTTTGAAAGCTCAAGATTGACTATTATTTGGCCAAAAATATGTTCCTTGGGTCAAATATGGACTTCTTTTTTGGCTGACTTAACAGCAGGAGTCTTTGAGTATGTATAGAAAGTTCAAGATTGACTAATATTTGGTCAAAAATATGTTCCTTGGGTCAAATATGGATTTCTTTTTTGGCTGACATAACATCAGAAGGAGCCTTTCAAATATAGAAAGTTCGTTTTGAGAACTCTTTGGTCAGAAATATGTTTAGTAATTCATATTTTGAATAGTGTCTTCCTGACTCCAGAAGAAATCAATCTGAATGTATATGTTAATCTTTAAAGAATCTTTGGCCAAAAACATGTTCAGTATTTCAAAAAGGGATCTCTGTATGTCTGATTTAACATCAGAAGGAGTCTCTAAATGTATGTAGTTTAAATCCTTTTGAAGACCCTTTGACCAGAAATTAGTTCAATTGGTCAGATTTGGACTTCTCTAAAAAAATCTATATGGCTTATGAAAGCATCAGAAAGAGTCTTTGAGTATGTATAGAAAGCTCAAGATTGACTATTATTTGGCCAAAAATATGTTCGTTGGGTCAAATATGGACTTATTTTTTGGCTGACGTAACATCAGAAGGAGTCTTTTGAGTATGTATAGAAAGTTCAAGATTTACTATTATTTGGCCAAAAATATGTTCGTTGGGTCAAATATGGACTTCTTTTTTGGCTGACGTAACAGCAGGAGTCTTTGAGTATGTATAGAAAGTTCAAGATTGACTAATATTTGGCCAAAAATATGTTCCTTGGGTCAAATATTTTTTTTTTTTTGGCTGACGTAACATCAGAAGGAGTCTTTAAATATAGAAAGTTCGTTTCGAGAACTCTTTGGTCAGAAATATGTTTAGTAATTCATATTTTGAATGGTGTCTTCCTGACATCAGAAGAAATCAATCTGAATGTGTCAGTTAATCTTTATGGAATCTTTGGCCAGAAACATGTTCAGTATTTCAAAAAGGGCCCTCTGTATGTCTGATTTAACATCAGAAGGAGTCTCTAAATGTATATAGTTTACATCCATTTGAAGACCCTTTGACCAGAAATGGTCAGATTTGGACTTCTCTAAGAACACCTATATGGCTTATGAAAGCATCAGAGAAAGAGTCTTTGAGTATGTATAGAAAGCTCAAGATTGACTATTATTTTGCCAAAAATATGTTCCTTTTGTCAAATATGGACTTCTTTTTTGGCTGACGTAACATCAGAAGGAGTCTTTAAATATAGAAAGTTCGTTTTGAGAACTCTTTGGTCAGAAATATGTTCAGTAATTCATATTTTGAATAGTCTTCCTCAAACTAGAAGAAATCAATCTGAATGTATATGTTAATATTTAAAGAATCTTTGGCCAAAAACATGTTCAGTATTTCAAAAAGGGACCTCTGTATGTCTGATTTAACATCAAGAGTCTCTAAATGTATATAGTTTAAAATAAATCCATTAGAAGACCATTTGACCAGATATTAGTTCAATTGGTCAGATACGGACTTAAATATGGACATATATATGGCATATAAAAGCATCAGAATGAGTCTTTGAAAGCTCAAGATTGACTATTATTTGGCCAAAAATATGTTCCTTGGGTAAAACATGGACTACTTTTTTGGCTGACGTAACATCAGAAGGAGTCTTTAAATATAGAAAGTTCGTTTTGAGAACTCTTTGGTCAGAAATATGCTTAGTAATTCATATTTTGAATAGTGTCTTCCTGACATCAGAAGAAATCAATCTGAATGTATAAGTTAATCTTTAAGGAATCTTTGGCCAGAAACATGTTCAGTATTTCAAAAAGGACCCTCTGTTTTTCTGATTTAACATCAGACTGAGTCTCTAAATGTATATAGTTTAAATCCATTTAAAGGCCCTTTGACCAAAAATTAGTTCAATTGGTCAGATTTGGACTTCTCTAAGAACATCTATATGGCTTATGAAAGCATCAGAAAGAGTCTTTGAGTATGTATAGAAAGTTCAAGATTGACTATTATTTGGCCAAAAATAAGTTCGTTGGGTCAAATATGGACTTATTTTTTGGCTGACAGAACATCAGAAGGAGTCTTTGAGTATGTATAAAAAGTTCAAGATTTCAAATTATTTGGCAAAAATATGTTCCTTTTGTCAAATATGGACTTCTTTTTTGGCTGACGTAACATTAGAGTCTTTGAGTATGTCTAGAAATTTCAAGATTGACTATTATTTGGCCAAAAATATATTCCATGGGTCAAATATGGACTTCTGTATGGCTGATTTAACATCAGAAGGAGTCTCTAAATTTATATAATTTAAATCCATTTGAGATCCTACTGTCTTCCTGATATAACATTACGAGAAGTCAGTCTGTATGTATTGTGAGTTAAAGGATAATTCCGGTATTTAACACCTTGAGTCTATATTTTAGTTTGTTTTGGATGAACAAGAGTGGTGGACAACATTTTTTTGACAATGGTTCCTCTCTCGAGTTTTTGACTATAAAAGAATTGGCCATGGACCCATTTAGCATTGGAGTCAATGTGCATGTCCGAAAATGTCATTAAAACTGCCAATAATGTTCGTTTACAAAACTGTTAAACTCACCGAGGTATTAGTGGTGTTCGTTGATGTTCCAGAAACAAAAAGTGTTGCGAAATACAGTTTCTGTCGTGTTTTATTCGTCATTTTGTAAGTTACAGGGTTGTGAAGTGTCTGAAAAAATAGTTCCACTATAGCAAAATAAACGGATTGGAATCATATATTGCGACGATATATTGTTTATAATCATCAACGAACACCACTAACCACTCGGTGAGTTTAACAGTTTTGTAAACAAACATTATTGGCTGTTTTAATGACATTTTCGGACATGCACATTGACTCCAATGTTAAATGGGTCCATGGCCAATTCTTTTATAGTAAAAAACTCGAGAGAGGAACCATTGTCAAAAAAATGTTGTCCACCACTCTTATTCATCCAAAACAAACTACAATATAGACTCAAGGTGTTAAATACCGGAATTATCCTTTAATGTTCATGGACTCTGGCCAGAAATATGTTCAATAGGTCAAATATTTGACTTCAATTGGTCAAATATGGACTACCATATGGTTGATGAATCATCAGAAGGAGTCTATGAGTATGTGCAGAAAAGTCAGGATCAAGGACTCTTTGGCAAGAAGTATATTCAAAAGGTATACATCAGGAGGAGACAATGAGAATGAACACCAAGTCGAGGACACTTCGGACAGAAATATGTTCATTAAGTCAAAAATGGCTGATGTAACCAGAAGTCGTCAATCAGTATGTGTAGAAAGTTCAAGTTTGAGGACTCATACTTGTACTGAGGAAACATCAAAATGAGTCATTATGTGTAGAATGTTCAAGATCAAGTACATTTTGGCTAGAAATATATTTCGTAGGTCAATTATGGACAACTGTCTGGTTGACAAAATCAGAAAGAGTCTTTAAGAATCTATAGTAAGTTGTCTTTTGGGGACCATTTTGCCAGAAATATTTTCATTGGGCCAAATCCATCTGGCTGACGTAACATCAGAAGTAGTCAATGAGTTTACATAGTAAAAAAAAACATTTTGAGTGCCCTTTGGTCAAAAATATGTTCAATAGATTATATCAATCAGTATGTGTAGAAAGTTTAAGATTGAGGACTCTTTAGCAAGAAATATATTCAGTAGGTTAAAAATTGACTATTTTATGGCTGAAGTAACATTGAAAAAGGAGTCATTGAGAATATATATTACGCTTCCTTTTGGGGACCATTTGGCCAGAAATATTTTCAATGACCCAAATACAAGCTGACTGACGAAAACATAAGAAGTATTCAATGAGAATCATAGAAAGTTCAATATCGAGGTCTCTCTGGCCAGAAATATATTAACAAGGTCAAATATGGACTTCTGTATGGCTGACGTAACATCAGAAGGAGTCTAAGAGTTTATATAATAAAAAAACATTTTGAAGACCCATGGCCAGAAATATGTTAATTTGATCAAATATGTGCTTTTGTATGGCTGATGTAACTTCAAAAGAAGTCAATCAGTATGTGTAGAAAGTTCAAGTTTGAGGACTCTTTAACAAGAAATATGTTCAATAAGTTAAATATGGACTACTGTATGGCTGAAGTAACACCAACAGGAGTTATTATGTATAGAATAATTAAGATCAAGTTCTTTTTGGCCAGAAATATATCCAGTAGGTCAAATATTGGTATATTTGCAATACAAGATATTTGCAATGCAATCTGCTGTTGTAATGCATTTCTCGTACGATCAAACGTTGTGCAATAATAACATATAAGAATATAAGAATAACATATGAGTAATATGCACTTTTTTTTGCATTGCAATACATTCAAGAACTAACTCATCTCGAAGTGTATATAAATAACTTATTCATTGGTTTATTGAAGTGAAATTTTTTTATCAAGCTGTTGTCAAAGGATTAAAACCTTTTCCCGTTGTGCAAAGAACCTAACAAATGTCATTGTACATGAAGAATAACATATAAGTAATATGCACTTTGTTGTCAATCTGCTGTTGTAATGCATTGCACATACGATCAGGCGTTGTGCATTGAAGAATAAGAAATATGCACTTTGTTGCATTGCAATGAGAGCTAACTCAATCTGAAGTGCGTTGACGATATTTGCAATGCAATCTGCTGTTGCATCACTTGAACACGATCAAGCGTTGTGCAGAATAACAATAAAAGTATTAAAGCTGCAAGCAGCGATGAAAGGGCCCTCGCACCCGTGCCACCGCCACCCGGTGGCTTTAGGAAGACAGAGCACGGTGGGCAATGTGCATTTAAGTTGGTAAAAAGAGTATGTCAAAGTCAGTTACAAAAATGTCCTTTATTATGGGGATGATAGCATGCGTTATCACTCAGATAAGTGTTGCTAGCATGTTTTAGCATGTTTCTAGCATGTTTAGAACTCAATGGCATATTAAATATGTCGTTAGTAATGCATCACAGTGTAAAACGTGTCAATTCCTGTCGACAGTAGGTGGCGCTATTACTTTTAACTTAAAATTGTCATGTAGATGTGTTCAGGGCAGGACTCTTATCAAGCGTGTGCAGTTTGGGGCAGATTGGACATTGACTTATTCAGTAACACCAACTTCCTGTTTCATTGCATTAGCGTGCTTTAGCACTTAGCTAAGAATTGCTAGCATGTTTTAACATGTTTCTAACATGTATATAACTCAATGGCATATTTCATATGTTGCTAGTAATGCATCGCAGTGTTAAACATGTCACTTCCTGTTGCCAGTAGGTGGCGCTATTACTATAACTGAAAAGTGTCATGTAGATGTGTTCAGGACAGGACTATTATCAAATACGTGTAAAGTTTGGGAAAGATTGGACATTGCCTTCTTTAGTAACAACAACTTCCTCTTTCATTGCATTAGCATGCTTTAGCACTTAGCTAAGAATTGCTAGCATGTTTTAACAGGTTTCTAACATGTTTATAACTCAATGGCATATTTAATAAGTTGCTAGTACAGCATCACAGTGTTAAACATGTCATTTCCTGTTGCCAGTAGGTGGCGCTATTACTATAACTGAATATTCTCATGTAAATGTGTTAAACATGAGAATATTCAACCGTGTGAAGTTTGGGGCAGATTAAACATCCAATGCCTGAGTTACAGCAAATTCCTATTTAATTGCATTAATAGCATGATTTAGCTCCTAGCTAATGTTTGCCAGCATGTTTTAGCATGTTTCTAGTATGTTGTTAACATGTTTAACACTTGCTGGCACTTTTTTGTATGTTATTAGGAGTCCAAAACAGTGTTAAAGATGTCACTTCCTGTTGCCAGCAGGTGGCGCTATGACTGTAACTGAATTTGAGCATGGTCATGTGTTCAGGACGGAACGCTTATCAAACGTGTGAAGTTTGGGGCAGATTGGACATTCAATGCCTGAGTTACAGCAAATTCCTATTTAATTGCATTGATAGCATGATTTAGCACTTAGCTAATGTTTGCTAGCATGTTTTAGCATGTTTCTAGTATGTTGTTAACATGTTAAGCACTTGGTGGCAATTTTTTATATGTTATTAGGAGTCCAAAACAGTGTTAAAGATGTCACTTCCTGTTGCCAGCAGGTGGCGCTATGACTGTAACTGAATTTGAGCATGGTCATGTGTTCAGGACAGAACGCTTATCAAACGTGTGAAGTTTGGGGCAGATTGGACATTGTTTGCCTGAGTTACAGCAACTTCCTGTTTCATGGCGAAACATCAAAATTTGTCAGGCCGCCGAGGACACGCCCTTCGACGAAAACTCTAGATCTTCGCAATTTAACGTCGCAAAGGCCTTAAGATTACACTCACCAAATTTGAAGATGATCAGATTCAAACTGTAGGAGGAGTTTGTTAAAGTACGAGGCCTGAAAATGGCAAAAACTGCACAAAAATCAGAGAGGAAGTTCAAAATGGCTGACTTCCTGTTGTGTTTAAGGCTATGCTCCAAGAGACTTTTTTGTAGGTATTGGGTCATTACATGTATGTACCGAATTTCGTACACATACGTGACACGTAGCGGGAGGCGCACTCCGTTGAACCTTTATAGGTGGCGCTATCGAGCCATTTTACCCCGCCCAATTCTGAAACGCATATCAGATGTCAATTTTCGCCAGTTCTGACGCGTGTGCAAATTTTCGTGAGTTTTCGTGCATGTTTAGGCCCTCAAAAATGCGATTAAATGCGGAAAATAATAATAATAATAATAATAATAAACAGAGCAATTCCAATAGTGTCCTCGCACCATCGGTGCTCGGGCCCTAATAATAATAATAAACAGAGCAATTCCAAGAGCGAATATGCACTTTGTTGCATTGCAATGAGAGCTAACTCAATCTGAATTGCGTTGATGATATTTGCAATGCAATCTGCTGTTGCATCGTTTGCACATACAATCAAGCGTTGTGCATTGAAGAATAACAATAAAAGTAGCATGTACTTTGTTGCAATGCAGTGCATTCAATAACTAACTCAATCTGAATTGCATTGAAGATATTTGCAATGCAATCTGCTGTTGCATTGCATTGCTTATATCAAGCGTTGTGCATTGAAAGTATGACAAATAAGTAATATGCACTTTTTTTGCATTGCAATGCATTCAAGAACTAACTCAATCTGAAGTGCATTTAAGATATTTGCAATGCAATCTGCTGTTGCATTGCATTGCTTATATCAAGCGTTGTGCATTGAAAGTATGACAAATAAGTAATATGCACTTTGTTGCATTGCAATGCATTCAAGAAATAACTCAATCTGCATTGCGTTGATGATATTTGCAATGCAATCTGCTGTTGCATCGTTTGCACATACAATCAAGCGTTGTGCATTGAAGAATAACAATAAAAGTAGCATGTATTTTGTTGCAATGCAAGTGCATTCAATGACTAACTCAATCTGAATTGCATTGAAGATATTTGCAATGCAATCTGCTGTTGCATTGCATTGCTTGTATCAAGCGTTGTGCATTGAAAGTATGACAAATAAGTATTATGCACTTATGTTGCATTGCAATGCATTCAAAAACTAACTCAATCTGAAGTGGATTAAAGTTATTTGCAATGCAATCTGCTGTTGCATCGTTTGCACATACAATCAAGCATTGTGCATTGAAGAATAACAATAAAAGTAGCATGTACTTTGTTGCAATGCAATGCATTCAATAACTAACTCAATCTGAAATGCATTGAAGTTATTGCAATGCAATCTGCTGTTGCATTGCATTGCTTATATCAAGCGTTGTGCATTGAAAGTATGACAAAAAAGTAATATGCACTTATGTTGCATTGCAATGCATTCAAGAACTAACTCAATCTGAAGTGCATTGAAGATGTTTGCAATAAAATCTGCTGTTGCATTGCTTATATCAAGCGTTGTGCATTGAAAGTATGACAAATAAGTAACATGCACTTTGTTGCATTACAATGCATTCAAGAACTAACTTATTCCGAAGTGTTTTAAAGATATTTGCAATGCAATCTGCTGTTGCATCGCTTGCACATACGATCAAGCGTTGTGCATTAAAACATAACATATGAGTAATATGTACTTTGTTGCAATGCAATGCATTCAAGAACTAACTCAATCTGAAGTGCATTGAAGATATTTGAAATGCAATCTGCTGTTGCATTGCATTGCACATACGATCAAGCATTGTGCATTGAAAGTATGACAAATAAGTAATATGCACTTTTGTTGCATTGCATTGCATTCAAGAAATAACTCAATCTGAAGTGCATTAAAGATATTTGCAATGCAATCTGCTGTTGCATTGCATTGCTTATACCAAGCGTTGTGCATTGAAAGTATGACAAATAAGTAATATGCACTTTGTTGCATTGCAATGCATTCAAGAAATAACTCAATCTGAATTGCGTTGATGATATTTGCAATGCAATCTGCTGTTGCATCGTTTGCACATACAATCAAGCGTTGTGCATTGAAGAATAACAATAAAAGTAGCATGTACTTTGTTGCAATGCAGTGCATTCAATAACTAACTCAATCTGAATTGCATTGAAGATATTTGCAATTCAATCTGCTGTTGCATTGCATTGCTTATATCAAGCGTTGTGCATTGAAAGTATGACAAATAAGTAATATGCACTTTGTTGCATTGCAATGCATTCAAGAATTAACTTATTCCGAGGTGGCTTTAAAGATATTTGCAATGCAAGCTGCTGTTGCATCGCTTGCACATACGATCAAGCGTTGTGCATTAAAAAATAACATATAAGTAATATGTACTTTGTTGCAATGCAATGCATTCAAGAACTAACTCAATCTGAAGTACATTGAAGATATTTGCAATGCAATTTGCTGTTGCATTGCATTGCACATACGATCAAGCGTTGTGCATTGAAAGTATGACACATAAGTAATATGCACTTTTGTTGCATTGCAATGCATTCAAGAACTAACTCAATCTGAAATGCATTAAAGATAATTGCAATGCAATCTGCTGTTGCAATGCATTGCTTATATCAAGCGTTGTGCATTGAAAGTATGACAAATAAGTAATATGCACTTTGTTGCATTGCAATGCATTCAAGAAATAACTCAATCTGAATTGCATTAATGATATTTGCAATGCAATCTGCTGTTGCATCGTTTGCACATACAATCAAGCATTGTGCATTGAAGAATAACAATAAAAGTAGCATGTACTTTGTTGCAATGCAATGCATTCAATAACTAACTCAATCTGAAGTGCATTGAAGTTATTGCAATGCAATCTGCTGTTGCATTGCATTGCTTATATCAAGCGTTGTGCATTGAAAGTATGACAAAAAAGTAATATGCACTTATGTTGCATTGCAATGCATTCAAGAACTAACTCAATCTGAAGTGCATTGAAGATGTTTGCAATAAAATCTGCTGTTGCATTGCTTATATCAAGCGTTGTGCATTGAAAGTATGACAAATAAGTAACATGCACTTTGTTGCATTACAATGCATTCAAGAACTAACTTATTCCGAAGTGTTTTAAAGATATTTGCAATGCAATCTGCTGTTGCATCGCTTGCACATACGATCAAGCGTTGTGCATTAAAACATAACATATGAGTAATATGTACTTTGTTGCAATGCAATGCATTCAAGAACTAACTCAATCTGAAGTGCATTGAAGATATTTGCAATGCAATCTGCTGTTGCATTGCATTGCACATACGATCAAGCATTGTGCATTGAAAGTATGACAAATAAGTAATATGCACTTTTGTTGCATTGCATTGCATTCAAGAAATAACTCAATCTGAAGTGCATTAAAGATATTTGCAATGCAATCTGCTGTTGCATTGCATTGCTTATATCAAGCGTTGTGCATTGAAAGTATGACAAATAAGTAATATGCACTTTGTTGCATTGCAATGCATTCAAGAAATAACTCAATCTGAATTGCGTTGATGATATTTGCAATGCAATCTGCTGTTGCATCGTTTGCACATACAATCAAGCGTTGTGCATTGAAGAATAACAATAAAAGTAGCATGTACTTTGTTGCAATGCAGTGCATTCAATAACTAACTCAATCTGAATTGCATTGGAGATATTTGCAATGCAATCTGCTGTTGCATTGCATTGCTTATATCAAGCGTTGTGCATTGAAAGTATGACAAATAAGTAATATGCACTTTGTTGCATTGCAATGCATTCAAGAATTAACTTATTCCGAGGTGGCTTTAAAGATATTTGCAATGCAAGCTGCTGTTGCATCGCTTGCACATACGATCAAGCGTTGTGCATTAAAAAATAACATATAAGTAATATGTACTTTGTTGCAATGCAATGCATTCAAGAACTAACTCAATCTGAAGTACATTGAAGATATTTGCAATGCAATTTGCTTTTGCATTGCATTGCTTATATCAAGCGTTGTGCATTGAAAGTATGACAACTAAGTAATATGCACTTATGTTGCTTTTCAATGCATTCAAGAACTAACTCAATCTGAAGTGCATTAAAGATATTTGCAATGCAATCTGCTGTTGCATTGCATTGCTTATATCAAGCGTTGTGCATTGAAAGTATGACAACTAAGTAATATGCACTTATGTTGCATTGCAATGCATTCAATAACTAACTCAATCTGAATTGCATTGATGATATTTGCAATGCAATCTGCTTTTGCATCGTTTGCACATACAATCACGCGTTGTGCATTGAAGAATAACAATAAAAGTAGCATGTACTTTGTTGCATTGCAATGCATTCAATAACTAACTCAATCTGAATTGCATTGATGATATTTGCAATGCAATCTGCTTTTGCATCGTTTGCACATACAATCACGCGTTGTGCATTGAAGAATAACAATAAAAGTAGCATGTACTTTGTTGCATTGCAATGCATTCAATAACTAACTCAATCTGAATTGCATTGAAGATATTTTCAATGCAATCTGCTGTTGCATTACATTGCTTATATCAAGCGATGTGCATTGAAAGTATGACAAATAAGTAATATGAACTTTGTTGCATTGCAATGCATTAAAGGAACTAACTTATTCCGAAGTGCTTTAAAGATATTTGCAATGCAATTTGCTGTTGCATCGCTTGCACATACGATCAAGCGTTGTGCATTCAAAAATAACATGAGAAATATGTACTTTGTACTTTGTTGCAATGCAATGCATTCAAGAACTAACTCAATCTGAAGTGCATTGAAGATATTTGCAATGCAATCTGCTGTTGCATTGCAATGCTTATATCAAGCGTTGTGCGTTGAAAGTATGACAAATAAGTAATATGCACTTTGTTGCATTGCAATGCATTCAAGAACTAACTTATTCCGAAGTGCATTAAAGATATTTGCAATGCAATCTGCTGTTGCATTACATTGCTTATATCAAGCGTTGTGAATTGAAAGTATGACAAATAAGTAATATGCACTTTTTTTGCATTGCAATGCATTCAAGAACTAACTCAATCTGAAGTGCATTTAAGATATTTGCAATGCAATCTGCTGTTGCATTGCTTATATCAAGCATTGAAAGTATGACAAATAAGTAATATGCACTTTGTTGCATTGCAATGCAATGCAGATATTTGCAATGCAATATGCTGTTCCATTGCACTGCACATACAATCAAACGTTATGCATTGAAGAATAAGTAATATGCACTTTGTTGCTTGCAATGCATTCAAGAACTTACTCAATCCGAAGTGCGTTGAAGATATTTGCAATGCAATCTGCTGTTTGCATTGCATTGCACATACGATCAATCGTTGTGCATTGAAAGTATGACAAATAAGTAATATGCACTTTGTTGCATTGCAATGCATTCAAGAAATAACTCAATCTGAATTGCGTTGATGATATTTGCAATGCAATCTGCAGTTTCATTGCATTGCTTATATCAAGCGTTGTGCATTGAAAGTATGACAAATAAGTAATATGCACTTTGTTGCATTGCAATGCATTCAAGAAATAACTCAATCTGAAGTGCATTGAAGATATTTGCAATGCAATCTGCTGTTGCATTGCATTGCACATACGATCAAGCGTTGTGCATTGAAAGTATGACAAATAAGTAATATGCACTTTGTTGCATTGCAATGCATTCAACGCAATCTGCTGTTGCATCGATTGCACATACAATCAAGCGTTGTGCATTGAAGAATAACAATAAAAGTAGCATGTACTTTGTTGCAATGCAGTGCATTCAATAACTAACTCAATCTGAATTGCATTGAAGATATTTGCAATTCAATCTGCTGTTGCATTGCATTGCTTATATCAAGCGTTGTGCATTGAAAGTATGACAAATAAGTAATATGCACTTTGTTGCATTGCAATGCATTCAAGAATTAACTTATTCCGAGGTGGCTTTAAAGATATTTGCAATGCAAGCTGCTGTTGCATCGCTTGCACATACGATCAAGCGTTGTGCATTAAAAAATAACATATAAGTAATATGTACTTTGTTGCAATGCAATGCATTCAAGAACTAACTCAATCTGAAGTACATTGAAGATATTTGCAATGCAATTTGCTGTTGCATTGCATTGCACATACGATCAAGCGTTGTGCATTGAAAGTATGACACATAAGTAATATGCACTTTTGTTGCATTGCAATGCATTCAAGAACTAACTCAATCTGAAATGCATTAAAGATAATTGCAATGCAATCTGCTGTTGCAATGCATTGCTTATATCAAGCGTTGTGCATTGAAAGTATGACAAATAAGTAATATGCACTTTGTTGCATTGCAATGCATTCAAGAAATAACTCAATCTGAATTGCATTAATGATATTTGCAATGCAATCTGCTGTTGCATCGTCTGCACATACAATCAAGCATTGTGCATTGAAGAATAACAATAAAAGTAGCATGTACTTTGTTGCAATGCAATGCATTCAATAACTAACTCAATCTGAAGTGCATTGAAGTTATTGCAATGCAATCTGCTGTTGCATTGCATTGCTTATATCAAGCGTTGTGCATTGAAAGTATGACAAAAAAGTAATATGCACTTATGTTGCATTGCAATGCATTCAAGAACTAACTCAATCTGAAGTGCATTGAAGATGTTTGCAATAAAATCTGCTGTTGCATTGCTTATATCAAGCGTTGTGCATTGAAAGTATGACAAATAAGTAACATGCACTTTGTTGCATTACAATGCATTCAAGAACTAACTTATTCCGAAGTGTTTTAAAGATATTTGCAATGCAATCTGCTGTTGCATCGCTTGCACATACGATCAAGCGTTGTGCATTAAAACATAACATATGAGTAATATGTACTTTGTTGCAATGCAATTCATTCAAGAACTAACTCAATCTGAAGTGCATTGAAGATATTTGCAATGCAATCTGCTGTTGCATTGCATTGCACATACGATCAAGCATTGTGCATTGAAAGTATGACAAATAAGTAATATGCACTTTTGTTGCATTGCATTGCATTCAAGAAATAACTCAATCTGAAGTGCATTAAAGATATTTGCAATGCAATCTGCTGTTGCATTGCATTGCTTATATCAAGCGTTGTGCATTGAAAGTATGACAAATAAGTAATATGCACTTTGTTGCATTGCAATGCATTCAAGAAATAACTCAATCTGAATTGCGTTGATGATATTTGCAATGCAATCTGCTGTTGCATCGTTTGCACATACAATCAAGCGTTGTGCATTGAAGAATAACAATAAAAGTAGCATGTACTTTGTTGCAATGCAGTGCATTCAATAACTAACTCAATCTGAATTGCATTGAAGATATTTGCAATGCAATCTGCTGTTGCATTGCATTGCTTATATCAAGCGTTGTGCATTGAAAGTATGACAAATAAGTAATATGCACTTTGTTGCATTGCAATGCATTCAAGAATTAACTTATTCCGAGGTGGCTTTAAAGATATTTGCAATGCAAGCTGCTGTTGCATCGCTTGCACATACGATCAAGCGTTGTGCATTAAAAAATAACATATAAGTAATATGTACTTTGTTGCAATGCAATGCATTCAAGAACTAACTCAATCTGAAGTACATTGAAGATATTTGCAATGCAATTTGCTTTTGCATTGCATTGCTTATATCAAGCGTTGTGCATTGAAAGTATGACAACTAAGTAATATGCACTTATGTTGCTTTTCAATGCATTCAAGAACTAACTCAATCTGAAGTGCATTAAAGATATTTGCAATGCAATCTGCTGTTGCATTGCATTGCTTATATCAAGCGTTGTGCATTGAAAGTATGACAACTAAGTAATATGCACTTATGTTGCATTGCAATGCATTCAATAACTAACTCAATCTGAATTGCATTGATGATATTTGCAATGCAATCTGCTTTTGCATCGTTTGCACATACAATCACGCGTTGTGCATTGAAGAATAACAATAAAAGTAGCATGTACTTTGTTGCATTGCAATGCATTCAATAACTAACTCAATCTGAATTGCATTGATGATATTTGCAATGCAATCTGCTTTTGCATCGTTTGCACATACAATCACGCGTTGTGCATTGAAGAATAACAATAAAAGTAGCATGTACTTTGTTGCATTGCAATGCATTCAATAACTAACTCAATCTGAATTGCATTGAAGATATTTTCAATGCAATCTGCTGTTGCATTACATTGCTTATATCAAGCGATGTGCATTGAAAGTATGACAAATAAGTAATATGAACTTTGTTGCATTGCAATGCATTAAAGGAACTAACTTATTCCGAAGTGCTTTAAAGATATTTGCAATGCAATTTGCTGTTGCATCGCTTGCACATACGATCAAGCGTTGTGCATTCAAAAATAACATGAGAAATATGTACTTTGTACTTTGTTGCAATGCAATGCATTCAAGAACTAACTCAATCTGAAGTGCATTGAAGATATTTACAATGCAATCTGCTGTTGCATTGCAATGCTTATATCAAGCGTTGTGCGTTGAAAGTATGACAAATAAGTAATATGCACTTTGTTGCATTGCAATGCATTCAAGAACTAACTTATTCCGAAGTGCATTAAAGATATTTGCAATGCAATCTGCTGTTGCATTACATTGCTTATATCAAGCGTTGTGAATTGAAAGTATGACAAATAAGTAATATGCACTTTTTTTGCATTGCAATGCATTCAAGAACTAACTCAATCTGAAGTGCATTTAAGATATTTGCAATGCAATCTGCTGTTGCATTGCTTATATCAAGCATTGAAAGTATGACAAATAAGTAATATGCACTTTGTTGCATTGCAATGCAATGCAGATATTTGCAATGCAATATGCTGTTCCATTGCACTGCACATACAATCAAACGTTATGCATTGAAGAATAAGTAATATGCACTTTGTTGCTTGCAATGCATTCAAGAACTTACTCAATCCGAAGTGCGTTGAAGATATTTGCAATGCAATCTGCTGTTTGCATTGCATTGCACATACGATCAATCGTTGTGCATTGAAAGTATGACAAATAAGTAATATGCACTTTGTTGCATTGCAATGCATTCAAGAAATAACTCAATCTGAATTGCGTTGATGATATTTGCAATGCAATCTGCAGTTTCATTGGTTTGCTTATATCAAGCGTTGTGCATTGAAAGTATGACAAATAAGTAATATGCACTTTGTTGCATTGCAATGCATTCAAGAAATAACTCAATCTGAAGTGCATTGAAGATATTTGCAATGCAATCTGCTGTTGCATTGCATTGCACATACGATCAAGCGTTGTGCATTGAAAGTATGACAAATAAGTAATATGCACTTTGTTGCATTGCAATGCATTCAACGCAATCTGCTGTTGCATCGATTGCACATACAATCAAGCGTTGTGCATTGAAGAATAACAATAAAAGTAGCATGTACTTTGTTGCAATGCAATGCATTCAAGAACTAACTCAATCTGAAGTGCATTGAAGATATTTGCAATTCAATCTGCTGTTGCATTGCATTGCTTATATCAAGCGTTGTGCATTGAAAGTATGACAAATAAGTAATATGCACTTTGTTGCATTGCAATGCATTCAAGAATTAACTTATTCCGAGGTGGCTTTAAAGATATTTGCAATGCAAGCTGCTGTTGCATCGCTTGCACATACGATCAAGCGTTGTGCATTAAAAAATAACATATAAGTAATATGTACTTTGTTGCAATGCAATGCATTCAAGAACTAACTCAATCTGAAGTACATTGAAGATATTTGCAATGCAATTTGCTGTTGCATTGCATTGCACATACGATCAAGCGTTGTGCATTGAAAGTATGACACATAAGTAATATGCACTTTTGTTGCATTGCAATGCATTCAAGAACTAACTCAATCTGAAATGCATTAAAGATAATTGCAATGCAATCTGCTGTTGCAATGCATTGCTTATATCAAGCGTTGTGCATTGAAAGTATGACAAATAAGTAATATGCACTTTGTTGCATTGCAATGCATTCAAGAAATAACTCAATCTGAATTGCATTAATGATATTTGCAATGCAATCTGCTGTTGCATCGTTTGCACATACAATCAAGCATTGTGCATTGAAGAATAACAATAAAAGTAGCATGTACTTTGTTGCAATGCAATGCATTCAATAACTAACTCAATCTGAAGTGCATTGAAGTTATTGCAATGCAATCTGCTGTTGCATTGCATTGCTTATATCAAGCGTTGTGCATTGAAAGTATGACAAAAAAGTAATATGCACTTATGTTGCATTGCAATGCATTCAAGAACTAACTCAATCTGAAGTGCATTGAAGATGTTTGCAATAAAATCTGCTGTTGCATTGCTTATATCAAGCGTTGTGCATTGAAAGTATGACAAATAAGTAACATGCACTTTGTTGCATTACAATGCATTCAAGAACTAACTTATTCCGAAGTGTTTTAAAGATATTTGCAATGCAATCTGCTGTTGCATCGCTTGCACATACGATCAAGCGTTGTGCATTAAAACATAACATATGAGTAATATGTACTTTGTTGCAATGCAATTCATTCAAGAACTAACTCAATCTGAAGTGCATTGAAGATATTTGCAATGCAATCTGCTGTTGCATTGCATTGCACATACGATCAAGCATTGTGCATTGAAAGTATGACAAATAAGTAATATGCACTTTTGTTGCATTGCATTGCATTCAAGAAATAACTCAATCTGAAGTGCATTAAAGATATTTGCAATGCAATCTGCTGTTGCATTGCATTGCTTATATCAAGCGTTGTGCATTGAAAGTATGACAAATAAGTAATATGCACTTTGTTGCATTGCAATGCATTCAAGAAATAACTCAATCTGAATTGCGTTGATGATATTTGCAATGCAATCTGCTGTTGCATCGTTTGCACATACAATCAAGCGTTGTGCATTGAAGAATAACAATAAAAGTAGCATGTACTTTGTTGCAATGCAGTGCATTCAATAACTAACTCAATCTGAATTGCATTGAAGATATTTGCAATGCAATCTGCTGTTGCATTGCATTGCTTATATCAAGCGTTGTGCATTGAAAGTATGACAAATAAGTAATATGCACTTTGTTGCATTGCAATGCATTCAAGAATTAACTTATTCCGAGGTGGCTTTAAAGATATTTGCAATGCAAGCTGCTGTTGCATCGCTTGCACATAGGATCAAGCGTTGTGCATTAAAAAATAACATATAAGTAATATGTACTTTGTTGCAATGCAATGCATTCAAGAACTAACTCAATCTGAAGTACATTGAAGATATTTGCAATGCAATTTGCTTTTGCATTGCATTGCTTATATCAAGCGTTGTGCATTGAAAGTATGACAACTAAGTAATATGCACTTATGTTGCTTTTCAATGCATTCAAGAACTAACTCAATCTGAAGTGCATTAAAGATATTTGCAATGCAATCTGCTGTTGCATTGCATTGCTTATATCAAGCGTTGTGCATTGAAAGTATGACAACTAAGTAATATGCACTTATGTTGCATTGCAATGCATTCAATAACTAACTCAATCTGAATTGCATTGATGATATTTGCAATGCAATCTGCTTTTGCATCGTTTGCACATACAATCACGCGTTGTGCATTGAAGAATAACAATAAAAGTAGCATGTACTTTGTTGCATTGCAATGCATTCAATAACTAACTCAATCTGAATTGCATTGATGATATTTGCAATGCAATCTGCTTTTGCATCGTTTGCACATACAATCAAGCATTGTGCATTGAAGAATAACAATAAAAGTAGCATGTACTTTGTTGCAATGCAATGCATTCAATAACTAACTCAATCTGAATTGCATTGATGATATTTGCAATGCAATCTGCTTTTGCATCGTTTGCACATACAATCACGCGTTGTGCATTGAAGAATAACAATAAAAGTAGCATGTACTTTGTTGCATTGCAATGCATTCAATAACTAACTCAATCTGAATTGCATTGAAGATATTTTCAATGCAATCTGCTGTTGCATTACATTGCTTATATCAAGCGATGTGCATTGAAAGTATGACAAATAAGTAATATGAACTTTGTTGCATTGCAATGCATTAAAGGAACTAACTTATTCCGAAGTGCTTTAAAGATATTTGCAATGCAATTTGCTGTTGCATCGCTTGCACATACGATCAAGCGTTGTGCATTAAAAAATAACATGAGAAATATGTACTTTGTACTTTGTTGCAATGCAATGCATTCAAGAACTAACTCAATCTGAAGTGCATTGAAGATATTTGCAATGCAATCTGCTGTTGCATTGCAATGCTTATATCAAGCGTTGTGCGTTGAAAGTATGACAAATAAGTAATATGCACTTTGTTGCATTGCAATGCATTCAAGAACTAACTTATTCCGAAGTGCATTAAAGATATTTGCAATGCAATCTGCTGTTGCATTACATTGCTTATATCAAGCGTTGTGAATTGAAAGTATGACAAATAAGTAATATGCACTTTTTTTGCATTGCAATGCATTCAAGAACTAACTCAATCTGAAGTGCATTTAAGATATTTGCAATGCAATCTGCTGTTGCATTGCTTATATCAAGCATTGAAAGTATGACAAATAAGTAATATGCACTTTGTTGCATTGCAATGCAATGCAGATATTTGCAATGCAATATGCTGTTCCATTGCACTGCACATACAATCAAACGTTATGCATTGAAGAATAAGTAATATGCACTTTGTTGCTTGCAATGCATTCAAGAACTTACTCAATCCGAAGTGCGTTGAAGATATTTGCAATGCAATCTGCTGTTTGCATTGCATTGCACATACGATCAATCGTTGTGCATTGAAAGTATGACAAATAAGTAATATGCACTTTGTTGCATTGCAATGCATTCAAGAAATAACTCAATCTGAATTGCGTTGATGATATTTGCAATGCAATCTGCAGTTTCATTGCATTGCTTATATCAAGCGTTGTGCATTGAAAGTATGACAAATAAGTAATATGCACTTTGTTGCATTGCAATGCATTCAAGAAATAACTCAATCTGAAGTGCATTGAAGATATTTGCAATGCAATCTGCTGTTGCATTGCATTGCACATACGATCAAGCGTTGTGCATTGAAAGTATGACAAATAAGTAATATGCACTTTGTTGCATTGCAATGCATTCAACGCAATCTGCTGTTGCATCGATTGCACATACAATCAAGCGTTGTGCATTGAAGAATAACAATAAAAGTAGCATGTACTTTGTTGCAATGCAATGCATTCAAGAACTAACTCAATCTGAAGTGCATTGAAGATATTTGCAATGCAATCTGCTGTTGCATTGCATTGCACATACGATCAAGCGTTGTGCATTGAAAGTATGACAAATAAGTAATATGCACTTTGTTGCATTGCAATGCATTCAACGCAATCTGCTGTTGCACCACTTGCAGATACAATCAAGCGCTGTGCATTGAAGAATAACAATAAAAGTAACCTGCACCTAAAAGTGCCTTACAATGCATTCAAGAACTAACTCAGTCCAAAATGCGTTGAAGATATTTGCAATGCAAAATTGCATTGAACGTATATGATCAAAGCGTTGTGCATTAAAGAATAACATTTGAGTAATATGCACTTTTTTTGCATTGCAATGCATTCAAGAACTAACTCATTCCGAAGTGTAATAACTCAATCCAAAGTGCGTTGGAGATATTTGCAATGCAATCTGCAAGCGTTGTGCATTGAAGAATAACATGAGCAATATGCACTTTGTTGTATTGCAATGCATTCAAGAACTAACTCAACCTGAAGTGCGTTGACGCTATTTGCAATGCAATCTGCTGTTGTATTGCATTGATCATACGATCAAGCATTGTGCATTTAAGAATTAGTATGCACTTTGTTGCCTTGCAATTCATTCAAGAACTAATGTATAACTGATTCAGTTGTTTAATGAAGGGAAATCATTTTATCAGCTGTTGCAATGCATTAGAACATCTTATTCCGATGTGCAAAGAACCTAACATATTACATTGTACATGAAGAATAACACATAGCGGTAATACTTTGTTTTATTGTCAATCTGCAATTTATTGCATGATCGTTTGTGTTCAAGCGGTGTGCAACAGCAGATTGCATTGCAAATATCTTCAACGCACTTCGGATTGAGTTAGTTCTTGAAAGCATTGCAATGCAACAAAGTGCATATTTAGGGCCCGAGCACCGATGGTGCGAGGACACTATTGGAATTGCTCTGTTTATTAGGGCCCGAGCACCGATGGTGCGAGGACACTATTGGAATTGCTCTGTTTATTAGGGCCCGAGCACCGATGGTGCGAGGACACTATTGGAATTGCTCTGTTTATTAGGGCCCGAGCACCGATGGTGCGAGGACACTATTGGAATTGCTCTGTTTATTAGGGCCCGAGCACCGATGGTGTGACGACCCTCTTGGAATTGCTCTGTTTATTATTAGGGCCCAAGCCTTGAAAAGGCGAAGGCCCTATTGTTTTTCTTAGGATTATTATTTATTATTCTTCTTCTTTATTATTATTATTATTATTATTTTACTACCTTTTGGGCACTTTTGGGGGCCTTAACGTGCTCAAAAACTCTTGAAACTTTGCACAAATGTCAGAACCCGCGGCCATTAGGGCCGCGCTGAAGCTGGGACCCGGGCGTGGCAGGGGGGCTCGACAGCGCCCCCTGGAATGGGATTCAAAAACATGTCCATATATCAAACACGCTTGCATGTAATAATATGAAACTCGGTACACTTATAGATCTCATCGGGCCGAACAACTTTCGTGCTCTAAGTTTTACGCCAGCCCAACAGGAAGTCGGCTATTATGGGCTGTATGGAAACGCATGTTCTGGCATTTGAAACACTTCTCCCAGAGAATTCATCCGATGACCACGAAACTCGGTGTGCATGAAGTCAAGACATGGAGGATGCTAAATTGCGGACGGATTTTTGATATCTCGAACGGTTTGGCCGTGGCGAGGAAACGAATTTATGATTAAAAAAGGATGCATAAAGTGTGTTATAACTTAGTTATAGTTTTACCTACAGTTACAAAACTCAGCGTGTATTTTGATCTTATCAAGCCGAACAACTTTCTAATTTACAGTCATTAGCTCCGACCAACAGAAAGTCAGATATTGTGGTTTGAATGTGAATTGTGTCTCTCTCTGTCTTTCTGCCATTCTGTGTGTGTGTGTCTGTCTGTGTGGGGTGGGGAGGGGAGGGGGGGGGGGATCTGTGTATGTGTGTGTGTGTGAGGAGGGGGGCTAGTTTAGTTTAACCCTTTCTCTGCTGTGTGCAAAATCTTGGGCACTTTTGGGGCCCTTAACGTGCTCGAAAACTCTTGAAATTTTGCACACAGGTCAGAACCCATCAGGGCCGGGCTGAAGCTGGTACCCGGGCGTGGCAGGGGGGCTCGACAGCGCCCCCTGGAATGGGATTCAAACACTTGTCCGTATATATCAAACACGCTTGCATGTAATAATATGAAACTCGGTACACATATAGATCTCATCGGGCCGAACAACTTTCGTGCTCTAAGTTTTACGCCAGCCCAACAGGAAGTCGGCTATTGTGGGTGGTATGAAAACGCATGCCCCTGGAATTTGAAACACTCTTTCTAGAAAATTCATCCAATCGCAACCAAACTCGGTCAGCATGACATCAAGACATTGAGGATACTAAATTGCTGACGGATTTTTGATATCTCGAACAGTTTGGCCGTGGCGAGGAAACGAAATTATGGCGAGAAAAGAGAAACACGATGTGTTATAACGTCTTCATACATTAATTGATCTTGATGAAACTTCAGTAGCGTGTTTGTTGTAAGAGAGCGATCACATGGATGTAACTAATGTGAGTCAAAGTTATAGCGCCACCAACTGGCAGCAGGAAGTGTGTTACTTTTGACAAAAGTGGGGGGGGGTTAGTTTTACCTACAGTCACAAAACTTGGTATGTATATTGTGCACATCGAGCCGGACAACTTTCTGATTTACAGTCATTAGCTCCGACCAACAGGAAGTCAGATATTTTGGTTTGAATGTGGTTTTGTCTCTCTCTGCCTCCCCCTGCCATTCTGTGTGTGTGTGTGTGTGTGTGTGTGTGTGTGTGTGTGTGTGTGTGTCTGTGTGGGGAGGGGAGGGAGGGCACACACACACACAGACAGCCCCCCCTGTGTGTGTCTGTGTGGGGAGGGGAGGGAGGGCACACACACAGACAGCCCCCCTGTCTGTGTGTGTGGGGAGGGGAGCAGAAAGACTATTAACAATTGTGCCATCTAGTGTTTTATACTATGTATAAATGTGTTTTTTATTTTAAACAAGTGTTTTAAAGTACACTAATTTCAATTAATGATATGCTGCATTTTTATGTATATTTAAACATTATCAAAGTTAGGATGTCATTTTTTTAGTTTCAAAAGTTATCTGTCTCTGTCTCCCTTTGGCTGTCATTACCCTCCCCTCACTCCCACAGTCTCACTTATTTATTTCTGTATCAAATAATATTACCATTAACAAAAAGTTTGAGTTTCTTTTTCAATCAATGTATTATGTGTAACTTAAAAATAAGCAGATTAAACAGATATGTTTGAGGGCAAGACATGAAAACGATGAAATATAATATAGTATTAGTAAAAGAGTGCAGTATAGGGTTGGATGAATCAGATAAATAACATATTTTGTTAAAAAAACATTTGGTTAAATAAAATCGAGTGATACATAGGGCTATATTGCCCTCTCGACAGTCAAAGCGGGTTACGTTATTGCCCGTCGTGCACAGGAACCCGAAAGGCAACGGGGTGGCGGCTTTTTATATATATATATATATATATATATATATATATATATATATATATAAATAAATATAGCTGCAAGCAGCGATGGAGGGCCCAAGCCGGGGGCACCGCCACCCCGGTGCCTTTAGTGCAACTAAAGGCACCAGGGTGGCGGTGCCACCGGCTTGGGCCCGTAATCGCTGCTTGCAGCTATATTTATTAGGGCCCGAGCACCGATGGTGTGAGGACCCTCTTGGAATTGCTCTGTTTATTATTAGGGCCCGAGCACCGATGGTGCGAGGACACTATTGGAATTGCTCTGTTTATTATTATTATTATTATTATTATTAGGGCCCGAGCACCGATGGTGCGAGGACACTATTGGAATTGCTCTGTTTATTATTATTATTATTAGGGCCCGAGCACCGATGGTGTGAGGACCCTCTTGGAATTGCTCTGTTTATTATTATTATTATTATTATTATTCTTCTTCTTCTTCTCCGCATTTAATCGCATTTTTGAGGGCCTAAACATGCACGAAAACTCACGAAAATTTGCACACGCGTCAGAACTGGCGAAAATTGACATCTGATATGCGTTTCAGAATTGGGCGGGGTAAAATGGCTCGATAGCGCCACCTATAAAGGTTCAACGGAGTGCGCCTCCCGCTACGTTTCACGTACGTGTACGAAATTCGGTACATACATGTAATGACCCAATACCTACAAAAAAGTCTCTTGGAGCATAGCCTTAAACACAACAGGAAGTCAGCCATTTTGAACTTCCTCTCTGATTTTTGTGCAGTTTTTGCCATTTTCAGGCCTCGTACTTTAACGAACTCCTCCTACAGTTTTAATCTGATCATCTTCAAATTTGGTGAGTGTAATCTTAAGGCCTTTGCGACGTTAAATTGCGAAGATCTAGAGTTTTCGTCGAAGGGCGTGTCCTCGGCGGCCTGACAAATTTTGATGTTTCGCCATGAAACAGGAAGTTGCTGTAACTCAGGCAAACAATGTCCAATCTGCCCCAAACTTCACACGTTTGATAAGCGTTCTGTCCTGAACACATGACCATGCTCAAATTCAGTTACAGTCATAGCGCCACCTGCTGGCAACAGGAAGTGACATGTTTAACACTGTTTTGGACTCCTAATAACATATAAAAAATTGCCAGCAAGTGCTAAACATGTTAACAACATACTAGAAACATGCTAAAACATGCTAGCAAACATTAGCTAAGTGCTAAAGCATGCTATTACTGCAATTAAATAGGAATTTGCTGTAACTCAGGCATTGAATGTCCAATCTGCCCCAAACTTCACAGGTTTGATAAGAGTTCTGTCCTGAACACATTTACATGAGAATAATCAGTTAGAGTAATAGCGCCACCTGCTGGCAACAGGAAGTGACATGTTTAACACCATTTTGGACTCCTAATAACATATAAAAAATTGCCAGCAAGTGCTAAACATGTTAACAACATACTAGAAACATGCTAAAACATGCTAACAAACATTAGCTGAGTGCTAAAGCATGCTATTACTGCAATTAAATAGGAATTTGCTGTAACTCAGGCATTGAATGTTCAATTTGCCCCAATTTCACACGTTTGATAAGAGTTCTGGTCTGAACACATTTACATGAGAGTATTCAGTTATAGTAATAGCGCCACCTACTGGCAACAGGAAGTGACATGTTCAACACTGTGATGTTGTACTAGCAACATATTAAATAAACCATTGAGTTATAAACATGTTAGAAACCTGTTAAAACATGCTAGCAATTCTTAGCTAAGTGCTAAAGCATGCTAATGCAATGAAACAGGAAGTTGTTGTTACTCAAGAAGGCAATGTCCAATCTGCCCCAAACTTCACACGTTTGATAAGAGTCCTGCCCTGAACACATTTACATGACACTTTTCAGTTATAGTAATAGCGCCACCTACTGGCAACAGGAAGTGACATGTTCAACACTGTGATGTTGTACTAGCAACATATTAAATAAACCATTGAGTTATAAACATGTTAGAAACATGTTAAAACATGCTAGCAATTCTTAGCTAAGTGCTAAAGCATGCTAATGCAATGAAACAGGAAGTTGTTGTTACTCAAGAAGGCAATGTCCAATCTGCCCCAAACTTCACACGTTTGATAAGAGTCCTGCCCTGAACACATTTACATGACACTTTTCAGTTATAGTAATAGCGCCACCTACTGGCAACAGGAAGTGACATGTTCAACACTGTGATGTTGTACTAGCAACATATTAAATAAACCATTGAGTTATAAACATGTTAGAAACATGTTAAAACATGCTAGCAATTCTTAGCTAAGTGCTAAAGCATGCTAATGCAATGAAACAGGAAGTTGTTGTTACTCAAGAAGGCAATGTCCAATCGGCCCCAAACTTCACACGTTTGATAAGAGTCCTGCCCTGAACACATCTACATGACACTTTTCAGTTATAGTAATAGCGCCACCTACTGGCAACAGGAAGTGACATGGTTAACACTGTGATGCAGTACTAGCAACATATTAAATATGCCATTGAGCAATAAACATGTTAGAAACATGTTAAAACATGCTAGCAATTCTTAGCTAAGTGCTAAAGCATGCTAATGCAATGAAAGAGGAAGTTGTTGTTACTCAAGAAGGCAATGTCCAATCTGCCCCAAACTTCACACGTTTGATAAGAGTCCTGCCCTGAACACATCTACATGACACTTTTCAGTTATAGTAATAGCGCCACCTACTGGCAACAGGAAGTGACATGTTTAACACTGCGATGCATTACTAGCAACATATTAAATATGCCATTGAGTTATATACATGTTAGAAACATGTTAAAACATGCTAGCAATTCTTAGCTAAGTGCTCAAGCACGCTAATGCAATGAAACGGGAAGTTGTTGTTACTGAAGAAGGCAATGTCAAATCTGCCCCAAACTTCACACGTTTGATAAGAGTCCTGCCCTGAACACATCTACATGACAATTTTAAGTTAAAGTAATTGCGCCACCTACTGTCGACAGGAAGTGACACGTTTTAAACTGTGATGCATTGCTAGCGACATATTTAATATGCCATTGAGTTCTAAACATGCTAGAAACATGCTAAAACATGCTAGCAACACTTATCTGAGTGATAACGCATGCTATTATCCCCATAATAAAGGACATTTTTGTAACTGACTTTGACATACTCCTATATTTACCTACTTAAATGCACAATGCCCACCGTGCTCTGTCTTCCTAAATCCACCGGGTGGCGGTTGGCACGGGTGCGAGGGCCCTTTCATCGCTGCTTGCAGCTTTAATTATTATTATTATTATTATTATTTTCCGCATTCAATCGCATTTTTGAGGGCCTAAACATGCACGAAAACTCACGAAAATTTGCACACGCGTCAGAACTGGCGAAAATTGACATCTGATATGCGTTTCAGAATTGGGCGGGGTAAAATGGCTCGATAGCGCCACCTATAAAGGTTCAACGGAGTGCGCCTCCCGCTACGTTTCACGTACGTGTACGAAATTCGGTACATACATGTAATGACCCAATACCTACAAAAAAGTCTCTTGGAGCATAGCCTTAAACACAACAGGAAGTCAGCCATTTTGAACTTCCTCTCTGATTTTTGTGCAGTTTTTGCCATTTTCAGGCCTCGTACTTTAACGAACTCCTCCTACAGTTTTAATCTGATCATCTTCAAATTTGGTGAGTGTAATCTTAAGGCCTTTGCGACGTTAAATTGCGAAGATCTAGAGTTTTCGTCGAAGGGCATGTCCTCGGCGGCCTGACAAATTTTGATGTTTCGCCATGAAACAGGAAGTTGCTGTAACTCAGGCAAACAATGTCCAATCTGCCCCAAACTTCACACGTTTGATAAGCGTTCTGTCCTGAACACATGACCATGCTCAAATTCAGTTACAGTCATAGCGCCACCTGCTGGCAACAGGAAGTGACATGTTTAACACTGTTTTGGACTCCTAATAACATATAAAAAATTGCCAGCAAGTGCTTAACATGTTAACAATATACTAGAAAAATGCTAAAACATGCTAGCAAACATTAGCTAAGTGCTAAAGCATGCTATTAATGCAATTAAATAGGAATTTGCTGTAACTCAGGCATTGAATGTCCAATCTGCCCCAAACTTCACACGTTTGATAAGCGTTCTGTCCTGAACACATGGCCATGCTCAAATTCAGTTACAGTCATAGCGCCACCTGCTGGCAACAGGAAGTGACATGTTTAACACTGTTTTGGACTCCTAATAACATATAAAAAAGTGCCAGCAAGTGTTAAACATGTTAACAACATACTAGAAACATGCTAAAACATGCTAGCAAACATTAGCTAGGTGCTAAATCATGCTATTAATGCAATTAAATAGGAATTTGCTGTAACTCAGGCATTGGATGTTTAATCTGCCCCAAACTTCACACGGTTGAATATTCTCATGTTTAACACATTTACATGAGAATATTCAGTTATAGTAATAGCGCCACCTACTGGCAACAGGAAATGACATGTTTAACACTGTGATGCTGTACTAGCAACATATTAAATATGCCATTGAGTTATAAACATGTTAGAAACCTGTTAAAACATGCTAGCAATTCTTAGCTAAGTGCTAAAGCATGCTAATGCAATGAAAGAGGAAGTTGTTGTTACTAAAGAAGGCAATGTCCAATCTTTCCCAAACTTTACACGTTTGATAAGAGTCCTGTCCTGAACACATCTACATGACACTTTTCAGTTATAGTATTAGCGCCACCAACTGGCAACAGGAAGTGACATGTTTAACACTGTGATGCAGTACTAACAACATATTAAATATGCCATTGAGTTATATACATGTTAGAAACATGTTAAAACATGCTAGCAATTCTTAGCTAAGTGCTAAAGCACGCTAATGCAATGAAACAGGAAGTTGGTGTTACTGAAGAAGGCAATGTCCAATCTGCCCCAAACTTCACACGTTTGATAAGAGTCCTGCCCTGAACACATCTACATGACAATTTTAAGTTAAAGTAATAGCGCCACCTACTGTCGACAGGAAGTGACACGTTTTACACTGTGATGCATTACTAGTGACATATTTAATATGCCATTGAGTTCTAAACATGCTAGAAACATGCTAAAACATGCTAGCAACACTTATCTGAGTTATAACGCATGCTATTATCCCCATAATCAAGGACATTTTTGTAACTGACTTTGACATACTCCTCCTATTTTTACCTACTTAAATGCACATTGCCCACCATGCTCTGTCTTCCTAAAGCCACCGGGTGGCGGTGGCACGGGTGCGAGGGCCCTTTCATCGCTGCTTGCAGCTTTAATTATTATTATTAGGGCCCGAGCACCGATGGTGCGAGGACACTATTGGAATTGCTCTGTTTATTATTATTATTATTATTATTATTATTATTATTATTATTATTATTATTTTCCGCATTTGATCGCATTTTTGAGGGCCTAAACATGCACGAAAACTCACGAAAATTTGCACACGCGTCAGAACTGGCGAAAATTGACATCTGATATGCGTTTCAGAATTGGGCGGGGTAAAATGGCTCGATAGCGCCACCTATAAAGGTTCAACGGAGTGCGCCTCCCGCTACGTTTCACGTACGTGTACGAAATTCGGTACATACATGTAATGACCCAATACCTACAAAAAAGTCTCTTGGAGCATAGCCTTAAACACAACAGGAAGTCAGCCATTTTGAACTTCCTCTCTGATTTTTGTGCAGTTTTTGGCATTTTCAGGCCTCGTACTTTAACGAACTCCTCCTACAGTTTTAATCTGATCATCTTCAAATTTGGTGAGTGTAATCTTAAGGCCTTTGCGACGTTAAATTGCGAAGATCTAGAGTTTTCGTCGAAGGGCGTGTCCTCGGCGGCCTGACAAATTTTGATGTTTCGCCATGAAACAGGAAGTTGCTGTAACTAAGGCAAACAATGTCCAATCTGCCCCAAACTTCACACGTTTGATAAGCGTTCTGTCCTGAACACATGACCATGCTCAAATTCAGTTACAGTCATAGCGCCACCTGCTGGCAACAGGAAGTGACATGTTTAACACTGTTTTGGACTCCTAATAACATATAAAAAATTGCCAGCAAGTGCTAAACATGTTAACACCATACTAGAAACATGCTAAAACATGCTAGCAAACATTAGCTAAGTGCTAAAGCATGCTATTACTGCAATTAAATAGGAATTTGCTGTAACTCAGGCATTGAATGCCCAATCTGCCCCAAACTTCACACGTTTGATAAGAGTTCTGTCCTGAACACATTTACATGAGAATATTCAGTTATAGTAATAGCGCCACCTATTGGCAACAGGAAGTGACATGTTTAACACTGTGATGCTGTACTAGCAACATATTAAATAAACCATTGAGTTATATACATGTTAGAAACATGTTAAAACATGCTAGCAATTCTTAGCTAAGTGCTAAAGCATGCTAATGCAATGAAACAGGAAGTTGTTGTTACTCAAGTAGGCAATGTCCAATCTGCCCCAAACTTCACAGGTTTGATAAGAGTCCTGCCCTGAACACATCTACATGAGAATAATCAGTTAGAGTAATAGCGCCACCTGCTGGCAACAGGAAGTGTCATGTTTAACACCATTTTGGACTCCTAATAACATATAAAAAATTGCCAGCAAGTGCTGAACATGTTAACAACACACGGGAACCATGCTAAAACATGCTAACAAACATTAGCTAAGTGCTAAAGCATGCTATTCCTGCAATTAAATAGGAATTTGCTGTCAGGCATTGAATGTTCAATTTGCCCCAATTTCACACGTTTGATAAGAGTTCTGCCCTGAACACATCTACATGACACTTTTCAGTTATAGTAATAGCGCCACCTACTGGCAACAGGAAGTGACATGGTTAACACTGTGATGCAGTACTAGCAACATATTAAATATGCCATTGAGCAATAAACATGTTAGAAACCTGTTAAAACATGCTAGCAATTCTTAGCTAAGTGCTAAAGCATGCTAATGCAATGAAACGGGAAGTTATTGTTACTGAAGAAGACAATGTCCAATCTGCCCCAAACTTCACATGTTTGATAAGAGTCCTGCCCTGAACACATCTACATGACAATTTTAAGTTAAAGTAATAGCGCCACCTACTGTCGACAGGAAGTGACACGTTTTAAACTGTGATGCATTGCTAGCGACATATTTAATATGCCATTGAGTTCTAAACATGCTAGAAACATGCTAAAACATGCTAGCAACACTTATCTGAGTGATAACGCATGCTATTATACCCATGATAAAGGACATTTTTGTAACTGACTTTGACATACTACTCTTATTTTTACCTACTTAAATGCACATTGCCCACCGTGCTCTGTCTTCCTAAAGCCACCGGGTGGCGGTGGCACGGGTGCGAGGGCCCTTTCATCGCTGCTTGCAGCTTTAATTATTATTATTTTCCGCATTTGATCGCATTTTTGAGGGCCTAAACATGCACGAAAACTCACGAAAATTTGCACACGCGTCAGAACTGGCGAAAATTGACATCTGATATGCGTTTCAGAATTGGGCGGGGTAAAATGGCTCGATAGCGCCACCTATAAAGGTTCAACGGAGTGCGCCTCCCGCTACGTTTCACGTACGTGTACGAAATTCGGTACATACATGTAATGACCCAATACCTACAAAAAAGTCTCTTGGAGCATAGCCTTAAACACAACAGGAAGTCAGCCATTTTGAACTTCCTCTCTGATTTTTGTGCAGTTTTTGCCATTTTCAGGCCTCGTACTTTAACGAACTCCTCCTACAGTTTTAATCTGATCATCTTCAAATTTGGTGAGTGTAATCTTAAGGCCTTTGCGACGTTAAATTGCGAAGATCTAGAGTTTTCGTCGAAGGGCGTGTCCTCGGCGGCCTGACAAATTTTGATGTTTCGCCATGAAACAGGAAGTTGCTGTAACTAAGGCAAACAATGTCCAATCTGCCCCAAACTTCACACGTTTGATAAGCGTTCTGTCCTGAACACATGACCATGCTCAAATTCAGTTACAGTCATAGCGCCACCTGCTGGCAACAGGAAGTGACATGTTTAACACCGTTTTGGACTCCTAATTAACATATACAAAATTGCCAGCAAGTGCTAAACATGTTAACACCATACTAGAAACATGCTAAAACATGCTAGCAAACATTAGCTAAGTGCTAAAGCATGCTATTACTGCAATTAAATAGGAATTTGCTGTAACTCAGGCATTGAATGCCCAATCTGCCCCAAACTTCACACGTTTGATAAGAGTTCTGTCCTGAACACATTTACATGAGAATATTCAGTTATAGTAATAGCGCCACCTATTGGCAACAGGAAGTGACATGTTTAACACTGTGATGCTGTACTAGCAACATATTAAATAAACCATTGAGTTATAAACATGTTAGAAACATGTTAAAACATGCTAGCAATTCTTAGCTAAGTGCTAAAGCATGCTAATGCAATGAAACAGGAAGTTGTTGTTACTCAAGTAGGCAATGTCCAATCTGCCCCAAACTTCACAGGTTTGATAAGAGTCCTGCCCTGAACACATCTACATGAGAATAATCAGTTAGAGTAATAGCGCCACCTGCTGGCAACAGGAAGTGTCATGTTTAACACCATTTTGGACTCCTAATAACATATAAAAAATTGCCAGCAAGTGCTGAACATGTTAACAACACACGGGAACCATGCTAAAACATTCTAACAAACATTAGCTAAGTGCTAAAGCATGCTATTCCTGCAATTAAATAGGAATTTGCTGTCAGGCATTGAATGTTCAATTTGCCCCAATTTCACACGTTTGATAAGAGTTCTGCCCTGAACACATCTACATGACACTTTTCAGTTATAGTAATAGCGCCACCTACTGGCAACAGGAAGTGACATGGTTAACACTGTGATGCAGTACTAGCAACATATTAAATATGCCATTGAGTAATAAACATGTTAGAAACCTGTTAAAACATGCTAGCAATTCTTAGCTAAGTGCTAAAGCATGCTAATGCAATGAAACGGGAAGTTATTGTTACTGAAGAAGACAATGTCCAATCTGCCCCAAACTTCACATGTTTGATAAGAGTCCTGCCCTGAACACATCTACATGACAATTTTAAGTTAAAGTAATAGCGCCACCTACTGTCGACAGGAAGTGACACGTTTTAAACTGTGATGCATTGCTAGCGACATATTTAATATGCCATTGAGTTCTAAACATGCTAGAAACATGCTAAAACATGCTTGCAACACTTATCTGAGTGATAACGCATGCTATTATACCCATGATAAAGGACATTTTTGTAACTGACTTTGACAATCTACTCCTATTTTTACCTACTTAAATGCACATTGCCCACCGTGCTCTGTCTTCCTAAAGCCACCGGGTGGCGGTGGCACGGGTGCGAGGGCCCTTTCATCGCTGCTTGCAGCTTTAATTATTAGGGCCCAAGCCTTGAAAAGGCGAAGGCCCTATTGTTTTTCTCCGGATTATTATTATTATTATTATTATTATTATTATTATTATTATTATTATTATTATTATTATTTTTCTTACGACTATTCGGGCACTTTTGGGTCTCTTAACGTGCTCAAAAACTCTTGAAACTTTGCACAAATGTCAGAACCCGCGGCCATTAGAGCCGGACTGAAGCTGGTACCCGGGCGTGGCAGGGGGGCTCGACAGCGCCCCCTGGAATGCGGTCCGAAAACTTGGTCAATAAATCAAACACGCTTGCGTGTAATAATATGAAACTCGGTACACTTATAGATCTCATCGGTTCATATATCCTTCGTGCTCTGACTTTTTACCCCAGCCCAACAGGAAGTCGGCTATTTGGCGTAGTTTAAAAAACACATGCAATGGAATTTAAAATACTCCTCCTAGAAAATTCAACCAATCACCACGAAACTCGGTGTGCATGAAGTCAAGACATGGAGGATGAAAAATTGCCAGGGGATTTTTGATATCTCGAACGGTTTGGCCGTGGCGAGGAAACGAATTTATGGCGAATATTGGAAACAGGAAGTGTGTTATAACATCCTCATACATTAATTGATCTGGATGAAACTTCAGCAGTGTGTTCGCTGTAAGAGGCCGATCACATGGATGTGACTATTGTGAGTCAAAGTTATAGCGCCACCAACTGGCAGCAGGAAGTGTGTCACTTTCAAAATGCTTTAAAATCACCCTCTTATTTTTACCCGATTTGCTTCAAACTTTATGTGTATAATGTAAATACACGGCAGATGTAGACCTGTGAAAGGATTATTGATATCTTAAATACTGTTGCCATGGCAACGCAGCAAACTTTAATATTCTTTTTTAAAGTTTTTGAGACTCTTAGCATGCTTGAAATTGCATGAAACTCGACAGACACTTTACATTTATTGCCTAGTACACTTGTGCAAAGTTTCAGAAACGGGCGTGGTAAGGGGCTCAGTAGCGCCACCTTTAGTCAAAAATGGGGTATTAGTTTTACCTACAGTAACAAAAATCGGTATTTATATTTATCTCCCCGAGCCGGACAACTTTCTAATTTACAGTCATTAGCTCCGACCAACAGGAAGTCAGATATTTTGGTTTGAATGTGATTTGATGGGAATTTTGCCAGTCTCTCTCAGTGTCTGTGTGTGTGAGAGAGAAGGGGGGCTTTATTTTAACCCTTTCTCTGCTGTGTGGGACTTCTCGGGCACTTTTGGGGGCCTTAACGTGCTCGAAAACTCTTGAAACTTTGCACACAGGTCAGAACCTGCGGCCATCAGGGCCGGGCTGAAGCTGGTACCCGGGCGTGGCAGGGGGGCTCAACAGCGCCCCCTTTAACGGGGTCCGAAAACTTGGTCCATATATCAAACTGAATATTGCATGAATTAGTATGAAACTCGGTACACATATAGATCTCATCGGGCCGAACAACTTTCGTGCTCTAAGTTTTACGCCAGCCCAACAGGAAGTCGGCTATTATGGGTTGTATGAAAACGCACGCCCCTGGAATTTTATATACTCCTCCAAGAAATTTAATTTGATCTTCACCAAACTCGGTCAGCATGAAGTCAAGACATTGAGGACGCTAAATTGCGGACGGATTTTTGATATCTCGAATGGTTTGGCCGTGGCGAGGAAACGAAGTTATGGCGAGAAAAGAAAAACACAATGTGTTATAACGTCTTCATACATTTATTGATCTTGATGAAACTTCAGCAGTGTGTTTGTTGTAAGAGGGCTATCACATGGATGTGACTATTGTGAGTCAAAGTTATAGCGCCACCAACTGGCAGCAGGAAGTGTGTTACTTTCAAGATACTTTTGACTAAAGTGGGGGGGTTATTTTTACCTACAGTCACAAAACTCGGTCTGTATATTATGCTTATCGATCCGGACAACTTTCTCTTTTACAGTCATAAGCTCCGACCAACAGGAAGTCAGATATTTTGGTTTGAATGTGGTTTTGTCTCTCTCTGACAGAGTTCCCCCTGCCATTCTCTCTGTGTGTGTGTGTGTGTGGGGGGGGGGGGGGGGGGGGAAGGGAGGGAGGGCACACACACAGACAGCCCCCCCCCCTTTTCTGTGTGTGTTTGGAGGGGAGTAGAAAGACTCACACTGATACAAGCTCTAAAGCAGACTTCTTCTCGACAGTCAAAGCGGGATTACGTTATTGCCCGTCGTGCACAGGAACCCGAAAGGCAACGGTGGTGGCGGCTTTATATATATATATATATATATATATATATATATATAAATAAATATAGCTGCAAGCAGCGATGGAGGGCCCAAGCCGGTGGCAGCGCCAGCCCGGTGCCTTTAGTGTAACTAAAGGCACCAGGGTGGCGGTGCCACCGGCTTGGGCCCGTAATCGCTGCTTGCAGCTATATTTATTATTCTTCTTCTCCGCATTTAATCGCATTTTTGAGGGCCTAAACATGCACGAAAACTCACGAAAATTTGCACACGCGTCAGAACTGGCGAAAATTGACATCTGATATGCGTTTCAGAATTGGGCGGGGTAAAATGGCTCGATAGCGCCACCTATAAAGGTGCAACGGAGTGCGCCTCCCGCTACGTTTCACGTACGTGTACGAAATTCGGTACATACATGTAATGACCCAATACCTACAAAAAAGTCTCTTGGAGCATAGCCTTAAACACAACAGGAAGTCAGCCATTTTGAACTTCCTCTCTGATTTTTGTGCAGTTTTTGCCATTTTCAGGCCTCGTACTTTAACGAACTCCTCCTACAGTTTTAATCTGATCATCTTCAAATTTGGTGAGTGTAATCTTAAGGCCTTTGCGACGTTAAATTGCGAAGATCTAGAGTTTTCGTCGAAGGGCGTGTCCTCGGCGGCCTGACAAATTTTGATGTTTCGCCATGAAACAGGAAGTAGCTGTAACTCAGGCAAACAATGTCCAATCTGCCCCAAACTTCACACGTTTGATAAAGAGTTCTGTCCTGAACACATGACCATGCTCAAATTCAGTTACAGTCATAGCGCCACCTGCTGGCAACAGGAAGTGACATGTTTAACACTGTTTTGGACTCCTAATAACATATAAAAAATTGCCAGCAAGTGCTAACCATGTTAACAACATACTAGAAACATGCTAAAACATGCTAGCAAACATTAGCTAAGTGCTAAAGCATGCTATTACTGCAATTAAATAGGAATTTGCTGTAACTCAGGCATTGAATGCCCAATCTGCCCCAAACTTCACACGTTTGATAAGAGTTCTGGTCTGAACACATTTACATGAGAATATTCAGTTATAGTAATAGCGCCACCTATTGGCAACAGGAAGTGACATGTTTAACACTGTCATGCTGTACTAGCAACATATTAAATAAACCATTGAGTTATATACATGTTAGAAACCTGTTAAAACATGCTAGCAATTCTTAGCTAAGTGCTAAAGCATGCTAATGCAATGAAACAGGAAGTTGTTGTTACTCAAGTAGGCAATGTCCAATCTGCCCCAAACTTCACAGGTTTGATAAGAGTTCTGTCCTGAACACATTTACATGAGAATAATCAGTTAGAGTAATAGCGCCACCTGCTGGCAACAGGAAGTGACATGTTTAACACCATTTTGGACTCCTAATAACATAAAAAATTGCCAGCAAGTGCTAAACATGTTAACAACATACAGGAAACATGCTAACAAACATTAGCTGAGTGCTAAAGCATGCTATTACTGCAATTAAATAGGAATTTGCTGTAACTCAGGCATTGAATGTTCAATTTGCCCCAATTTCACACGTTTGATAGGAGTTCTGGTCTGAACACATTTACATGAGAGTATTCAGTTATAGTAATAGCGCCACCTACTGGCAACAGGAAGTGACATGTTCAACACTGTGATGTTGTACTAGCAACATATTAAATAAACCATTGAGCTATAAACATGTTAGAAACCTGTTAAAACATGCTAGCAATTCTTAGCTAAGTGCTAAAGCATGCTAATGCAATGAAACAGGAAGTTGTTGTTACTCAAGAAGGCAATGTCCAATCTGCCCCAAACTTCACACGTTTGATAAGAGTCCTGCCCTGAACACATTTACATGACACTTTTCAGATATAGTAATAGCGCCACCTACTGGCAACAGGAAGTGACATGTTCAACACTGTGATGTTGCACTAGCAACATATTAAATAAACCATTGAGTTATAAACATGTTAGAAACATGTTAAAACATGCTAGCAATTCTTAGCTAAGTGCTAAAGCATGCTAATGCAATGAAACAGGAAGTTGTTGTTACTCAAGAAGGCAATGTCCAATCGGCCCCAAACTTCACACGTTTGATAAGAGTCCTGCCCTGAACACATCTACATGACACTTTTCAGTTATAGTAATAGCGCCACCTACTGGCAACAGGAAGTGACATGGTTAACACTGTGATGCAGTACTAGCAACATATTAAATATGCCATTGAGCAATAAACATGTTAGAAACATGTTAAAACATGCTAGCAATTCTTAGCTAAGTGCTAAAGCATGCTAATGCAATGAAAGAGGAAGTTGTTGTTACTCAAGAAGGCAATGTCCAATCTGCCCCAAACTTCACACGTTTGATAAGAGTCCTGCCCTGAACACATCTACATGACACTTTTCAGTTATAGTAATAGCGCCACCTACTGGCAACAGGAAGTGACATGTTTAACACTGCGATGCATTACTAGCAACATATTAAATATGCCATTGAGTTATATACATGTTAGAAACATGTTAAAACATGCTAGCAATTCTTAGCTAAGTGCTAAAGCACGCTAATGCAATGAAACGGGAAGTTGTTGTTACTGAAGAAGGCAATGTCAAATCTGCCCCAAACTTCACACGTTTGATAAGAGTCCTGCCCTGAACACATCTACATGACAATTTTAAGTTAAAGTAATTGCGCCACCTACTGTCGACAGGAAGTGACACGTTTTAAACTGTGATGCATTGCTAGCGACATATTTAATATGCCATTGAGTTCTAAACATGCTAGAAACATGCTAAAACATGCTAGCAACACTTATCTGAGTGATAACGCATGCTATTATCCCCATAATAAAGGACATTTTTGTAACTGACTTTGACATACTCCTATATTTACCTACTTAAATGCACAATGCCCACCGTGCTCTGTCTTCCTAAATCCACCGGGTGGCGGTTGGCACGGGTGCGAGGGCCCTTTCATCGCTGCTTGCAGCTTTAATTATTATTATTATTATTCTCCGCATTTAATCGCATTTTTGAGGGCCTAAACATGCACGAAAACTCACGAAAATTTGCACACGCGTCAGAACCTGCGAAAATTTACATCTGATATGCGTTTCAGAATTTGGCGGGGCAAAATGGCTCGATAGCGCCACCTATAAATGTTCAACGGAGTGCGCCTCCCGCTACGTTTCACGTATGTGTACGAAATTCGGTACATACATGTAATGACCCAATACCTACAAAAAAGTCTCTTGGAGCATAGCCTTAAACACAACAGGAAGTCAGCCATTTTGAACTTCCTCTCTGATTTTTGTGCAGTTTTTGCCATTTTCAGGCCTCGTACTTTAACGAACTCCTCCTACAGTTTTAATCTGATCATCTTCAAATTTGCTGAGTGTAATCTTAAGGCCTTTGCGACGTTAAATTGCGAAGATCTTGAGTTTTCGTCGAAGGGCGTGTCCTCGGCGGCCTGACAAATTTTGATGTTTCGCCATGAAACAGGAAGTTGCTGTAACTCAGGCAAACAATGTCCAATCTGCCCCAAACTTCACACATTTGATAAGAGTTCTGTCCTGAACACATGACCATGCTCAAATTCAGTTACAGTCATAGCGCCACCTGCTGGCAACAGGAAGTGACATGTTTAACACTGTTTTGGACTCATTATAACATATAAAAAATTGCCAGCAAGTGCTAAACATGTTAACAACATACTAGAAACATGCTAAAACATGCTAGCAAACATTAGCTAAGTGCTAAAGCATGCTATTACTGCAATTAAATAGGAATTTGCTGTAACTCAGGCATTGGATGTTCAATCTGCCCCATACTTCACACGTTTGATAAGAGTTCTGTCCTGAACACATTTACATGAGAATATTCAGTTATAGTAATAGCGCCACCTACTGGCAACAGGAAGTGACATGTTTAACACTGTGATGCTGTACTAGCAACATATTAAATATGCCATTGAGTAATAAACATGTTAGAAACCTGTTAAAACATGCTAGCAATTCTTAGCTAAGTGCTAAAGCATGCTAATGCAATGAAACAGGAAGTTGTTGTTACTCAAGTAGGCAATGTCCAATCTGCCCCAAACTTCACACGCTTGATAAGAGTCCTGCCCTGAATACATCTACATGACAATTTTAAGTTAAAGTAATAGTAAAGTAAAAATAGGTCGCTATTTTTCTTTAGCGACCTACTGTCGACAGGAAGTGACACGTTTTACACTGTGATGCATTACTAGCGGCATATTTAATATGCCATTGAATTCTAAACATGCTAAAACATGCTAGCAACACTTATCTGAGTGATAACGCATGCTATTATCCCCATAATAAAGGACATTTTTGTAACTGACTTTGACATACTCCTATTTTTACCTACTTAAATGCACATTGCCCACCGTGCTCTGTCTTACTAAAGCCACCGGGTGGCGGTGGCACGGGTGCGAGGGCCCTTTCATCGCTGCTTGCAGCTTTAATTATTATTAGGGCCCAAGCCTTGAAAAGGCGAAGGCCCTATTGTTTTCCTTCGGATTATTCTTCTTTATTATTATTTATTATTAGGGCCCAAGCCTTGAAAAGGCGAAGGCCCTATTGTTTTCCTTCGGATTATTATTATTATTATTATTATTATTATTATTATTATTATTATTATTTTTCTTACGACTATTCGGGCACTTTTGGGTCTCTTAACGTGCTCAAAAACTCTTGAAACTTTGCACAAATGTCAGAACCCGCGGCCATTAGAGCCGGACTGAAGCTGGTACCCGGGCGTGGCAGGCGGGCTCGACAGCGCCCCCTGGAACGCGGTCCGAAAACTTGGTCCATAAATCAAACACGCTTGCGTGTAATAATATGAAACTCGGTACACTTATAGATCTCATCGGTTCATATATCCTTCGTGCTCTGACTTTTTACCCCAGCCCAACAGGAAGTCGGCTATTTGGCGTAGTTTAAAAAACACATGCAATGGAATTTAAAATACTCCTCCTAGAAAATTCAACCAATCACCACGAAACTCGGTGTGCATGAAGTCAAGACATGGAGGATGAAAAATTGCCAGGGGATTTTTGATATCTCGAACGGTTTGGCCGTGGCGAGGAAACGAATTTATGGCGAATATTGGAAACAGGAAGTGTGTTATAACATCCTCATACATTAATTGATCTGGATGAAACTTCAGCAGTGTGTTCACTGTAAGAGGCCGATCACATGGATGTGACTATTGTGAGTCAAAGTTATAGCGCCACCAACTGGCAGCAGGAAGTGTGTCACTTTCAAAATGCTTTAAAATCACCCTCTTATTTTTACCCGATTTGCTTCAAACTTTATGTGTATAATGTAAACACACGGCAGATGTAGACCTGTGAAAGGATTATTGATATCTTAAATACTGTTGCCATGGCAACGCAGCAAACTTTAATATTCTTTTTTAAAGTTTTTGAGACTCTTAGCATGCTTGAAATTGCATGAAACTCGACAGACACTTTACATTTATTGCCTAGTACACTTGTGCAAAGTTTCAGAAACGGGCGTGGTAAGGGGCTCAGTAGCGCCACCTTTAGTCAAAAATGGGGTATTAGTTTTACCTACAGTAACAAAAATCGGTATTTATATTTATCTCCCCGAGCCGGACAACTTTCTAATTTACAGTCATTAGCTCCGACCAACAGGAAGTCAGATATTTTGGTTTGAATGTGATTTGATGGGAATTTTGCCAGTCTCTCTCAGTGTCTGTGTGTGTGAGAGAGGAGGGGGGGCTTTATTTTAACCCTTTCTCTGCTGTGTGGGACTTCTCGGGCACTTTTGGGGCCCTTAACGTGCTCAAAAACTCTTGAAACTTTGCACAAATGTCAGAACCCACGGCCATCAGGGCCCGACTGAAGCTGGTACCCGGGCGTGGCAGGGGGGCTCGGCAGCGCCCCCTGGAATGGGATTCAAAAACATGTCCATATATCAAACACGCTTGCATGTAATAATATGAAACTCGGTACACATATAGATCTCATCGGGCCGAACAACTTTCGTGCTCTAAGTTTTACGCCAGTCCAACAGGAAGTCGGCTATTATGGGCTGTATGGAAACGCATGTTCTGGCATTTGAAATACTTCTCCCAGAGAATTCATCCGATGACCACGAAACTCGGTGTGCATGAAGTCAAGACATGGAGGATGCTAAATTGCGGACGGATTTTTGATATCTCGAACGGTTTGGCCATGGCGAGGAAACGAATTTATGATTAAAAAAGGATGCATAAAGTGTGTTATAACTTAGTTATAGTTTTACCTACAGTTACAAAACTCAGCGTGTATATTGATATTATCAAGCCGAACAACTTTCTAATTTACAGTCATTAGCTCCGACCAACAGAAAGTCAGATATTGTGGTTTGAATGTGAATTGTGTCTCTCTCTGTCTCTCTGCCATTCTGTGTGTGTGTGTGTGTCTGTCTGTGTGGGGTGGGGAGGGGATGGGGGGATCTGTGTATGTGTGTGTGTGTGTGTGTGAGGAGGGGGGCTAGTTTAGTTTAACCCTTTCTCTGCTGTGTGCAAAATCTCGGGCACTTTTGGGGCCCTTAACGTGCTCGAAAACTCTTGAAATTTTGCACACAGGTCAGAACCCGCGGCCATCAGGGCCAGGCTGAAGCTGGTACCCGGGTGTGGCAGGGGGGCTCGACAGCGCCCCCTGGAATGGGATTCAAACACTTGTCCGTATATCAAACACGCTTGCATGTAATAATATGAAACTTGGTACACATTTAGAACTCATCGAGCCGAACAACTTTCGTGCTCTAAGTTTTACGCCAGCCCAACAGGAAGTCGGCTATTGTGGGTGGTATGAAAACGCATGCCCCTGGAATTTGAAACACTCTTTCTAGAAAATTCATCCAATCGCAACCAAACTCGGTCAGCCTGACGACAAGACATTGAGGATACTAAATTGCTGACGGATTTTTGATATCTCGAACAGTTTGGCCGTGGCGAGGAAACGAAATTATGGCGAGAAAAGAGAAACACGATCTGTTATAACGTCTTCATACATTTATTGATCTTGATGAAACTTCAGTAGCGTGTTTGTTGTAAGAGAGCGATCACATGGATGTAACTAATGTGAGTCCCCCCCCTTTTCTGTGTGTGTTTGGAGGGGAGCAGAAAGACTCACACTGATACAAGCTCTAAAGCAGACTTCTTCTCGACAGTCAAAGCGGGGTTACGTTATTGCCCGTCGTGCACAGGAACCCGAAAGGCAACGGGGGTGGCGGCTTTTTATATATATATATATATTTAGGGCCCAAGCCTTGAAAAGGCGAAGGCCCTATTGTTTTTCTCCGGATTATTATTATTATTATTTTTCTTACGACTATTCGGGCACTTTTGGGTCACTTAACGTGCTCGAAAACTCTTGAAACTTTGCACACGGGTCAGAACCCGCGGCCATTAGAGCCGGACTGAAGCTGGTACCCGGGCGTGGCAGGGGGGCTCGACAGCGCCCCCTGGAACGGGGTCCGAAAACTTGGTCCATAAATCAAACACGCTTGCATGGAATAATATGAAACTCGGTACACTTATAGATCTCATCGGTTCATATATCCTTCATGCTCTGACTTTTTACCCCAGCCCAACAGGAAGTCGGCTATTTGGCGTAGTTTAAAAAACACATGCAATGGAATTTAAAATACTCCTCCTAGACGATTCAACCAATCGTCAGGAAACTCGGTGTGCATGAAGTCAAGACATTGAGGATGATAAATTGCCAGGGGATTTTTGATATCTCGAACGGTTTGGCCGTGGCGAGGAAACGAATTTATGGCGAATATTGGAAACAGGAAGTGTGTTATAACATCCTCATACATTAACTGATCTTGATGAAACTTCAGCAGTGTGTTTGCTGTAAGAGGCCGATCACATGGATGTGACTATTGTGAGTCAAAGTTATAGCGCCACCAACTGGCAGCAGGAAGTGTGTCACTTTCAAAATGCTTTGAATTCACCCTCTTATTTTTACCCGATTTGCTTCAAACTTTATTTGTATAATGTAAACACACGACAGATCTAGACCTGTGAAAGGATTATTGATATCTTAAATACTATTGCCATGGCAACGCATCAAACTTTAATATTCTTTTTTGATGCTTTTGAGACTCTTAGCATGCTTGAAATTGCATGAAACTCGACAGACACTTTACATTAATTGCCTAGTACACTTGTGCAACGTTTCAGAAACGGGCGTGGTAAGAGGCTCAGTAGCGTCACCTTTAGTCAAAAATGGGGTATTAGTTTTACCTACAGTAACAAAAATCGGTATTTATATTTATCTCCCCGAGCCGGACAACTTTCTAATTTACACTCATTAGCTCCGACCAACAGGAAGTCAGATATTTTGGTTTGAATGTGATTTGATGGGAATTTTGCCAGTCTCTCTCAGTGTCTGTGTGTGTGAGAGAGGAGGGGGGCTTTATTTTAACCCTTTCTCTGCTGTGTGGGACTTCTCGGGCACTTTTGGGGCCCTTAACGTGCTCGAAAACTCTTGAAACTTTGCACACAGGTCAGAACCTGCGGCCATCAGGGCGGGGCTGAAGCTGGTACCCGGGCGTGGCAGGAGAGCTCAACAGCGCCCCCTTGAACGTGGTCCGAAAAACTTGGTCCATATATCAAACACGTTTGCATGTAATAATATGAAACTCGGTACACATACACACTCGGTATTACCTGATTCTCTCAGTGACCATTCTATTGTTTTTTGTATCTGGAAAATCAAAATGCCTCATCTTCCTCCTAAATTAATTAGAGTAAGGAAATGGAATAACGTCAATACTGAATACTTTATCCAAGACATACTAAACGTAAATTGGGAGAGACTTCACTTAATTCCGTTTGTTGAAGATGCATGGAATTACTTTTATTCAGAATTTGTTGAGATAATAGATAAACATGCTCCTTGGACATCAATTAAAGTTAAGGGTCGACACTTACCATGGATCAAAGGAGATCTCATACACTTATTTAAACAGAGAGATAAGGCATGGAAAAAATATCGCACATCAAATGATTCTGCTGACTGGGATGTCTATAAAGAACTAAGGAATAAATGTAAAACTAGTACTAGAAATGCTAAAGCAAATTACTACAATGATTGTTTATCAACTGAGTTTAAGAATCCAAAGCAATTCTGGAAGACAATTAATTCTATAACCAACAAACCCATAAAAAGCCCTATTTCCCATATTAGACTAAACAATGAAACTATTAGTGAACCATCACTAATTGCAGAGGCTTTCAGTCAGCACTTCTCCACAGTTGGCAGTTCTTTTTCCTTTCCTTCTCACTCTGGTGTTTCCCTAACTCAGAACAGGTGCAATAGATCCTTCTGCTTTAATACTATTACTCCAGCTGATGTTCAGCAGGTTATTGATGGCATAAACTCCGGTTGCAGTGCTGGTCCAGATGGTCTGGAGATCAAATTTTTTAAACTTGCCTCTCATGTTTTATCATTCCCATTGGCTGATATATTTAATTTATCATTGGCAACATGCGAAACACCCCGATCATGGAATTGCACAAGAGTAATTCCTCTTCATAAAGGAGGTGATATCACAGATATTAATAATTACAGACCTATTTCAATTATCAATAGTATAACAAAAATATTTGAAAAACTAATCTTTAATCAACTTTCTAAATATTTTAATGATCAAAACGTATTATCTCCACATCAATCTGGTTTTCGATCAAATTTCTCGACCACCACTGCTCTTCTAAAATTCACAAATGATATACTGTCAGCATCTGACAGTAACATGCCGACAGGTGCTATATTTATTGATCTTACCAAAGCATTTGATATGGTTGATCATTATCTTCTCTTGGACAAATTATATGCTATTGGTCTTTCTTCTAACTCTTTATTATTTTTTTATCATTTTCTTCATCATAGACGTCAATGCGTTACTTTTCAAGGCACCCAGTCAGGCTTTAAGATTATTAACAAAGGTGTTCCACAAGGTTCATCCTTAGGTCCTCTCTTATTTTCCATTTTTATTAATGATTTACCGCAAACCTGTCCTAACTGTTTAATTCACTTATATGCAGATGACACCGTAATATATTCATCCAGTTCTGACATTTCACAAATCCAATACTCTCTTCAAATGGATTTTAACTTAGTTCAAAAATGGTTTTCATCTAATAAACTCCTTTTGAACAGGAAAAAATCTTACACTATGTTGTTTTGCACTCGACCTAATTCTTTGCCAATATCTAAAAACTGGTCTATTAGTTTTCTGGATGGAACAGCTTTAACAAAAGTTGAAGAATTTAAATATCTTGGCCTCTGGCTTGATACCCAGCTCTCCTTCAAACCTCATATTAACTCAATCTGCAATAAAGTATATGGTCAATTGAAATCACTTTATCGCTCTGCAGATTACTTCTCACAACATGTTCGGAAAAGAATTATTAATCATTTGATACTTCCAATAATTGATTATGCTGATACAATATACGGGAACACCACAGATTCAAATCTTCGCCCTATTTCTGTACTATATAATAGTCTTTGTAGATTTGTGCTTAGATGTCCTTACAGAACTCACCATTGTCAAATGTATGAGTCTTTGAACTGGTTGGCTCCCAAATCAAGAAGGCAATTCCATTGGTTACTACTTATTTTTAAGTGTATTCATTTCAACTTTCCTCCATATTTGAAATATTACCTAACTCCTTTTCATACACAGTACAATTTAAGGCATATGGATCAGCTCTATTTGTATGTACCTAGAATCTGTAAAGAAGTAGGTCGTCGTGCATTTAAATTTAAAGCTCCATCAGACTGGAACAATCTTCCTAGCTCGCTCAGATCTATAACCTCCTTTTATTTTTTCAAATCATCTCTTCTTACTTATTCTCAAACATTGTGTTCTTGTTTCTGATCCCTTCTTTTTATTTGATCAATTTATTGTTACTACTATTATAATATTTTTATGTGTATATGAAAGTGGGTAAGCATATTTATACCTTGATTTTGGATTTGCATTTTCGCAGATGGTTCACCGATTGTCTTTGATTATGGTTTGGGCCAAAAGGGAGGGGACTGGGCTTGTGGGAGAATTGTTAGTGTGTGTGTGTGTGTGTGTGTGTGTGTATGAATATCCATGTATCTAAATGTTTGTTACAGTCTTGTGTTGTATTTACTTTAATGATGATTTCTATTATGATGTTGGTTTCTTTGTATTGTAAGGACCCCCTCGAAAATGAGATGGTTCATCTCAAGGGGTTATCCATAAATAAATTACAAATTACATATAGATTTAATCGGGCCGAACAACTTTCGTGCTCTAAGTTTTACGCCAGTCCAACAGGAAGTCGGCTATTATGGGCTGTATGAAAATGCATGCCCCTGGAATTTGATATACTCGTCCAAGAAAAATTATCCTATCGCCACCAAACTCGGTCAGCATGAAGTCAAGACATTGAGGACGCTAAATTGCGGACGGATTTTTGATATCTCGAACGGTTTGGCCGTGGCGAGGAAACGAAGTTATGGCGAGAAAAGAAAAACACAATGTGTTATAACGTCTTCATACATTTATTGATCTTGATGAAACTTCAGCAGTGTGTTTGTTGTAAGAGGGCGATCACATGGATGTGACTATTGTGAGTCAAAGTTATAGCGCCACCAACTGGCAGCAGGAAGTGTGTTACTTTCAAGATACTTTTGACTAAAGTGGGTGGGTTATTTTTACCTACAGTCACAAAACTCGGTCTGTATATTGTGCTTATCGATCCGGACAACTTTCTCATTTACAGTCATTAGCTCCGACCAACAGGAAGTCAGATATTTTGGTTTGAATGTGGTTTTGTCTCTCTCTGACAGAGTTCCCCCTGCCAGTCTCTCTGTGTGTGTGTGTGTGTGTGTGTGTGTGTGTGTGGGGAGGGAGGGAGGGAGGGCACACACACAGACAGCCCCCCCCTTTTCTGTGTGTGTTTGGAGGGGAGCAGAAAGACTCACACTGATGCAAGCTCTAAAGCAGACTTCTTCTCGACAGTCAAAGCGGGGTTACGTTATTGCCCGTCGTGCACAGGAACCCGAAAGGCAACGGGGTGGCGGCTTTTTATATATATATATATATATATATAAATAAATATAGCTGCAAGCAGCGATGGAGGGCCCCAGCCGGTGGCAGCGCCAGCCCGGTGCCTTTAGTGTAACTAAAGGCACCAGGGTGGCGGTGCCACCGGCTTGGGCCCGTAATCGCTGCTTGCAGCTATATTTATTATTATTTTTCTTACGACTATTCGGGCACTTTTGGGTCTCTTAACGTGCTCAAAAACTCTTGAAACTTTGCACATGGGTCAGAACCCGCGGCCATTAGGGCCGGGCTGAAGTTGGGACCCGGGCGTGGCAGGGGGGCTCGACAGCGCCCCCTGGAACGCGGTCCGAAAACTTGGTCCATAAATCAAACACGCTTGCGTGGAATAATATGAAACTCGGTACACTTATAGATCTCATCGGTTCATATATCCTTCGTGCTCTGACTTTTTACCCCAGCCCAACAGGAAGTCGGCTATTTGGCGTAGTTTAAAAAACACATGCAATGGAATTTAAAATACTCCTCCTAGAGAATTCAACCAATCACCACGAAACTCGGTCAGCATGAAGCCAAGACATGGAGGATGATAAATTGCCAGGGGATTTTTGATATCTCGAACGGTTTGGCCGTGGCGAGGAAACGAATTTATGGCGAATATTGGAAACAGGAAGTGTGTTATAACATCCTCATACATTAACTGATCTTGATGAAACGTCAGCAGTGTGTTCGCTGTAAGAGGCCGATCACATGGATGTGACTATTGTGAGTCAAAGTTATAGCGCCACCAACTGGCAGCAGGAAGTGTGTCACTTTCAAAATGCTTTGAATTCACCCTCTTATTTTTACCCGATTTGCATCAAACTTCATCTGTATAATGTAAACACACGGCAGATGTAGACCTGTGAAAGGATTATTGATATCTTAAATACTGTTGCCATGGCAACGCATCAAACTTTAATATTCTTTTTTAAAGTTTTTGAGACTCTTAGCATACTTGAAATTGCATGAAACTCGACAGACACTTTACATTTATTGCCTAGTACACTTGTGCAAAGTTTCAGAAACGGGCGTGGTAAGGGGCTCAGTAGCGCCACCTTTAGTCAAAAATGGGGTATTAGTTTTACCTACAGTAACAAAAATCGGTATCTATATTTATCTCCCCGAGCCGGACAACTTTCTAATTGACAGTCATTAGCTCCGACCAACAGGAAGTCAGATATTTTGGTTTGAATGTGATTTGATGGGAATTTTGCCAGTCTCTCTCAGGGCCCTATCTTGCACCCAGCGCAATTGACTTTGAACACCGACGCATGTATCATTCCTATTTTGCACCCGCGCACAGCGGACTTTTCCCTCCACAGACGCACGTCGGTAAATTAGGAAATGAACTTGCGCTCGCGGGGGCGGTTCAGCGCAAAGAGAAGGCGTGTTCCGGCGCAAAATTTCATGGTGCTATTTTCCAGTTTTAGAAAGCAATTGCGCCATTGACCAGGAAAAAAACAGTCTAAAGACAGTGGCGCGTTGCGCGTTAGTGATATGGTATTTTAAGGGCGCGTGCTTGGCCATAATGTTAACGCGCATCCACTTTGATTCTCTAATATAAAAAGATGCAGCAGTTTTCATTTTTGCAAATCATACATTATTACAAGGAAAAATATTAACACACGAGGGAAATCATTGTTGTGTCCGTGAAGATGTGAAAAATATCTATCTAGATAAAAAAAAAAAAAAAAAAAATCTAGATTAGGCTACACATTTACTACCCAAATTATACGCCTGTTTAACCGAAGCTAATTTGGGTGGGTTTCTCCCATCATCCCCAATGTCACTTCTCTGTGTTTTACAGCCCTGACGAGAACGTCGGTTTCCTCGGCTGTGAATCGCTCCTGGCGTGCGCCGGCAAATCCGCCGTTAATAGCGATCCGCCACGGAACAAGCGCGCCGGCTCTTAAAGGGAATGTGAGAGGACGCTCTTATTGGTTTATTTCACGTTACGCCCAAACCACACCTATGAATAATGAAGCTACTTCAGACCAACCCCTTTTAGATTTGCGTCGGGCGCAAGAGTCCATTTATCGCGCTGGGAAAATAGCAACAGCGCCGGGATCCGCCCACAAAGTTACTTGCGCTTTGCACTTTGACACTTGCGTTTCAGATCGTCAAAATAGGGCCCTCAGTGTCTGTGTGTGTGTGTGAGGAGGGGGGCTTTATTTTAACCCTTTCTCTGCTGTGTGGGACTTCTCTGGCACTTTTGAGGACCTTAACATGCTCGAAAACTCATGAAATTTTGCACACAGGTCAGAACCCGCGGCCATCAGGGCCAGGCTGAAGCTGGTACCCGGGCGTGGCATGGGGGCTCGACAGCGCCCCCTGGAATGGGATTCGAACACTTGTCCATATATCAAACACGCTTGCATGAATAAGTATGAAACTCGGTACACATTTAGATATCATCGGGCCGAACAACTTTCGTGCTCTAAGTTTTACGCCAGTCCAACAGGAAGTCGGCTATTATGGGCTGTATGAAAATGCATGCCCCTGGAATTTGATATACTCCTCCAAGAAAAATTATCCTATCGCCACCAAACTCAGTCAGCATGAAGTAAAGACATTGAGGACGCTAAATTGCGGATGGATTTTTGATATCTCGAACGGTTTGGCCGTGGCGAGGAAACGAAGTTATGGCGAGAAAAGAAAAACACAATGTGTTATAACGTCTTCATACATTTATTGATCTTGATGAAACTTCAGCAGTGTGTTTGTTGTAAGAGGGCGATCACATGGATGTGACTATTATGAGTCAAAGTTATAGCGCCACCAACTGGCAGCAGGAAGTGTGTTACTTTCAAGATACTTTTGACTAAAGTGGGGGGGGGGGGGGGGGGTATTTTTACCTACAGTCACAAAACTCTATCTGTATATTGTGCTTATCGATCCGGACAACTTTCTCATTTACAGTCATTAGCTCCGACCAACAGGAAGTCAGATATTTTGGTTTGAATGTGGTTTTGTCTCTCTCTGTGTGTGTCTCTGTGTTTGTCTCTCTCTGTGTGTGGGGAGGGAGGAAGGGCACACACACAGACAGCCCCCCCTTTTCTGTGTGTGTTTGGAGGGGAGCAGAAAGACTCACACTGACAAGCTCTAAAGCAGACTTCTTCTCGACAGTCAAAGTGGAGTTACGTTATTGCCCGTTGTGCACAGGAACCCTAAAGGCACCGGGGTGGCGGATTTTTATATATATATATATATATACATATATATACATATATATATATACATATATATATATATATATATACATATATATATATATATATATATATATATATATATATACATATATATATATATATATATATATATATATATATATATATATATATATATATATATATATATATATAGCTGCAAGCAGCGATGGAGGGCCCAAGCCGGTGGCACCGTCTTCCTGGTGCCTTTAGTGCAACTAAAGGCACCGGGGTGGCGGTGCCACCGGCTTGGGCCCGTAATCGCTGCTTGCAGCTATATATATATATATATATATATATATATATATTTTATTATTATTAGGGCCCAAGCCTTGAAAAGGCGAAGGCCCTATTGTTTTCCTTCGGATTATTATTATTATTATTATTATTATTATTTTTCTTACGACTATTCGGGCACTTTTGGGTCTCTTAACGTGCTCAAAAACTCTTGAAACTTTGCACAAATGTCAGAACCCGCGGCCATTAGAGCCGGGCTGAAGTTGGGACCCGGGCGTGGCAGGGGGGCTCGACAGCGCCCCCTGGAACGCGGTCCGAAAACTTGGTCCATAAATCAAACACGCTTGCGTGTAATAATATGAAACTCGGTACACTTATAGATTTCATCGGTTCATATATCCTTCGTGCTCTGACTTTTTACCCCAGCCCAACAGGAAGTCGGCTATTTGGCGTAGTTTAAAAAACACATGCAATGGAATTTAAAATACTCCTCCTAGAGAATTCAACCAATCGCCACGAAACTCGGTGTGCATGAAGTCAAGACATGGAGGATGAAAAATTGCCAGGGGATTTTTGATATCTCGAACGGTTTGGCCGTGGCGAGGAAACGAATTTATGGCGAATATTGGAAACAGGAAGTGTGTTATAACATCCTCATACATTAATTGATCTGGATGAAACTTCAGCAGTGTGTTCGTTGTAAGAGGCCGATCACATGGATGTGACTATTGTGAGTCAAAGTTATAGCGCCACCAACTGGCAGCAGGAAGTGTGTCACTTTCAAAATGCTTTGAATTCACCCTCTTATTTTTATCCGATTTCAAACTTTATGTGTATAATGTAAACACACGGCAGATGTAGACCTGTGAAAGAATTATTGATATCTTAAATACTGTTGCCATGGCAACGCAGCAAACTTTAATATTCTTTTTTAAAGTTTTTGAGACTCTTAACATGCTTGAAATTGCATGAAACTCGACAGACACTTTACATTTATTGCCTAGTACACTTGTGCAAAGTTTCAGAAACGGGCGTGGTAAGGGGCTCAGTAGCGCCACCTTTAGTCAAAAATGGGGTATTAGTTTTACCTACAGTAACAAAAATCGGTATTTATATTTATCTCCCCGAGCCGGACAACTTTCTAATTTACAGTCATTAGCTCCGACCAACAGGAAGTCAGATATTTTGGTTTGAATGTGATTTGATGGGAATTTTGCCAGTCTCTCTCAGTGTCTGTGTGTGTGAGAGAGGAGGGGGAGCTTTATTTTAACCCTTTCTCTGCTGTGTGGGACTTCTCGGGCACTTTTGGGGCCCTTAACGTGCTCGAAAACTCTTGAAACTTTGCACACAGGTCAGAACCCGCGGCAATCAGGGCCGGCCTGAAGCTGGTACCCGGGCGTGGCAGGGGGGCTCAACAGCGCCCCCTTGAATGTGGTCCGAAAACTTGGTCCATATATCAAACACGTTTGCATGTAATAATATGAAACTCGGTACACATATAGATCTCATCGGGCCGAACAACTTTCGTGCTCTAAGTTTTACGCCAGTCCAACAGGAAGTCGGCTATTATGGGTTGTTTAAAAACGAATCCCCCTGGAATTTTATATACTCCTCCTAGAAAATTCTTTCGATCGCCACCAAACTCAGTCAACATGAAGTCAAGACATGGAGGATGCTAAATTGCGGACGGATTTTTGATATCTCGAACGGTTTGGCCGTGGCGAGGAAACGAATTTATGGCGAGAAAAGAGAAACACGATGTGTTATAACGTCTTCATACATTAACTGATCTTGATGAAACTTCAGTAGTGTGTTTTTTGTAAGAGGCCGATCACATGGATGTAACTAATGTGAGTCAAAGTTATAGCGCCACCAACTGGCAGCAGGAAGTGTGTTACTTTCAAGATGCTTTTGACTAAAGTGGGGGGGTTATTTTTACCTACAGTCACAAAACTCGGTATGTATATTGTGCTTATCGAGCCGGACAACTTTCTCATTTACAGTCATTAGCTCCGACCAACAGGAAGTCAGATATTTTGGTTTGAATGTGGTTTTGTCTCTCTCCGACAGAGTTCCCCCTGCCATTCTGTGTGTGTGTGTGTGTGTGTGTGTGTGCGTGTGTGCGTGTGTCTGTCTGTCTGACACTCCCCCCCCCCCCCCCCCCCCCCCGTGTGTGTCTGTGTGGGGAGGGGGGCAGAAAGACTCTATTAAAAATAGGTATATTGTGCCATCTAGTGTTTTATACTATGTATACATGTGTTTTTTCTTTTAAACAAGTGTTTTAAAGTACAGTAATTTCAATGAATATATATACCACACTTCATATGAATTTTTGGTCTTGTGTACTTACACTGGCTGCTGATTTCATGTGTCCGTTACCGTTAAGTCCATGAGACTGTAGGGTGTCTAATTTTTCATTTTAGGTTTCAGAAGGGTGTTCACGCATACTTTGTGGTTGATATGTGCCCTCGATGCGCACTTTTGCAGAACCCACACTGATGCAAGCTCTAAAGCAGACTTCTTCTCGACAGTCAAAGCGGAGTTACGTTATTGCCCGTCGTGCACAGGAACCCTAAAGGCACCGGGGTGGCGGTTTTTTTTATATATATATATATATATATATATATATATATATATATATATATATATATATACATAAATATAGCTGCAAGCAGCGATGGAGGGCCCAAGCCGGTGGCACCGCCACCTCGGTGCCTTTAGTGCAACTAAAGGCACCAGGGTGGCGGTGCCACCGGCTTGGGCCCGTAATCGCTGCTTGCAGCTATATTTAGGGCCCGAGCACCGATGGTGTGAGGACCCTCTTGGAATTGCTCTGTTTATTATTATTATTATTAGGGCCCGAGCACCGATGGTGCGAGGACACTATTGGAATTGCTCTGTTTATTATTATTATTATTATTATTATTTTCCGCATTTAATCGCATTTTTGAGGGCCTAAACATGCACGAAAACTCACGAAAATTTGCACACGCGTCAGAACTGGCGAAAATTGACATCTGATATGCGTTTCAGAATTGGGCGGGGTAAAATGGCTCGATAGCGCCACCTATAAAGGTTCAACAGAGTGCGCCTCCCGCTACGTTTCACGTACGTGTACAAAATTCGGTACATACATGTAATGACCCAATACCTACAGAAAAGTCTCTTGGAGCATAGCCTTAAACACAACAGGAAGTCAGCCATTTTGAACTTCCTCTCTGATTTTTGTGCAGTTTTTGCCATTTTCAGGCCTCGTACTTTAACGAACTCCTCCTACAGTTTTAATCTGATCATCTTCAAATTTGGTGAGTGTAATCTTAAGGCCTTTGCGACGTTAAATTGCGAAGATCTAGAGTTTTCGTCGAAGGGCGTGTCCTCGGCAGCCTGACAAATTTTGATGTTTCGCCATGAAACAGGAAGTTGCTGTAACTCAGGCAAACAATGTCCAATCTGCCCCAAACTTCCCACGTTTGATAAGAGTTCTGTCCTGAACATATGACCATGCTCAAATTCAGTTACAGTCATAGCGCCACCTGCTGGCAACAGGAAGTGACATGTTTAACACTGTTTTGGACTCCTAATAACATATAAAAAATTGCCAGCAAGTGCTTAACATGTTAACAACATACTAGAAACATGCTAAAACATGCTAGCAAACATTAGCTAAGTGCTAAATCATGCTATTAATGCAATTAAATAGGAATTTGCTGTAACTCAGGCATTGAATGTCCAATCTGCCCCAAACTTCACACGTTTGATAAGCATTCTGTCCTGAACACATGACCATGCTCAAATTCAGTTACAGTCATAGCGCCACCTACTGGCAACAGGAAGTGACATGTTTAACACTGTTTTGGACTCCTAATAACATACAAAAAAGTGCCAGCAAGTGTTAAACATGTTAACAACATACTAGAAACATGCTAAAACATGCTAGCAAACATTAGCTAGGTGCTAAATCATGCTATTAATGCAATTAAATAGGAATTTGCTGTAACTCAGGCATTGGATGTTTAATCTGCCCCAAACTTCACACGTTTGAATATTCTCATGTTTAACACATGTACATGAGAATATTCAGTTATATTAATAGCGCCACCTACTGGCAACAGGAAATGACATGTTTAACACTGTGATGCTGTACTAGCAACATATTAAATATGCCATTGAGTTATAAACATGTTAGAAACCTGTTAAAACATGCTAGCAATTCTTAGCTAAGTGCTAAAGCACGCTAATGCAATGAAACAGGAAGTTGGTGTTACTGAAGGCAATGTCCAATCTTTCCCAAACTTCACACGTTTGATAAGAGTCCTGCCCTGAACACATCTACATGACGATTTTAAGTTAAAGTAATAGCGCCACCTACTGACGACAGGAAGTGACACGTTTTACACTGTGATGCATTACTAGCGACATATTTAATATGCCACTGAGTTCTAAACATGCTAGAAACATGCTAAAACATGCTAGCAACACTTATCTGAGTTATACACGGTGGGCAAATGCACATTGCCCACCGTGCTCTGTCTTCCTAAAGCCACCGGGTGGCGGTGGCACGGGTGCGAGGGCCCTTTCATCGCTGCTTGCAGCTTTAATTAGGGCCCGAGCACCGATGGTGCGAGGACACTATTGGAATTGCTCTGTTTATTATTATTATTATTATTATTATTATTATTATTATTTTCCGCATTTAATCGCATTTTTGAGGGCCTAAACATGCACGAAAACTCACGAAAATTTGCACACGCGTCAGAACTGGCGAAAATTGACATCTGATATGCGTTTCAGAATTGGGCGGGGTAAAATGGCTCGATAGCGCCACCTATAAAGGTTCAACGGAGTGCGCCTCCCGCTACGTTTCACGTACGTGTACGAAATTCGGAACATACATGTAATGACCCAATACCTACAAAAAAGTCTCTTGGAGCATAGCCTTAAACACAACAGGAAGTCAGCCATTTTGAACTTCCTCTCTGATTTTTGTGCAGTTTTTGCCATTTTCAGGCCTCGTACTTTAACGAACTCCTCCTACAGTTTTAATCTGATCATCTTCAAATTTGGTGAGTGTAATCTTAAGGCCTTTGCGACGTTAAATTGCGAAGATCTAGAGTTTTCGTCGAAGGGCGTGTCCTCGGCGGCCTGACAAATTTTGATGTTTCGCCATGAAACAGGAAGTTGCTGTAACTCAGGCAAACAATGTCCAATCTGCCCCAAACTTCACACGTTTGATAAGCGTTCTGTCCTGAACACATGCCCATGCTCAAATTCAGTTACAGTCATAGCGCCACCTGCTGGCAACAGGAAGTGACATGTTTAACACTGTTTTGGACTCCTAATAACAAATACAAAATTGCCAGCAAGTGCTAAACATGTTAACAACATACTAGAAACATGCTAAAACATGCTAGCAAACATTAGCTAAGTGCTAAAGCATGCTATTACTGCAATTAAATAGGAATGTGCTGTAACTCAGGCATTGAATGCCCAATCTGCCCCAAACTTCACAGGTTTGATAAGAGTTCTGTCCTGAACACATTTACATGAGAATAATCAGTTAGAGTAATAGCGCCACCTGCTGGCAACAGGAAGTGACATGTTTAACACCATTTTAGACTCCTAATAACATATAAAAAATTGCCAGCAAGTGCTAAACATGTTAACAACATACGGGAAACATGCTAAAACATGCTAACAAACATTAGCTAAGTGCTAAAGCATGCTATTTGCTATTACTGCAATTAAATAGGAATTTGCTGTAACTCAGGCATTGAATGTTCAATTTGCCCCAACTTCACACGTTTGATAAGAGTCCTGCCCTGAACACATCTACATGACACTTTTCAGTTATAGTAATAGCGCCACCTACTGGCAACAGGAAGTGACATGGTTAACACTGTGATGCAGTACTAGCAACATATTCAATATGCCATTGAGTAATAAACATGTTAGAAACCTGTTAAAACATGCTAGCAATTCTTAGCTAAGTGCTAAAGCATGCTAATGCAATGAAAGAGGAAGTTGTTGTTACTCAAGAAGGCAATGTCCAATCTGCCCCAAACTTCACACGTTTGATAAGAGTCCTGCCCTGAACACATCTACATGACACTTTTCAGTTATAGTAATAGCGCCACCTACTGGCAACAGGAAGTGACATGTTTAACACTGCGATGCATTACTAGCAACATATTAAATATGCCATTGAGTTATATACATGTTAGAAACATGTTAAAACATGCTAGCAATTGCTAAAGCATGCTAATGCAATGAAACGGGAAGTTGTTGTTACTGAAGAAGGCAATGTCCAATCTGCCCCAAACTTCACACGTTTGATAAGAGTCCTGCCCTGAACACATCTACATGACAATTTTAAGTTAAAGTAATTGCGCCACCTACTGTCGACAGGAAGTGACACGTTTTAAACTGCGATGCATTACTAGCAACATATTAAATATGCCATTGAGTTATATACATGTTAGAAACATGTTAAAACATGCTAGCAATTCTTAGCTAAGTGCTAAAGCACGCTAATGCAATGAAACGGGAAGTTGTTGTTACTGAAGAAGGCAATGTCAAATCTGCCCAAAACTTCACACGTTTGATAAGAGTCCTGCCCTGAACACATCTACATGACAATTTTAAGTTAAAGTAATTGCGCCACCTACTGTCGACAGGAAGTGACACGTTTTAAACTGTGATGCATTGCTAGCGACATATTTAATATGCCATTGAGTTCTAAACATGCTAGAAACATGCTAAAACATGCTAGCAACACTTATCTGAGTGATAACGCATGCTATTATCCCCATAATAAAGGACATTTTTGTAACTGACTTTGACATACTCCTATATTTACCTACTTAAATGCACAATGCCCACCGTGCTCTGTCTTCCTAAATCCACCGGGTGGCGGTTGGCACGGGTGCGAGGGCCCTTTCATCGCTGCTTGCAGCTTTAATTATTATTATTATTCTTCTTCTCCGCATTTAATCGCATTTTTGAGGGCCTAAACATGCACGAAAACTCACGAAAATTTGCACACGCGTCAGAACTGGCGAAAATTGACATCTGATATGCGTTTCAGAATTGGGCGGGGTAAAATGGCTCGATAGCGCCACCTATAAAGGTTCAACGGAGTGCGCCTCCCGCTACGTTTCACGTACGTGTACGAAATTCGGTACATACATGTAATGACCCAATACCTACAAAAAAGTCTCTTGGAGCATAGCCCTAAACACAACAGGAAGTCAGCCATTTTGAACTTCCTCTCTGATTTTTGTGCAGTTTTTGCCATTTTCAGGCCTCGTACTTTAACGAACTCCTCCTACAGTTTTAATCTGATCATCTTCAAATTTGGTGAGTGTAATCTTAAGGCCTTTGCGACGTTAAATTGCGAAGATCTAGAGTTTTCGTCGAAGGGCGTGTCCTCGGCGGCCTGACAAATTTTGATGTTTCGCCATGAAACAGGAAGTTGCTGTAACTCAGGCAAACAATGTCCAATCTGCCCCAAACTTCACACGTTTGATAAGCGTTCTGTCCTGAACACATGACCATGCTCAAATTCAGTTACAGTCATAGCGCCACCTGCTGGCAACAGGAAGTGACATGTTTAACACTGTTTTGGACTCCTAATAACATATAAAAAATTGCCAGCAAGTGCTAAACATGTTAACAACATACTAGAAACACGCTAAAACATGCTAGCAAACATTAGCTAAGTGCTAAAGCATGCTATTACTGCAATTAAATAGGAATTTGCTGTAACTCAGGCATTGAATGCCCAATCTGCCCCAAACTTCACACGTTTGATAAGAGTTCTGGTCTGAACACATTTACATGAGAATATTCAGTTATAGTAATAGCGCCACCTATTGGCAACAGGAAGTGACATGTTTAACACTGTCATGCTGTACTAGCAACATATTAAATAAACCATTGAGTTATAAACATGTTAGAAACATGTTAAAACATGCTAGCAATTCTTAGCTAAGTGCTAAAGCATGCTAATGCAATGAAACAGGAAGTTGTTGTTACTCAAGTAGGCAATGTCCAATCTGCCCCAAACTTCACAGGTTTGATAAGAGTTCTGTCCTGAACACATTTACATGAGAATAATCAGTTAGAGTAATAGCGCCACCTGCTGGCAACAGGAAGTGACATGTTTAACACCATTTTGGACTCCTAATAACATAAAAAATTGCCAGCAAGTGCTAAACATGTTAACAACATACAGGAAACATGCTAAAACATGCTAACAAACATTAGCTGAGTGCTAAAGCATGCTATTACTGCAATTAAATAGGAATTTGCTGTAACTCAGGCATTGAATGTTCAATTTGCCCCAATTTCACACGTTTGATAAGAGTTCTGGTCTGAACACATTTACATGAGAGTATTCAGTTATAGTAATAGCGCCACCTACTGGCAACAGGAAGTGACATGTTCAACACTGTGATGTTGTACTAGCAACATATTAAATAAACCATTGAGTTATAAACATGTTAGAAACCTGTTAAAACATGCTAGCAATTCTTAGCTAAGTGCTAAAGCATGCTAATGCAATGAAACAGGAAGTTGTTGTTACTCAAGAAGGCAATGTCCAATCTGCCCCAAACTTCACACGTTTGATAAGAGTCCTGCCCTGAACACATTTACATGACACTTTTCAGTTATAGTAATAGCGCCACCTACTGGCAACAGGAAGTGACATGTTCAACACTGTGATGTTGTACTAGCAACATATTAAATAAACCATTGAGTTATAAACATGTTAGAAACATGTTAAAACATGCTAGCAATTCTTAGCTAAGTGCTAAAGCATGCTAATGCAATGAAACAGGAAGTTGTTGTTACTCAAGAAGGCAATGTCCAATCTGCCCCAAACTTCACACGTTTGATAAGAGTCCTGCCCTGAACACATTTACATGACACTTTTCAGTTATAGTAATAGCGCCACCTACTGGCAACAGGAAGTGACATGTTCAACACTGTGATGTTGTACTAGCAACATATTAAATAAACCATTGAGTTATAAACATGTTAGAAACATGTTAAAACATGCTAGCAATTCTTAGCTAAGTGCTAAAGCATGCTAATGCAATGAAACAGGAAGTTGTTGTTACTCAAGAAGGCAATGTCCAATCGGCCCCAAACTTCACACGTTTGATAAGAGTCCTGCCCTGAACACATCTACATGACACTTTTCAGTTATAGTAATAGCGCCACCTACTGGCAACAGGAAGTGACATGGTTAACACTGTGATGCAGTACTAGCAACATATTAAATATGCCATTGAGCAATAAACATGTTAGAAACATGTTAAAACATGCTAGCAATTCTTAGCTAAGTGCTAAAGCATGCTAATGCAATGAAAGAGGAAGTTGTTGTTACTCAAGAAGGCAATGTCCAATCTGCCCCAAACTTCACACGTTTGATAAGAGTCCTGCCCTGAACACATCTACATGACACTTTTCAGTTATAGTAATAGCGCCACCTACTGGCAACAGGAAGTGACATGTTTAACACTGCGATGCATTACTAGCAACATATTAAATATGCCATTGAGTTATATACATGTTAGAAACATGTTAAAACATGCTAGCAATTCTTAGCTAAGTGCTAAAGCACGCTAATGCAATGAAACGGGAAGTTGTTGTTACTGAAGAAGGCAATGTCAAATCTGCCCCAAACTTCACACGTTTGATAAGAGTCCTGCCCTGAACACATCTACATGACAATTTTAAGTTAAAGTAATTGCGCCACCTACTGTCGACAGGAAGTGACACGTTTTAAACTGTGATGCATTGCTAGCGACATATTTAATATGCCATTGAGTTCTAAACATGCTAGAAACATGCTAAAACATGCTAGCAACACTTATCTGAGTGATAACGCATGCTATTATCCCCATAATAAAGGACATTTTTGTAACTGACTTTGACATACTCCTATATTTACCTACTTAAATGCACAATGCCCACCGTGCTCTGTCTTCCTAAATCCACCGGGTGGCGGTTGGCACGGGTGCGAGGGCCCTTTCATCGCTGCTTGCAGCTTTAATTAGGGCCCGAGCACCGATGGTGCGAGGACACTATTGGAATTGCTCTGTTTATTATTATTATTATTATTATTATTATTATTATTATTATTTTCCGCATTCAATCGCATTTTTGAGGGCCTAAACATGCACGAAAACTCACGAAAATTTGCACACGCGTCAGAACTGGCGAAAATTGACATCTGATATGCGTTTCAGAATTGGGCGGGGTAAAATGGCTCGATAGCGCCACCTATAAAGGTTCAACGGAGTGCGCCTCCCGCTACGTTTCACGTACGTGTACGAAATTCGGTACATACATGTAATGACCCAATACCTACAAAAAAGTCTCTTGGAGCATAGCCTTAAACACAACAGGAAGTCAGCCATTTTGAACTTCCTCTCTGATTTTTGTGCAGTTTTTGCCATTTTCAGGCCTCGTACTTTAACGAACTCCTCCTACAGTTTTAATCTGATCATCTTCAAATTTGGTGAGTGTAATCTTAAGGCCTTTGCGACGTTAAATTGCGAAGATCTAGAGTTTTCGTCGAAGGGCGTGTCCTCGGCGGCCTGACAAATTTTGATGTTTCGCCATGAAACAGGAAGTTGCTGTAACTCAGGCAAACAATGTCCAATCTGCCCCAAACTTCACACGTTTGATAAGAGTTCTGTCCTGAACACATGACCATGCTCAAATTCAGTTACAGTCATAGCGCCACCTGCTGGCAACAGGAAGTGACATGTTTAACACTGTTTTGGACTCCTAATAACATATACAAAATTGCCAGCAAGTGCTAAACATGTTAACAACATACTAGAAACATGCTAAAACATGCTAGCAAACATTAGCTAAGTGCTAAATCATGCTATTAATGCAATTAAATAGGAATTTGCTGTAACTCAGGCATTGAATGCCCAATCTGCCCCAAACTTCACACGTTTAATAAGAGTTCTGGTCTGAACACATTTACATGAGAATATTCAGTTATAGTAATAGCGCCACCTATTGGCAACAGGAAGTGACATGTTTAACACTGTGATGCTGTACTAGCAACATATTAAATAAACCATTGAGTTATAAACATGTTAGAAACCTGTTAAAACATGCTAGCAATTCTTAGCTAAGTGCTAAAGCATGCTAATGCAATGAAACAGGAAGTTGTTGTTACTCAAGTAGGCAATGTCCAATCTGCCCCAAACTTCACACGTTTGATAAGAGTCCTGCCCTGAAAACATCTACATGACACTTTTCAGTTATAGTAATAGCGCCACCTACTGGCAACAGGAAGTGACATGTTTAACACTGTGATGCAGTACTAGCAACATATTAAATATGCCATTGAGTAATAAACATGTTAGAAACCTGTTAAAACATGCTAGCAATTCTTAGCTAAGTGCTAAAGCATGCTAATGCAATGAAAGAGGAAGTTGTTGTTACTCAAGAAGGCAATGTCCAATCTGCCCCAAACTTCACACGTTTGATAAGAGTCCTGCCCTGAACACATCTACATGACACTTTTCAGTTATAGTAATAGCGCCACCTACTGGCAACAGGAAGTGACATGTTTAACACTGTGATGCAGTACTAGCAACATATTAAATATGCCATTGAGTAATAAACATGTTAGAAACCTGTTAAAACATGCTAGCAATTCTTAGCTAAGTGCTAAAGCATGCTAATGCAATGAAAGAGGAAGTTGTTGTTACTCAAGAAGGCAATGTCCAATCTGCCCCAAACTTCACACGTTTGATAAGAGTCCTGCCCTGAACACATCTACATGACACTTTTCAGTTATAGTAATAGCGCCACCTACTGGCAACAGGAAGTGACATGTTTAACACTGCGATGCATTACTAGCAACATATTAAATATGACATTGAGTTATATACATGTTAGAAACATGTTAAAACATGCTAGCAATTCTTAGCTAAGTGCTAAAGCACGCTAATGCAATGAAACGGGAAGTTGTTGTTACTGAAGAAGGCAATGTCCAATCTGCCCCAAACTTCACACGTTTGATAAGAGTCCTGCCCTGAACACATCTACATGACAATTTTAAGTTAAAGTAATAGCGCCACCTACTGTCGACAGGAAGTGACACGTTTTAAACTGTGATGCATTGCCAGCGACATATTTAATATGCCATTGAGTTCTAAACATGCTAGAAACATGCTAAAACATGCTAGCAACACTTATCTGAGTGATAACGCATGCTATTATCCCCATAATAAAGGACATTTTTGTAACTGACTTTGACATACTCCTATATTTACCTACTTAAATGCACAATGCCCACTGTGCTCTGTCTTCCTAAATCCACCGGGTGGCGGTTGGCACGGCTGCGAGGGCCCTTTCATCGCTGCTTGCAGCTTTAATTATTATTATTTTCCGCATTTAATCGCATTTTTGAGGGCCTAAACATGCACGAAAACTCACGAAAATTTGCACACGCGTCAGAACTGGCGAAAATTGACATCTGATATGCGTTTCAGAATTTGGCGAGGTAAAATGGCTCGATAGCGCCACCTATAAAGGTTCAACGGAGTGCGCCTCCCGCTACGTTTCACGTATGTGTATGAAATTCGGTACAGACATGTAATGACCCAATACCTACAAAAAAGTCTCTTGAAGCATAGCCTTAAACACAACAGGAAGTCAGCCATTTTGAACTTCCTCTCTGATTTTTGTGCAGTTTTTGCCATTTTCAGGCCTCGTACTTTAACGAACTCCTCCTACAGTTTTAATCTGATCATCTTCAAATTTGGTGAGTGTAATCTTAAAGCCTTTGCGACGTTAAATTGCGAAGATCTTGAGTTTTCGTCGAAGGGCGTGTCCTCGGCGGCCTGACAAATTTTGATGTTTCGCCATGAAACAGGAAGTTGCTGTAACTCAGGCAAACAATGTCCAATCTGCCCCAAACTTCACACGTTTGATAAGAGTTTTGCCTTGAACACATGACCATGCTCAAATTCAGTTACAGTCATAGCGCCACCTGCTGGCAACAGGAAGTGACATGTTTAACACTGTTTTGGACTCCTAATAACATATAAAAAATTGCCAGCAAGTGCTAAACATGTTAACAACATACTAGAAACATGCTAAAACATGCTAGCAAACATTAGCTAAGTGCTATAAAGCATGCTATTACTGCAATTAAATAGGAATTTGCTGTAACTCAGGCATGGAATGTCCAATCTTTCCCAAACTTTACACGTTTGATAAGAGTTCTGCCCTGAACACATCTACATGACACTTTTCTCTTATAGTAATAGCGCCACCTACTGGCAACAGGAAGTGACATGTTTAACACTGTGATGCAGTACTAGCAACATATTAAATATGCCATTGAGTTATATACATGTTAGAAACATGTTAAAATATGTTAGAATTTCTTAGCTAAGTGCTAAAGCATGCTAATGCAATGAAACAGGAAGTTGTTGTTACTCAAGAAGGCAATGTCCAATCTGCCCCAAACTTCACACGTTTGATAAGAGTCCTGCCCTGAACACATTTACATGACACTTTTCAGTTATAGTAATAGCGCCACCTACTGGCAACAGGAAGTGACATGTTCAACACTGTGATGTTGTACTAGCAACATATTAAATAAACCATTGAGTTATAAACATGTTAGAAACATGTTAAAACATGCTAGCAATTCTTAGCTAAGTGCTAAAGCATGCTAATGCAATGAAACAGGAAGTTGTTGTTACTCAAGAAGGCAATGTCCAATCTGCCCCAAACTTCACACGTTTGATAAGAGTCCTGCCCTGAACACATTTACATGACACTTTTCAGTTATAGTAATAGCGCCACCTACTGGCAACAGGAAGTGACATGTTCAACACTGTGATGTTGTACTAGCAACATATTAAATAAACCATTGAGTTATAAACATGTTAGAAACATGTTAAAACATGCTAGCAATTCTTAGCTAAGTGCTAAAGCATGCTAATGCAATGAAACAGGAAGTTGTTGTTACTCAAGAAGGCAATGTCCAATCGGCCCCAAACTTCACACGTTTGATAAGAGTCCTGCCCTGAACACATCTACATGACACTTTTCAGTTATAGTAATAGCGCCACCTACTGGCAACAGGAAGTGACATGGTTAACACTGTGATGCAGTACTAGCAACATATTAAATATGCCATTGAGCAATAAACATGTTAGAAACATGTTAAAACATGCTAGCAATTCTTAGCTAAGTGCTAAAGCATGCTAATGCAATGAAAGAGGAAGTTGTTGTTACTCAAGAAGGCAATGTCCAATCTGCCCCAAACTTCACACGTTTGATAAGAGTCCTGCCCTGAACACATCTACATGACACTTTTCAGTTATAGTAATAGCGCCACCTACTGGCAACAGGAAGTGACATGTTTAACACTGCGATGCATTACTAGCAACATATTAAATATGCCATTGAGTTATATACATGTTAGAAACATGTTAAAACATGCTAGCAATTCTTAGCTAAGTGCTAAAGCACGCTAATGCAATGAAACGGGAAGTTGTTGTTACTGAAGAAGGCAATGTCAAATCTGCCCCAAACTTCACACGTTTGATAAGAGTCCTGCCCTGAACACATCTACATGACAATTTTAAGTTAAAGTAATTGCGCCACCTACTGTCGACAGGAAGTGACACGTTTTAAACTGTGATGCATTGCTAGCGACATATTTAATATGCCATTGAGTTCTAAACATGCTAGAAACATGCTAAAACATGCTAGCAACACTTATCTGAGTGATAACGCATGCTATTATCCCCATAATAAAGGACATTTTTGTAACTGACTTTGACATACTCCTATATTTACCTACTTAAATGCACAATGCCCCCCGTGCTCTGTCTTCCTAAATCCACCGGGTGGCGGTTGGCACGGGTGCGAGGGCCCTTTCATCGCTGCTTGCAGCTTTAATTATTATTATTTTCCGCATTTAATCGCATTTTTGAGGGCCTAAACATGCACGAAAACTCACGAAAATTTGCACACGCGTCAGAACTGGCGAAAATTGACATCTGATATGCGTTTCAGAATTTGGCGAGGTAAAATGGCTCGATAGCGCCACCTATAAAGGTTCAACGGAGTGCGCCTCCCGCTACGTTTCACGTATGTGTATGAAATTCGGTACAGACATGTAATGACCCAATATCTACAAAAAAGTCTCTTGAAGCATAGCCTTAAACACAACAGGAAGTCAGCCATTTTGAACTTCCTCTCTGATTTTTGTGCAGTTTTTGCCATTTTCAGGCCTCGTACTTTAACGAACTCCTCCTACAGTTTTAATCTGATCATCTTCAAATTTGGTGAGTGTAATCTTAAAGCCTTTGCGACGTTAAATTGCGAAGATCTTGAGTTTTCGTCGAAGGGCGTGTCCTCGGCGGCCTGACAAATTTTGATGTTTCGCCATGAAACAGGAAGTTGCTGTAACTCAGGCAAACAATGTCCAATCTGCCCCAAACTTCACACGTTTGATAAGAGTTTTGCCTTGAACACATGACCATGCTCAAATTCAGTTACAGTCATAGCGCCACCTGCTGGCAACAGGAAGTGACATGTTTAACACTGTTTTGGACTCCTAATAACATATAAAAAATTGCCAGCAAGTGCTAAACATGTTAACAACATACTAGAAACATGCTAAAACATGCTAGCAAACATTAGCTAAGTGCTATAAAGCATGCTATTACTGCAATTAAATAGGAATTTGCTGTAACTCAGGCATGGAATGTCCAATCTTTCCCAAACTTTACACGTTTGATAAGAGTTCTGCCCTGAACACATCTACATGACACTTTTCTCTTATAGTAATAGCGCCACCTACTGGCAACAGGAAGTGACATGTTTAACACTGTGATGCAGTACTAGCAACATATTAAATATGCCATTGAGTTATATACATGTTAGAAACATGTTAAAATATGTTAGAATTTCTTAGCTAAGTGCTAAAGCATGCTAATGCAATGCAACAGGAAGTTGTTGTTACTCAAGTAGGCAATGTCCAATCTGCCCCAAACTTCACACGTTTGATAAGAGTTCTGCCCTGAACACATTTACATGAGAATATTCAGTTATAGTAATAGCGCCACCTACTGGCAACAGGAAGTGACATGTTTAACACTGTGATGCTGTACTAGCAACATATTAAATATGCCATTGAGTTATATACATGTTAGAAACATGTTAAAACATGCTAGCAATTCTTAGTTAAGTGCTAAAGCACGCTATTGCAATGAAACAGGAAGTTGGTGTTACTGAAGAAGGCAATGTCCAATCTGCCCCAAACTTCACACGTTTGATAAGAGTTCTGCCCTGAACACATCTACATGACAATTATAAGTTAAAGTAATAGCGCCACCTACCATCGACAGGAAGTGACACGTTTTACACTGTGATGCATTACTAGCGACATATTTAATATGCCATTGAGTTCTAAACACGCTAGAAACATGCTAAAACATGCTAGCAACACTTATCTGAGTGATAACACATGCTACTATCCCCATAATAAAGGACATTTTTGTAACGGAATTTGATATACTCCTCCTATTTTTACCTACTTAAATGCACAATGCCCACCGTGCTCTGTCTTCCTAAAGCCACCGGGTGGCGGTGGCACGGGTGCGAGGGCCCTTTCATCGCTGCTTGCAGCTTTAATTATTATTATTATTATTAGGGCCCGAGCACCGATGGTGCGAGGACACTATTGGAATTGCTCTGTTTATTATTATTATTATTATTATTATTTTCCGCATTTAATCGCATTTTTGAGGGCCTAAACATGCACGAAAACTCACGAAAATTTGCACACGCGTCAGAACTGGCGAAAATTGACATCTGATATGCGTTTCAGAATTGGGCGGGGTAAAATGGCTCGATAGCGCCACCTATAGAGGTTCAACGGAGTGCGCCTCCCGCTACGTTTCACGTACGTTTACAAAATTCGGTACATACATGTAATGACCCAATACCTACAAAAAAGTCTCTTGAAGCATAGCCCTAAACACAACAGGAAGTCAGCCATTTTGAACTTCCTCTCTGATTTTTGTGCAGTTTTTGCCATTTTCAGGCCTCGTACTTTAACGAACTCCTCCTACAGTTTTAATCTGATCATCTTCAAATTTGGTGAGTGTAATCTTAAGGCCTTTGCGACATTAAATTGCGAAGATCTTGAGTTTTCGTCGAAGGGCGTGTCCTCGGCGGCCTGACAAATTTCGATGTTTCGCCATGAAACAGGAAGTTGCTGTAGCTCAGGCAAACAATGTCCAATCTGCCCCAAACTTCACACGTTTGATAAGAGTTCTGTCCTGAACACATGACCATGCTCAAATTCAGTTACAGTCATAGCGCCACCTGCTGGCAACAGGAAGTGACATGTTTAACACCGTTTTGGACTCCTAATAACATATAAAAAAGTGCCAGCAAGTGTTAAACGTGTTAACAACATACTAGAAACATGCTAAAACATGCTAGCAAACATTAGCTAAGTGCTAAAGCATGCTATTACTGCAATTAAATAGGAATTTGCTGTAACTCAGGCATGGAATGTCCAATCTGCCCCAAACTTCACACATTTGATAAGAGTCATGGCCTGAACACATCTACATGACACTTTTCTGTTATAGTAATAGCGCCACCTACTGGCAACAGGAAGTGACATGTTTAACACTGTGATGCAGTACTAGCAACATATTAAATATGCCATTGAGTTATAAACATGTTAGAAACCTGTTAAAACATGCTAGCAATTCTTAGCTAAGTGCTAAAGCACGCTAATGCAATGAAACAGGAAGTTGGTGTTACTGAAGAAGTCAATGTCCAATCTTCCCCAAACTTCACACGCTTGATAAGAGTCCTGCCCTGAACACATCTACATGACAATTATAAGTTAAAGTAATAGCGCCACCTACTGTCGACAGGAAGTGACACGTTTTACACTGTGATGCATTACTAGCGACATATTTAATATGCCGTTGAGTTCTAAACATGCTAGAAACATGCTAAAACATGCTAGCAACACTTATCTGAGTGATAACGCATGCTATTATCCCCATAATAAAGGACATTTTTGTAACTGACTTTGACATACTCCTATATTTACCTACTTAAATGCACATTGCCCACCGTGCTCTGTCTTCCTAAAGCTACCGGGTGGCGGTGGCACGGGTGCGAGGGCCCTTTCATCGCTGCTTGCAGCTTTAATTATTATTATTATTATTATTTTCCGCATTTAATCGCAATTTTGAGGGCCTAAACATGCACGAAAACTCACGAAAATTTGCACAAGCGTCAGAACTGGAGAAAATTGACATCTGATATGCGTTTCAGAATTGGGCGGGGTAAAATGGCTCGATAGCGCCACCTATAAAGGTTCAACGGAGTGCGCCTCCCGCTACGTTTCACGTACATGTACGAAATTCGGTACATACATGTAATGACCCAATACCTACAAAAAAGTCTCTTGGAGCATAGCCTTAAACACAACAGGAAGTCAGCCATTTTGAACTTCCTCTCTGATTTTTGTGCAGTTTTTGCCATTTTCAGGCCTCGTACTTTAACGAACTCCTCCTACAGTTTTAATCTGATCATCTTCAAATTTGGTGAGTGTAATCTTAAGGCCTTTGCGACGTTAAATTGCGAAGATCTAGAGTTTTCGTTGAAGGGCGTGTCCTCGGCGGCCTGACAAATTTTGATGTTTCGCCATGAAACAGGAAGTTGCTGTAACTCAGGCAAACAATGTCCAATCTGCCCCAAACTTCACACGTTTGATAAGAGTTCTGTCCTGAACACATGACCATGCTCAAATTCAGTTACAGTCATAGCGCCACCTGCTGGCAACAGGAAGTGACATGTTTAACACTGTTTTGGACTCCTAATAACATATAAAAAATTGCCAGCAAGTGCTTAACATGTTAACAACATACTAGAAACATGCTAAAACATGCTAGCAAACATTAGCTAAGTGCTAAAGCATGCTATTACTGCAATTAAATAGGAATTTGCTGTAACTCAGGCATTGAATGTCCAATCTGCCCCAAACTTCACACGTTTGATAAGCGTTCTGTCCTGAACAAATGACCATGCTCAAATTCAGTTACAGTCATAGCGCCACCTGCTGGCAACAGGAAGTGACATGTTTAACACTGTTTTGGACTCCTAATAACATACAAAAAAGTGCCAGCAAGTGTTAAACATGTTAACAACATACTAGAAACATGCTAAAACATGCTAGCAAACATTAGCTAGGTGCTAAATCATGCTATTAATGCAATTAAATAGGAATTTGCTGTAACTCAGGCATTGGATGTTTAATCTGCCCCAAACTTCACACGGTTGAATATTCTCATGTTTAACACATTTACATGAGAATATTCAGTTATAGTAATAGCGCCACCTACTGGCAACAGGAAATGACATGTTTAACACTGTGATGCTGTACTAGCAACATATTAAATATGCCATTGAGTTATAAACATGTTAGAAACCTGTTAAAACATGCTAGCAATTCTTAGCTAAGTGCTAAAGCATGCTAATGCAATGAAAGAGGAAGTTGTTGTTACTAAAGAAGGCAATGTCCAATCTTTCCCAAACTTTACACGTTTGATAAGAGTCCTGTCCTGAACACATCTACATGACACTTTTCAGTTATAGTAATAGCGCCACCTACTGGCAACAGGAAGTGACATGTTTAACACTGTGATGCAGTACTAGCAACATATTAAATATGCCATTGAGTTATATACATGTTAGAAACATGTTAAAACATGCTAGCAATTCTTAGCTAAGTGCTAAAGCACGCTAATGCAATGAAACAGGAAGTTGGTGTTACTGAAGAAGGCAATGTCCAATCTGCCCCAAACTTCACACGTTTGATAAGAGTCCTGCCCTGAACACATCTACATGACAATTTTAAGTTAAAGTAATAGCGCCACCTACTGTCGACAGGAAGTGACACGTTTTACACTGTGATGCATTACTAGCGACATATTTAATATGCTATTGAGTTCTAAACATGCTAGAAACATGCTAAAACATGCTAGCAACACTTATCTGAGTGATAACGCATGCTATTATCCTCATAATCAAGGACATTTTTGTAACTGACTTTGACATACTCCTCCTATTTTTACCTACTTAAATGCACATTGCCCACCGTGCTCTGTCTTCCTAAAGCCACCGGGTGGCGGTGGCACGGGTGCGAGGGCCCTTTCATCGCTGCTTGCAGCTTTAATACTCATATGTTATTCTTTAATGCACAACGCTTATCGTATAAGCGATGCAACAGCAGATTGCATTGCAAATATCTCCATCACACATACGATCAGGCGTTGTGCATTGAATAATAAGCATTATGCACTTTGTTAAACTGTAATGTATTCAAGAACTAACTCATTCCGTAGTGCGTTATAATCTGCAGGTCAAATGGTCCTTAAATGGTTTTAAACTATACAAACTTAGAGACTCCGTCTGATGTTAAATCAGCCATACAGAATTTCATATTTGACCTGAATATATTTCTGACCAATCTTGAACTTTCTATAGATACATATAGAAAGTTAATAGGTCAATAGGTCCTTATCAGACCTATTGACCTTATTTCTGGTCAAAGGGTCCTCAAAAGTTTTTAAACTATATTAAAGTTATAGACTACTTTTTATAAAAAATCAGCCATGCAGAAGTCCATATTTGACCTAATGAACATATTTGTGGCCAGAGTCAATGAAGATTAACTTACTATAAATACTTCTCATACTATACAGACTTCTCCGATGTTATATTAGCTAGACAGTAGTTCATTTTAGACCGATTGAACATATTTTTTGCCAAAGATTCCTCAAATGTTTTTAAACTATATAAAGATAGAGTTGTAGGTTAGGTTAGAATAGGCTGCTTCTGATGATGAATCAGCCATAAAGAAGTCAGAAAGCCATATTTGAGCTTCTGATCCTTATATTACTGGAAAAAGTTCCTCGATCTGGAGCTGTCTTTACATTCTCATAGACTCCTTCTAATACCTCAAAAGCCAAATGTAAATCCATCTAAATAGAAGACCATATCTGACCAATTGAACCTTTTTTTGGTCAAAGGGTCCTCAAAAGGTTTCAAACTATAGAAACTTCCTGATGTTAAATCAGCCATACCGAGATCCCTTTTTGAACATATTTTTGCCCAAAGAGTCTTTGAACTCTTTCTTTCTAAACATATTGACTCCTTTTGGTGTACAATCAGCCATACAGAATTCCATATTTGACCTACTGAAAATATTACTGTCCAAAGAGCCCTCAAAGATTAACACTATACATTCAGATTGATTTCTTCTGAGGTTATATCAGTCTGACAAAAGTCCATATTTGACATGTTGAAAAATTTTCTGGCCAAAGAGTACTCGAAAATTGAACTTTCTATACATACTTGTTAACTCCTCTGATATTACGTCAGCCATACAGAAGTCTATATTTGACCAAAGAAACAACTTTCTATACATACTCATGCTGAATCTTCATAAGTCCAATAAATATCCATATCTGGCATATTGAACTTATTTCTGGTTAAAGGGGCCTTTACAGATTGTAAACTATATAAAGTTATACTCTCTTTCTGATGATAAATCGGCCATATACCCTTTTTGACTTACAGGAAAAATTCCTGGTCAAAGAGTTCCTGAACATTTCAATCAACATTTCAATCACAATCAACAAGATTGACTCTTTGTGATGTAATAATAGCCATACAGAAGTCCATATTTGACCTTAATAATCCTCAATCTTGAACTATCTATACATACTCATAGACTCCTTCTGATGCTTAATAAGTCATATAGAAGTCCATTTAGAAGTCCATATCTTGACTGATTGAACTTATTTCTGGTCAAAGGTTCCTTAAAAAGTTTTAAACTATATAAACTTAGAGACTCCGTCTGATGTTAAATCAGCCATACAAGAATTACATATTTGACCTATTGGACATATTTCTGGCTAAAGAGTCCTCAATCTTAAACTTTCTATACATACTCATAGACTCCTTCTGATGCTTCATAAGCCATAAGTCCATATCTGACCTATTGAACTTATTTCTGGTCAAAGGGTCCTCAAAAGATTGTAAACTGTATAAAGTTATAGACTACTTTTGATGAAAAATCAGCAATACATAAGTCCTTATTTGACCCCATGAACATATTTGTGGCCAGAGTCAATGAACAGTAACTTACTATAAATACTTTCATACTATACAGACTTCCCTTGATGTTATATCAGCTAGACAGTAGTCTATATTAGACCGATTTAACATGTTTTTGGCCAAAGATTCCTCAAAGGTTTTTAAACTATATAAAGATATAGGCTCCTTCTGATGATAAATCAGCCATAATGAGGTCAGAAGGCCATATTTGACCTTATGACCTTCATATTACTGGAAAAAAATCCTTGATCTGGAGCTCTCTATAAATTATCATAGACTCCTTCTAATACCTCATAATAAGCCCATCTAAATAGAAGTCCATATCTGACCTATTGAACGTTTTTCTGGTCAAAGGGTCCTCAAAAGGTTTCAAACTGTATCAACTTATAGACTCCTCCTGATGTTAAATCAGCCATACAGAATTCCATATTTGACCTACTGAAAATATTACTGGCCAAGGAGTCCTTATAGATTAACACTATACATTCAGATTTATTTCTTCTGAGGTTATATCAGCCTGACAAAAAAAACATATTTGACTTACTGAAAATTGTTCTGGCCAAAGAGTACTCGAAAATTGAACTTTATTTACATTCTCATAGACTCCTACTGATGCTTCAGATATATCCATACCTGGCCAATTGAACTTATTTCTGGTCAAAGGGCCTCAAATGATTTTAAACTATATAAAGTTATAGTTTACTTTCTGATGATAAATCAGCCATATCCAGAGGTCCCTTATTGATTCACTGAACATAGTACTGGCCAAAGAGTTCCTGAACATTAACTATATTAGCTGTTATATTAGCTGTTACATTTAACACAGTCTCACCCCAAGTCCATATTTGACCCAAGGGAAATATTTCTGGCCAAATAATCCTCAATCTTGAACTTTCTATACATACTCATGGATTCATTCTGATTCTTCATAAGCCTTATAGATGTCCATATCTGGTGAATAGAACATATTTTTTTGCCAAAGGGTCCTTAAAAAGTGAACTAACTAAATACTCATGGATTCTTCTGACAATACATAATTTAACAGGTAGATGAAAAGTTATTTCAAATATGTGACCCTCTGAATATATTTTGGCCAAAGAATGCTTGAACATTAACTTTCATGTTAAATCAGCCTACCTACTACATATGTCATACTAACGCATGTCCTACTGAATATATTACTGGAAAAAGAGTCAAAATGGGAACTCTGTATAGCTTATCAGAAGGAGTCTCTAAGTTTATATTTAAAACCTTTAGAGGACCCTTTGACAAGAAATAAGTTCAATAGATCAGGTATGGACTTGTGTATGGTTTATGAAGCATCAGAAGGAGTCTATGAGTATGTATAGAAAGTTTAAGATCCAGGACTCTTTGGCCAGAAATATGTTCCTTGGGTGGACTACTATAACTTCAAGTTTGAGTACTCTTTGGCCAATAATATATTGAGGAGGTCAAATATGGACTTCTGCACAGCTGCAGAAGGAGTCGTTATGTATAGAAAGTTAATTGTTCAAGGACTCTTTGGCCTGTTTAGCTGATGTATGAAAGAAGTCTATGAATATTTAGAAAGTTAACTTTTGAGCACCCTTTGTGCAGACATATTTTGATTTCATCAATTATGGACCAATGTTTTGCTGATTTAATATCAGGAGTCAATATGTATGGACAATTTAATAGCGAGTACTCTTTTTCCAGTATTTTTCAAATATGGACTTCTGTATGGCTGATTTAACATCAGAAGGATAATATTTAAAAAAAAACTTTTAAGTCTATATAGTTTAAAATCTTTTGAAAGCCCTTTGACCAGAAATAAGTTCAATAGGTCAGTTATGGACTACTGAATATGGTTTATGAAGCATCAACAAGGGGTCTATGAGTATGTATAGAAAGTTCAAGATCGAAGACTTTTTGGCCAGATATTATGTTCCGTGTGTCAAATATGGACTTCTATATGGCTGACATAACATCAGGAGTCAACGAGAATCAATAGAAAGTTCAAGCATTGAGTACTCCATGGCCAGAAAAAAATCCTTTTTGGCCAGCAATATGTTCAGTAGGTCAATTATGGAATTCTGTATGGCTGATTTAACACCAGAAGGAGTCTATAAGTTTCTATATTTTAAAACCAATTAAGGACCCTTTGGCCAGAAATACGTTCAATTAATCAAAATATGGACTTCTCTAAGATTATCTATATGGCTATATAGTCTTTGAGTATGTCTAGAAAGTTCAAGATTGACTATTATTTGGCCAAAAATATGTTCTTTGGGTCATATATGGACTTCTTTTTTGGCTGACGTAACAGCAGAAGGAGTCTTTGAGTATGTATAGAAAGTTCAAGATTGACTAATATTTTGCCAAATATATGTTCCTTGGGGGACCAAGGAACATTCTCTTTTTAAGAAGGGGGACCGGAGGGTGTGTTCCAACTACAGGGGGATCACACTTCTCAGCCTCCCTGGGAAAGTCTATGCCAGGGTACTGGAGAGGAGAATACGGCCGATAGTAGAACCTCGGATTCAGGAGGAACAATGCGGTTTTCGTCCCGGTCGTGGAACACTGGACCAGCTCTATACCCTCTACAGGGTGCTGGAGGGTTCATGGGAGTTTGCCCAACCAATCCACATGTGCTTTGTGGATTTGGAGAAGGCATTCGACTGTGTCCATCGTGGCGGCCTGTGGAGGGTGCTCCGGGAGTATTGGGTCCGGGGTCCTTTGCTAAGGGCTGTCCAAAAGGGCCAAAAATATGTTCTTTGGGTCAAATATGGACTTCTTTTTTGGCTGTCGTAACATCAGAAGGAGTCTTTGAGTATGTATAGAAAGTTCAAGATTGACTATTATTTGGCCAAAAATATGTTCTTTGGGTCAAATATGGACTTCTTTTTTGGCTGACGTAACAGCAGAAGGAGTCTTTGAGAATGTATAGAAAGTTCAAGATTGACTAATATTTGGCCAAAAATATGTTCCTTGGGTCAAATATGGACTTCTTTTTTGGCTGACGTAACATCAGAAGGAGTCTTTAAATATAGAAAGTTCGTTTTGAGAACTCTTTGGTCAGAAATATGTTTAGTAATTCATATTTTGAATAGTGTGTTTCTGACACCAGAAGAAATCAATCTGAATATATATCTTTAAAGAATCTTTGACCAAAAACATGTTCAGTATTTCAAAAAGGGACCTCTGTATGTCTGATTTAACATCAGGAGTCTCTAAATGTGAATAGTTTAAATCCATTTGAAGACCCTTTGACCAGAAATTAGTACAATTGGTTAGATTTGGACTTCTCTAAGAACATCTATATGGCATCAGAAAGAGTCTTGGAGTATGTATAGAAAGCTCAAGATTGACTATTATTTGGCCAAAAATATGTTCCTTGGGTCAAATATGGACTTATTTTTTGGCTGACGTAACATCAGAAGGAGTCTTTCAATATAGAAAGGTCGATTTGAGAACTCTTTAGTCAGAAATATGTTTAGTAATTCATATTTTGAATAGTGTCTTCCTGACACCAGAAGAAATCAATCTGAATGTATATGTTAATCTTTAAAGAATCTTTGGCCAAAAACATGTTCAGTATTTCAAAAAGGGACCTCTGTATGTCTGATTTAACATCAGAAGGAGTCTCTAAATGTATATAGTTTAAATCCATTTGAAGACCCGTTGACAAGAAATTAGTTCAATTGGTCAGATTTGGACTTCTCTAAGATTATCTATATGGCTTATGAAAGCATCAGAAAGAGTCTTGGAGTATATATAGAAAGCTCAAGATTGACTATTATTTGGCCAAAAATATGTTCCTTGGGTCAAATATGGACTTCTTTTTTGGCTGTCGTAACATCAGAAGGAGTCTTTGAGAATGTATAGAAAGTTCAAGATTGACTATTATTTGGCCAAAAATATGTTCCTTGGGTCAAATATGGACTTCTTTTTTGGCTGACATAACATCAGAAGGAGTCTTTAAATATAGAAAGTTCGTTTTGAGAACTGTTTGGTCAGAAATATGTTTAGTAATTCATGTTTTGAATAGTGTGTTCCTGACACCAGAAGAAATCAATCTGAATATATATGTTAATCTTTAAAGAATCTTTGACCAAAAACATGTTCAGTATTTCAAAAAGGGACCTCTGTATGTCTGATTTAACATCAGGAGTCTCTAAATGTAAATAGTTTAAATCCATTTGAAGAACCTTTGACCAGAAATTAGTTCAATTGGTCAGATTTGGACTTCTCTAAGAACATCTATATGGCATCAGAAAGAGTCTTGGAGTATGTATAGAAAGCTCAAGATTGACTAATATTTGGCCAAAAATATGTTCTTTGGGTCAAATATGGACTTCTTTTTTGGCTGACGTAACATCAGAAGGAGTCTTTGAGTATGTATAGAAAGTTCAAGATTGACTATTATTTGGCCAAAAATATGTTCCTTGGGTCAAATATGGACTTCTTTTTTGGCTGACGTAACATCAGAAGGAGTCTTTAAATATAGAAAGTTTGTTTTGAGAACTCTTTTGTCAGAAATATGTTTAGTAATTCATATTTTAAATAGTGTCTTCCTGACATCAGAAGAAATCAATCTGAATGTATATGTTAATCTTTAAAGAATCTTTGGCCAAAAACATGTTCAGTATTTCAAAAAGGGACCTCTCTGTGTCTGATTTAACATCAGAAGGAGTCTCTAAATGTATATATTTTAAATCCATTTGAAGACCCGTTGACCAGAAATTAGTTCAATTGGTCAGATTTGGACTTCTCTAAGATTATCTATATGGCTTATGAAAGCATCAGAAAGAGTCTTGGAGTATGTATAGAAAGCTCAAGATTGACTATTATTTGGCCAAAAATATGTTCGTTGGGTCAAATATGGACTTCTTTTTTGGCTGACGGAACATCAGAAGGAGTCTTTGAGTATGTATAGAAAGTTCAAGATTGACTATTTTTTGGCCAAAAATATGTTCCTTGGGTCAAATATGGACTTCTTTTTTGGCTGTCGTAACATCAGAAGGAGTCTTTAAATATAGAAAGTTCGTTTTGAGAACTCTTTGGTCAGAAATATGTTTAGTAATTCATATTTTGAATAGTGTGTTCCTGACACCAGAAGAAATCAATCTGAATATATATGTTAATCTTTAAAGAATCTTTGACCAAAAACATGTTCAGTATTTCAAAAAGGGACCTCTGTATGTCTGATTTAACATCAGGAGTCTCTAAATGTAAATAGTTTAAATCCATTTGAAGACCCTTTGACCAGAAATTAGTTCAATTGGTCAGATTTGGACTTCTCTAAGAACATCTATATGGCATCAGAAAGAGTCTTGGAGTATGTATAGAAAGCTCAAGATTGACTATTATTTGGCCAAAAATATGTTCTTGGGTCAAATATGGACTTCTTTTTTGGCTGTCGTAACATCAGAAGGAGTCTTTGAAGTATGTATAGAAAGTTCAAGATTGACTATTATTTGGCCAAAAATATGTTCTTTGGGTCAAATATGGACTTCATTTTTGGCTGACGTAACAGCAGAAGGAGTCTTTGAGTATGTATAGAAAATTCAAGATTGACTAATATTTGACCAAAAAAAAATTCCTTGGGTCAAATATGGACTTCTTTTTTGGCTGACGTAACGTCAGAAGGAGTCTTTCAATATAGAAAGTTCGTTTTGAGAACTCTTTGGTCAGAAATATGTTTAGTAATTCATATTTTGAATAGTGTCTTCCTGACACCAGAAGAAATCAATCTGAATGTATATGTTAATCTTTAAAGAATCTTTGGCCAAAAACATGTTCAGTATTTCAAAAAGGGACCTCTCTATGTCTGATTTAACATCAGAAGGAATCTCTAAATGTATATAGTTCAAATCCATTTGAAGACCCTTTGACCAGAAATTAATTCAATTGGTCAGATTTGGACTTCTCTAAGAACATCTATATGGCTTATGAAAGCATCAGAAAGACTCTTTGAGTATGTATAGAAAGCTCAAGATTGACTATTATTTGGCCAAAAATATGTTCCTTGGGTCAAATATGGACTTCTTTATTGAATGACGGAACATCAGAAGGAGTCTTTGAGAATGTATAGAAAGTTCAAGATTGACTAATATTTGGCCAAAAATATGTTCCTTGGGTCAAATATGGACTTCTTTTTTGGCTGACATAACATCAGAAGGAGTCTTTAAATATAGAAAGTTCGTTTTGAGAACTGTTTGGTCAGAAATATGTTTAGTAATTCATATTTTGAATAGTGTGTTCCTGACACCAGAAGAAATCAATCTGAATATATATCTTTAAAGAATCTTTGACCAAAAACATGTTCAGTATTTCAAAAAGGGACCTCTGTATGTCTGATTTAACATCAGGAGTCTCTAAATGTGAATAGTTTAAATCCATTTGAAGACCCTTTGACCAGAAATTAGTACAATTGGTTAGATTTGGACTTCTCTAAGAACATCTATATGGCATCAGAAAGAGTCTTGGAGTATGTATAGAAAGCTCAAGATTGACTATTATTTGGCCAAAAATATGTTCCTTGGGTCAAATATGGACTTATTTTTTGGCTGACGTAACATCAGAAGGAGTCTTTCAATATAGAAAGGTCGATTTGAGAACTCTTTAGTCAGAAATATGTTTAGTAATTCATATTTTGAATAGTGTCTTCCTGACACCAGAAGAAATCAATCTGAATGTATATGTTAATCTTTAAAGAATCTTTGGCCAAAAACATGTTCAGTATTTCAAAAAGGGACCTCTGTATGTCTGATTTAACATCAGAAGGAGTCTCTAAATGTATATAGTTTAAATCCATTTGAAGACCCGTTGACAAGAAATTAGTTCAATTGGTCAGATTTGGACTTCTCTAAGATTATCTATATGGCTTATGAAAGCATCAGAAAGAGTCTTGGAGTATATATAGAAAGCTCAAGATTGACTATTATTTGGCCAAAAATATGTTCCTTGGGTCAAATATGGACTTCTTTTTTGGCTGTCGTAACATCAGAAGGAGTCTTTGAGAATGTATAGAAAGTTCAAGATTGACTATTATTTGGCCAAAAATATGTTCCTTGGGTCAAATATGGACTTCTTTTTTGGCTGACATAACATCAGAAGGAGTCTTTAAATATAGAAAGTTCGTTTTGAGAACTGTTTGGTCAGAAATATGTTTAGTAATTCATGTTTTGAATAGTGTGTTCCTGACACCAGAAGAAATCAATCTGAATATATATGTTAATCTTTAAAGAATCTTTGACCAAAAACATGTTCAGTATTTCAAAAAGGGACCTCTGTATGTCTGATTTAACATCAGGAGTCTCTAAATGTAAATAGTTTAAATCCATTTGAAGAACCTTTGACCAGAAATTAGTTCAATTGGTCAGATTTGGACTTCTCTAAGAACATCTATATGGCATCAGAAAGAGTCTTGGAGTATGTATAGAAAGCTCAAGATTGACTAATATTTGGCCAAAAATATGTTCTTTGGGTCAAATATGGACTTCTTTTTTGGCTGACGTAACATCAGAAGGAGTCTTTGAGTATGTATAGAAAGTTCAAGATTGACTATTATTTGGCCAAAAATATGTTCCTTGGGTCAAATATGGACTTCTTTTTTGGCTGACGTAACATCAGAAGGAGTCTTTAAATATAGAAAGTTTGTTTTGAGAACTCTTTTGTCAGAAATATGTTTAGTAATTCATATTTTAAATAGTGTCTTCCTGACATCAGAAGAAATCAATCTGAATGTATATGTTAATCTTTAAAGAATCTTTGGCCAAAAACATGTTCAGTATTTCAAAAAGGGACCTCTCTGTGTCTGATTTAACATCAGAAGGAGTCTCTAAATGTATATATTTTAAATCCATTTGAAGACCCGTTGACCAGAAATTAGTTCAATTGGTCAGATTTGGACTTCTCTAAGATTATCTATATGGCTTATGAAAGCATCAGAAAGAGTCTTGGAGTATGTATAGAAAGCTCAAGATTGACTATTATTTGGCCAAAAATATGTTCGTTGGGTCAAATATGGACTTCTTTTTTGGCTGACGGAACATCAGAAGGAGTCTTTGAGTATGTATAGAAAGTTCAAGATTGACTATTTTTTGGCCAAAAATATGTTCCTTGGGTCAAATATGGACTTCTTTTTTGGCTGTCGTAACATCAGAAGGAGTCTTTAAATATAGAAAGTTCGTTTTGAGAACTCTTTGGTCAGAAATATGTTTAGTAATTCATATTTTGAATAGTGTGTTCCTGACACCAGAAGAAATCAATCTGAATATATATGTTAATCTTTAAAGAATCTTTGACCAAAAACATGTTCAGTATTTCAAAAAGGGACCTCTGTATGTCTGATTTAACATCAGGAGTCTCTAAATGTAAATAGTTTAAATCCATTTGAAGACCCTTTGACCAGAAATTAGTTCAATTGGTCAGATTTGGACTTCTCTAAGAACATCTATATGGCATCAGAAAGAGTCTTGGAGTATGTATAGAAAGCTCAAGATTGACTATTATTTGGCCAAAAATATGTTCCTTGGGTCAAATATGGACTTCTTTTTTGGCTGTCGTAACATCAGAAGGAGTCTTTGAGTATGTATAGAAAGTTCAAGATTGACTATTATTTGGCCAAAAATATGTTCTTTGGGTCAAATATGGACTTCATTTTTGGCTGACGTAACAGCAGAAGGAGTCTTTGAGTATGTATAGAAAATTCAAGATTGACTAATATTTGACCAAAAAAAAATTCCTTGGGTCAAATATGGACTTCTTTTTTGGCTGACGTAACGTCAGAAGGAGTCTTTCAATATAGAAAGTTCGTTTTGAGAACTCTTTGGTCAGAAATATGTTTAGTAATTCATATTTTGAATAGTGTCTTCCTGACACCAGAAGAAATCAATCTGAATGTATATGTTAATCTTTAAAGAATCTTTGGCCAAAAACATGTTCAGTATTTCAAAAAGGGACCTCTCTATGTCTGATTTAACATCAGAAGGAATCTCTAAATGTATATAGTTCAAATCCATTTGAAGACCCTTTGACCAGAAATTAATTCAATTGGTCAGATTTGGACTTCTCTAAGAACATCTATATGGCTTATGAAAGCATCAGAAAGACTCTTTGAGTATGTATAGAAAGCTCAAGATTGACTATTATTTGGCCAAAAATATGTTCCTTGGGTCAAATATGGACTTCTTTATTGAATGACGGAACATCAGAAGGAGTCTTTGAGAATGTATAGAAAGTTCAAGATTGACTAATATTTGGCCAAAAATATGTTCCTTGGGTCAAATATGGACTTCTTTTTTGGCTGACATAACATCAGAAGGAGTCTTTAAATATAGAAAGTTCGTTTTGAGAACTGTTTGGTCAGAAATATGTTTAGTAATTCATATTTTGAATAGTGTGTTCCTGACACCAGAAGAAATCAATCTGAATATATATCTTTAAAGAATCTTTGACCAAAAACATGTTCAGTATTTCAAAAAGGGACCTCTGTATGTCTGATTTAACATCAGGAGTCTCTAAATGTAAATAGTTTAAATCCATTTGAAGACCCTTTGACCAGAAATTAGTTCAATTGGTCAGATTTGGACTTCTCTAAGAACATCTATATGGCATCAGAAAGAGTCTTGGAGTATGTATAGAAAGCTCAAGATTGACTATTATTTGGCCAAAAATATGTTCCTTGGGTCAAATATGGACTTCTTTTTTGGCTGTCGTAACATCAGAAGGAGTCTTTGAGTATGTATAGAAAGTTCAAGATTGACTATTATTTGGCCAAAAATATGTTCTTTGGGTCAAATATGGACTTCTTTTTTGGCTGACGTAACAGCAGAAGGAGTCTTTGAGTATGTATAGAAAATTCAAGATTGACTAGTATTTGGCCAAAAATATGTTCTTTGGGTCAAATATGGACTTCTTTTTTGGCTGACGTAACATCAGAAGGAGTCTTTAAATATAGAAAGCTCGTTTTGAGAACTCTTTGGTCAGAAATATGTTTAGTAATTCATATTTTGAATAGTGTCTTCCTCACACCAGAAGAAATCAATCTGAATGTATATGTTAATCTTTAAAGAATCTTTGGCCAAAAACATGTTTAGTATTTCAAAAAGGGACCTCTGTATGTCTGATTTAACATCAGAAGGAGTCTCTAAATGTATATAGTTTAAATCCATTTGAAGAACCGTTGACCAGAAATTAGTTCAATTGGTCAGATTTGGACTTCTCTAAGATTATCTATATGGCTTATGAAAAAATCAGAAAGAATCTTTGAGTATGTATAGAAAGTTCAAGATTGACTATTATTTGGCCAAAAATATGTTCCTTGGGTCAAATATGGACTTATTTTTTGGCTGACGTAACATCAGAAGGAGTCTTTGAGTATGTATAGAAAGTTCAAGATTGACTAATATTTGGTCAAAAATATGTTCCTTGGGTCAAATATGGACTTCTTTTTTGGCTGACGTAACAGCAGAAAGAGTCTTTAAGTCTTTGAATCTTTGAAAGCTCAAGATTGACTATTATTTGGCCAAAAATATGTTCCTTGGGTCAAATATGGACTTCTTTTTTGGCTGACTTAACAGCAGAAGGAGTCTTTGAGTATGTATAGAAAGTTCAAGATTGACTATTATTTGGCCAAAAATATGTTCTTTGGGTCAAATATGGACTTCATTTTTGGCTGACGTAACAGCAGAAGGAGTCTTTGAGTATGTATAGAAAATTCAAGATTGACTAATATTTGGTCAAAAATAAATTCCTTGGGTCAAATATGGACTTCTTTTTTGGCTGACGTAACATCAGAAGGAGTCTTTCAATATAGAAAGTTCGTTTTGAGAACTCTTTGGTCAGAAATATGTTTAGTAATTCATATTTTGAATAGTGTCTTCCTGACACCAGAAGAAATCAATCTGAATGTATATGTTAATCTTTAAAGAATCTTTGGCCAAAAACATGTTCAGTATTTCAAAAAGGGACCTCTCTATGTCTGATTTAACATCAGAAGGAATCTCTAAATGTATATAGTTCAAATCCATTTGAAGACCCTTTGACCAGAAAATAATTCAATTGGTCAGATTTGGACTTCTCTAAGAACATCTATATGGCTTATGAAAGCATCAGAAAGACTCTTTGAGTATGTATAGAAAGCTCAAGATTGACTATTATTTGGCCAAAAATATGTTCCTTGGGTCAAATATGGACTTCTTTATTGAATGACGGAACATCAGAAGGAGTCTTTGAGAATGTATAGAAAGTTCAAGATTGACTAATATTTGGCCAAAAATATGTTCCTTGGGTCAAATATGGACTTCTTTTTTGGCTGACATAACATCAGAAGGAGTCTTTAAATATAGAAAGTTCGTTTTGAGAACTGTTTGGTCAGAAATATGTTTAGTAATTCATATTTTGAATAGTGTGTTCCTGACACCAGAAGAAATCAATCTGAATATATATCTTTAAAGAATCTTTGACCAAAAACATGTTCAGTATTTGAAAAAGGGACCTCTGTATGTCTGATTTAACATCAGGAGTCTCTAAATGTAAATAGTTTAAATCCATTTGAAGACCCTTTGACCAGAAATTAGTTCAATTCGTCAGATTTGGACTTCTCTAAGAACATCTATATGGCTTATGAAAGCATCAGAAAGACTCTTTGAGTATGTATAGAAAGCTCAAGATTGACTATTATTTGGCCAAAAATATGTTCCTTGGGTCAAATATGGACTTCTTTATTGAATGACGGAACATCAGAAGGAGTCTTTGAGAATGTATAGAAAGTTCAAGATTGACTAATATTTGGCCAAAAATATGTTCCTTGGGTCAAATATGGACTTCTTTTTTGGCTGACATAACATCAGAAGGAGTCTTTAAATATAGAAAGTTCGTTTTGAGAACTGTTTGGTCAGAAATATGTTTAGTAATTCATATTTTGAATAGTGTGTTCCTGACACCAGAAGAAATCAATCTGAATATATATCTTTAAAGAATCTTTGACCAAAAACATGTTCAGTATTTGAAAAAGGGACCTCTGTATGTCTGATTTAACATCAGGAGTCTCTAAATGTAAATAGTTTAAATCCATTTGAAGACCCTTTGACCAGAAATTAGTTCAATTGGTCAGATTTGGACTTCTCTAAGAACATCTATATGGCATCAGAAAGAGTCTTGGAGTATGTATAGAAAGCTCAAGATTGACTATTATTTGGCCAAAAATATGTTCCTTGGGTCAAATATGGACTTCTTTTTTGGCTGTCGTAACATCAGAAGGAGTCTTTGAGTATGTATAGAAAGTTCAAGATTGACTATTATTTGGCCAAAAATATGTTCTTTGGGTCAAATATGGACTTCTTTTTTGGCTGACGTAACAGCAGAAGGAGTCTTTGAGTATGTATAGAAAATTCAAGATTGACTAGTATTTGGCCAAAAATATGTTCTTTGGGTCAAATATGGACTTCTTTTTTGGCTGACGTAACATCAGAAGGAGTCTTTAAATATAGAAAGCTCGTTTTGAGAACTCTTTGGTCAGAAATATGTTTAGTAATTCATATTTTGAATAGTGTCTTCCTCACACCAGAAGAAATCAATCTGAATGTATATGTTAATCTTTAAAGAATCTTTGGCCAAAAACATGTTTAGTATTTCAAAAAGGGACCTCTCTATGTCTGATTTAACATCAGAAGGAGTCTCTAAATGTATATAGTTTAAATCCATTTGAAGAACCGTTGACCAGAAATTAGTTCAATTGGTCAGATTTGGACTTCTCTAAGATTATCTATATGGCTTATGAAAAAATCAGAAAGAATCTTTGAGTATGTATAGAAAGTTCAAGATTGACTATTATTTGGCCAAAAATATGTTCCTTGGGTCAAATATGGACTTATTTTTTGGCTGACGTAACATCAGAAGGAGTCTTTGAGTATGTATAGAAAGTTCAAGATTGACTATTATTTGGCCAAAAATAAGTTCGTTGGGTCAAATATGGACTTATTTTTTGGCTGACAGAACATCAGAAGGAGTCTTTGAGTATGTATAAAAAATTCAAGATTTCAAATTATTTGGCAAAAAATATGTTCCTTTTGTCAAATATGGACTTCTTTTTTGGCTGACGTAACATTAGAGTCTTTGAGTATGTCTAGAAATTTCAAGATTGACTATTATTTGGCCAAAAATATATTCCATGGGTCAAATATGGACTTCTGTATGGCTGATTTAACATCAGAAGGAGTCTCTAAATTTATATAATTTAAATCCATTTGAGATCCTACTGTCTTCCTGATATAACATTACGAGAAGTCAGTCTGTATGTATTGTGAGTTAATGTCCATGGACTCTGGCCAGAAATATGTTCAATAGGTCAAATATTTGACTTCAATTGGTCAAATATGGACTACCATATGGTTGATGAATCATCAGAAGGAGTCTATGAGTATGTACAGAAAAGTCAGGATCAAGGACTCTTTGGCAAGAAGTATATTCAAAAGGTATATACTTTTTGTTTGCAAAAATACATCAGGAGGAGACAATGAGAATGAACACCAAGTCGAGGACACTTCGGCCAGAAATATGTTCATTAGGTCAAAAATGGCTGATGTAACCAGAAGTCGTCAATCAGTATGTGTAGAAAGTTCAAGTTTGAGGACTCATACTTGTACTGAGGAAACATCAAAATGAGTCATTATGTGTAGAATGTTCAAGATCAAGTACATTTTGGCTAGAAATATATTTCGTAGGTCAATTATGGACAACTGTCTGGTTGACAAAATCAGAAAGAGTCTTTAAGAATCTATAGTAAGTTGTCTTTTGGGGACCATTTTGCCAGAAATATTTTCATTGGGCCAAATCCATCTGGCTGACGTAACATCAGAAGTAGTCAATGAGTTTACATAGTAAAAAAAAACATTTTGAGGGCCCTTTGGTCAGAAATATGTTCAATAGATTATATCAATCAGTATGTGTAGAAAGTTTAAGATTGAGGACTCTTTAGCAAGAAATATATTCAGTAGGTTAAAAATTGACTATTTTATGGCTGAAGTAACATTGAAAAAGGAGTCATTGAGAATATATAGTACGCTTCCTTTTGGGGACCATTTGGCCAGAAATATTTTCAATGAGCCAAATACAAGCTGACTGACGAAAACATAAGAAGTATTCAATGAGAATCATAGAAAGTTCAATATCGAGGTCTCTCTGGCCAGAAATATATTAACAAGGTCAAATATGGACTTCTGTATGGCTGACGTAACATCAGAAGGAGTCTAAGAGTTTATATAATAAAAAAACATTTTGAAGACCCATGGCCAGAAATATGTTAATTTGATCAAATATGTGCTTTTGTATGGCTGATGTAACTTCAAAAGAAGTCAATCAGTATGTGTAGAAAGTTCAAGTTTGAGGACTCTTTAACAAGAAATATGTTCAATAAGTTAAATATGGACTACTGTATGGCTGAAGTAACATCAACAGGAGTTATTATGTATAAAATAATTAAGATCAAGTTCTTTTTGGCCAGAAATATATCCAGTAGGTCAAATATTGGTATATTTGCAATACAAGATATTTGCAATGCAATCTGCTGTTGTAATGCATTTCTCGTACGATCAAACGTTGTGCAATAATAACATATAAGAATATAAGAATAACATATGAGTAATATGCACTTTTTTTTGCATTGCAATACATTCAAGAACTAACTCATCTCGAAGTGTATATAAATAACTTATTCATTGGTTTATTGAAGTGAAATTTTTTATCAAGCTGTTGCAAAGGATTAAAACCTTTTCCCGTTGTGCAAAGAACCTAACAAATGTCATTGTACATGAAGAATAACATATAAGTAATATGCACTTTGTTGTCAATCTGCTGTTGTAATGCATTGCACATACGATCAGGCGTTGTGCATTGAAGAATAAGTATATGCACTTTGTTGCATTGCAAAGCATTCAAGAACTAACTCATTCCAAAGTGCTTTGAAGATATTTGCAATGCAATCTGCTGTTGCATTGCACTGCACATACGATCAAACGTTATGCATTTGAAGAATAAGAAATATGCACTTTGTTGCATTGCAATGAGAGCTAACTCAATCTGAAGTGCGTTGACGATATTTGCAATGCAATCTGCTGTTGCATCACTTGAACACGATCAAGCGTTGTGCAGAACAACAATAAAAGTATTAAAGCTGCAAGCAGCGATGAAAGGGCCCTCGCACCCGTGCCACCGCCACCCGGTGGCTTTAGGAAGACAGAGCACGGTGGGCAATGTGCATTTAAGTTGGTAAAAATAGGAGGAGTATGTCAAAGTCAGTTACAAAAATGTCCTTTATTATGGGGATGATAGCATGCGTTATCACTCAGATAAGTGTTGCTAGCATGTTTTAGCATGTTTCTAGCATGTTTAGAACTCAATGGCATATTAAATATGTCGTTAGTAATGCATTGTAAAACGTGTCAATTCCTGTCGACAGTAGGTGGCGCTATTACTTTAACTTAAAATTGTCATGTAGATGTGTTCAGGGCAGGACTCTTATCAAGCGTGTGCAGTTTGGGGCAGATTGGACATTGACTTATTCAGTAACACCAACTTCCTGTTTCATTGCATTAGCGTGCTTTAGCACTTAGCTAAGAATTGCTAGCATGTTTTAACATGTTTCTAACATGTTTACGTATAACTCAATGGCATGTTTAGTATGTTGTTAGTACTTGCATCACAGTGTTAAACATGTCACTTCCTGTTGCCAGTAGGTGGCGCTATTACTATAACTGAAAAGTGTCATGTAGATGTGTTCAGGGCAGGACTCTTATCAAACGTGTGAAGTTTGGGGCAGATTGGACATTGCCTACTTGAGTAACAACAACTTCCTGTTGCATTGCATTAGCGTGCTTTAGCACTTAGCTAAGAATTGCTAGCATGTTTTAACATGTTTCTATCATGTTTATAACTCAATGGCATATTTAAATATGTTGCTAGTACAGCATCACAGTGTTAAACATGTCACTTCCTGTTGCCAGTAGGTGGCGCTATTACTATAACTGAATATTCTGATGTAAATGTGTTCAGGGCAGAACTCTTATCAAACGTGTGAAGTTTGGGGCAGATTGAACATCCAATGCCTGAGTTACAGCAAATTCCTATTTAATTGCAGTAATAGCATGCTTTAGCACTTAGCTAATGTTTGCTAGCATGTTTTAGCATGTTTCTAGTATGTTCTTAACATGTTTAGCACTTGCTGGCAATTTTTTATATGTTATTAGGAGTCCAAAACAGTGTTAAACATGTCACTTCCTGTTGCCAGCAGGTGGCGCTATGACTGTAACTGAATTTGAGCATGGTCATGTGTTCAGGACAGAACTCTTATCAACCGTGTGAAGTTTGGGGCAGATTGGACATTGTTTGCCTGAGTTACAGCAACTTCCTGTTTCATGGCGAAACATCAAAATTTGTCAGGCCGCCGAGGACACGCCCTTCGACGAAAACTCAAGATCTTCGCAATTTAACGTCGCAAAGGCCTTAAGATTACACTCACCAAATTTGAAGATGATCAGATTAAAACTGTAGGAGGAGTTCGTTAAAGTACGAGGCCTGAAAATGGCAAAAACTGCACAAAAATCAGAGAGGAAGTTCAAAATGGCTGACTTCCTGTTGTGTTTAAGGCTATGCTCCAAGAGACTTTTTTGTAGGTATTGGGTCATTACATGTATGTACCGAATTTCATATACGTACGTGAAACGTAGTGGGAGGCGCACTCCGTTGAACCTTTATAGGTGGCGCTATCGAGCCATTTTACCCCGCCCAATTCTGAAACGCATATCAGATGTAAATTTTCGCCGGTTCTGACTCGTGTGCAAATTTTCGTGAGTTTTCGTGCATGTTTAGGCCCTCAAAAATGCGATTAAATGCGGAGAATAATAATAATTAAAGCTGCAAGCAGCGATGAAAGGGCCCTCGCACCCGTGCCAACCGCCACCCGGTGGCTTTAGGAAGACAGAGCACGGTGGGCAATGTGCATTTAAGTAGGTAAAAATAGGAGGAGTATGTCAAAGTCAGTTAGATAAGTGTTGCTAGCATGTTTTAGCATGTTTCTAGAATGTTTAGAACTCAATGGCATATTAAATATGTCGCTAGCAATGCATCACAGTTTAAAACGTGTCACTTCCTGTCGACAGTAGGTGGCGCTATTACTTTAACTTAAAATTGTCATGTAGATGTGTTCAGGGCAGGACTCTTATCAAACGTGTGAAGTTTGGGGCCGATTGGACATTGCCTTCTTCAGTAACAACAACTTCCCGTTTCATTGCATTAGCATGCTTTAGCACTTAGCTAAGAATTGCTAGCATGTTTTAACATGTTTCTAACATGTATATAACTCAATGGCATATTTAATATGTTGCTAGTAATGAATCGCAGTGTTAAACATGTCACTTCCTGTTGCCAGTAGGTGGCGCTATTACTATAACTGAAAATTGTCATGTAGATGTGTTCAGGGCAGGACTCTTATCAAACGTGTGAAGTTTGGGGCAGATTGGACATTGCCTTCTTGAGTAACAACAACTTCCTCTTTCATTGCATTAGCATGCTTTAGCACTTAGCTAATAATTGCTAGCATGTTTTAACACGTTTCTAACATGTTTATTACTCAATGGCATATTTAATATGTTGCTAGTACTGTATCACAGTGTTAAACATGTCACTTCCTGTTGCCAGTAGGTGGCGCTATTACTATAACTGAAAAGTGTCATGTAGATGTGTTCAGGGCAGGACTCTTATCAAACGTGTGAAGTTTGGGGCAGATTGGACATTGCCTACTTGAGTAACAACAACTTCCTGTTTCATTGCATTAGCGTGCTTTAGCACTTAGCTAAGAATTGCTAGCATGTTTTAACAGGTTTCTAACATGTTTCTAACTCAATGGTTTATTTAATATGTTGCTAGTACAACATCACAGTGTTAAACATGTCACTTCCTGTTGCCAGTAGGTGGCGCTATTACTATAACTGAATACTCTCATGTAAATGTGTTCAGGCCAGAACTCTTATCAAACGTGTGAAGTTTGGGGCAAATTGAACATTCAATGCCTGAGTTACAGCAAATTCCTATTTAATTGCAGTAATAGCATGCTTTAGCACTAAGCTAATGTTTGTTAGCATGTTTTAGCATGTTTCCCGTATGTTGTTAACATGTTTAGCACTTGCTGGCAATTTTTTATATGTTATTAGGAGTCCAAAATGGTGTTAAACATGTCACTTCCTTTTGCCAGCAGGTGGCACTATTACTATAACTGAATATTCTCATGTAAATGTGTTCAGACCAGAACTCTTATCAAACGTGTGAAGTTTGGGGCAGATTGGGCATTCAATGTCTGAGTTACAGCCAATTCCTATTTAATTGCAGTAGTAGCATGCTTTAGCACTTAGCTAATGTTTGCTAGCATGTTTTAGCATGTTTCTAGTATGTTGTTAACATGTTTAGCACTTGCTGGCAATTTTGTATATGTTATTAGGAGTCCAAAACAGTGTTAAACATGTCACTTCCTGTTGCCAGCAGGTGGCGCTATGACTGTAACTGAATTTGAGCATGGTCATGTGTTCAGGACAGAACTCTTATCAAACGTGTGAAGTTTGGGGCAGATTGGACATTCAATGCCTGAGTTACAGCAACTTCCTGTTTCATGGCGAAACATCAAAATTTGTCAGGCCGCCGAGGACACGCCCTTCGACGAAAACTCTAGATCTTCGCAATTTAACGTCGCAAAGGCCTTAAGATTACACTCACCAAATTTGAAGATGATCAGATTAAAACTGTAGGAGGAGTTCGTTAAAGTACGAGGCCTGAAAATGGCAAAAACTGCACAAAAATCAGAGAGGAAGTTCAAAATGGCTGACTTCCTGTTGTGTTTAAGGCTATGCTCCAAGAGACTTTTTTGTAGGTATTGGGTCATTACATGTATGTACCGAATTTCGTACACGTACGTGAAACGTAGTGGGAGGCGCACTCCGTTGAACCTTTATAGGTGGCGCTATCGAGCCATTTTACCCTGCCCAATTCTGAAACGCATATCAGATGTCAATTTTCGCCAGTTCTGACGCGTGTGCAAATTTTCGTGAGTTTTCGTGCATGTTTAGGCCCTCAAAAATGCGATTAAATGCGGAAAATAATAATAATTAAAGCTGCAAGCAGCGATGAAAGGGCCCTCGCACCCGTGCCAACCGCCACCCGGTGGCTTTAGGAAGACAGAGCACGGTGGGCATTGTGCATTTAAGTAGGTAAATATAGGAGTATGTCAAAGTCAGTTACAAAAATGTCCTTTATTATGGGGATAATAGCATGCGTTATCACTCAGATAAGTGTTGCTAGCATGTTTTAGCATGTTTCTAGAATGTTTAGAACTCAATGGCATATTAAATATGTCGCTAGCAATGCATCACAGTTTAAAACGTGTCACTTCCTGTCGACAGTAGGTGGCGCTATTACTTTAACTTAAAATTGTCATGTAGATGTGTTCAGGGCAGGACTCTTATCAAACGTGTGAAGTTTGGGGCCGATTGGACATTGCCTTCTTCAGTAACAACAACTTCCCGTTTCATTGCATTAGCGTGCTTTAGCACTTAGCTAAGAATTGCTAGCATGTTTTAACATATTTCTAACATGTATATAACTCAATGGCATATTTAATATGTTGCTAGTAATGCTTCGCAGTGTTAAACATGTCACTTCCTGTTGCCAGTAGGTGGCGCTATTACTATAACTGAAAAGTGTCATGTAGATGTGTTCAGGGCAGGACTCTTATCAAACGTGTGAAGTTTGGGGCAGATTGGACATTGCCTTCTTGAGTAACAACAACTTCCTCTTTCATTGCATTAGCATGCTTTAGCACTTAGCTAAGAATTGCTAGCATGTTTTAACAGGTTTCTAACATGTTTATTACTCAATGGCATATTTAATATGTTGCTAGTACTGCATCACAGTGTTAACCATGTCACTTCCTGTTGCCAGTAGGTGGCGCTATTACTATAACTGAAAAGTGTCATGTAGATGTGTTCAGGGCAGGACTCTTATCAAACGTGTGAAGTTTGGGGCAGATTGGACATTGCCTACTTGAGTAACAACAACTTCCTGTTTCATTGCATTAGCATGCTTTAGCACTTAGCTAAGAATTGCTAGCATGTTTTAACAGGTTTCTAACATGTTTATAACTCAATGGCATATTTAATATGTTGCTAGTACAGCATCACAGTGTTAAACATGTCACTTCCTGTTGCCAATAGGTGGCGCTATTACTATAACTGAATATTCTCATGTAAATGTGTTCAGACCAGAACTCTTATTAAACGTGTGAAGTTTGGGGCAGATTGGACATTCAATGCCTGAGTTACAGCAAATTCCTATTTAATTGCAGTAATAGCATGCTTTAGCACTTAGCTAATGTTTGCTAGCATGTTTTAGCATGTTTCTAGTATGTTGTTAACATGTTTAGCACTTGCTGGCAATTTTGTATATGTTATTAGGAGTCCAAAACAGTGTTAAACATGTCACTTCCTGTTGCCAGCAGGTGGCGCTATGACTGTAACTGAATTTGAGCATGGTCATGTGTTCAGGACAGAACGCTTATCAAACGTGTGAAGTTTGGGGCAGATTGGACATTGTTTGCCTGAGTTACAGCAACTTCCTGTTTCATGGCGAAACATCAAAAATTGTCAGGCCGCCGATGACACGCCCTTCGACGAAAACTCTAGATCTTCGCAATTTAACGTCGCAAAGGCCTTAAGATTACACTCACCAAATTTGAAGATGATCAGATTAAAACTGTAGGAGGAGTTCGTTAAAGTACGAGGCCTGAAAATGGCAAAAACTGCACAAAAATCAGAGAGGAAGTTCAAAATGGCTGACTTCCTGTTGTGTTTAAGGCTATGCTCCAAGAGACTTTTTTGTAGGTATTGGGTCATTACATGTATGTACCGAATTTCGTACACGTACGTGAAACGTAGCGGGAGGCGCACTCCGTTGAACCTTTATAGGTGGCGCTATCGAGCCATTTTACCCCGCCCAATTCTGAAACGCATATCAGATGTCAATTTTCGCCAGTTCTGACGCGTGTGCAAATTTTCGTGAGTTTTCGTGCATGTTTAGGCCCTCAAAAATGCGATTAAATGCGGAGAAGAAGAAGAAGAAGAAGAATAATAAATATAGCTGCAAGCAGCCATTACGGGGCCAAGCGCAAAAGCAGACGACGAGATATGCCTACATGGCTGAAAGTGTGAGACAAACTGCAGCAAGGAGCAATTAAAGACATTTGAAGATGAATTTTGGCAAAATGGTTGAAAAATCACATACAATAACTAAAAATATGATTATCACTTTCGACCAATAGGTGGCGCAATTACGAAACTGATGTGATGTGGTCAGAGTGAAGTGACAATGACACTTACAAAGTTTGGTGTCAATATGTCAAGGCATTGCAGATATAAAGCCTGAATAGTCATTTTGGCATCATGCCTCAACTTTGCCACTGCGGTATACGAAAACGGTTTCGTCTATCGACACGAAATCCATAACTTTTACTCGGCACGGTCTGGAGATGACACGATCCGATTTTGGTGAAAATCGGACCTTCGGTCTAGGAGGAGTTCGAAAAAGTAGGTTTTAAAAGAAAATAAAGATGGCGGACAGGAAGTTTGGCTGACTATGGCAAAATTGGTATCTATGTTTTCAGCATAACCCAAGGAATCTATTGAGATCAGTGTCATTACTATAGGCAAATTTATTCAAAAGTTATTAGCATTTTTGGAAATTTCATTATAACTTTTGACCAAAAGGTGGCGGTGTCTCATAAATTTTTGAGTACCTTTAGGGCGTTGTACTGATGACCCATACTGAGTTTCGTAACGATACGTTCATGCGTTCATAAAATACAGCATTTTAGCACATAATTCAAAATGGCCGACAGCCAAAATGGCCGATATGGGAAAATTGGATATCAGTCAACTCAGCACGACGCCCTGAATCTAACGAGACCACTTTTGTGATTTTTGGACAAACCGTTCAGAAGTTATAAGCAAAAACATAAATTCTTCATATCTCCGGACCAGTAGGTGGCGCTGTGCCGAAACGCAGCATGTAGCCTCAAGTCATGCTTTTGATGACATGTACCAAATTTGGTCTGAATCCGATAAAGCGTTGTGGAGATACGGCTTTACGTCTGTTTTCGCAAGCGCTACGTAAAATTTATTTGCGCGGTATTCGAGAACGGTAATTCGAATCAACTTGAATTCCATAACTTTTGGTCGTCAAGGTCTGGAGATGATCTGGTTCATTTTTCGTGAAATTCGGAGCAACGGCCTAGGAGGAGTTCGAAAAAGTAGGTTTTTCGGAAAATTCAAAATGGCGGGAAAACTATTATGACGGAAAATGACGTCATAGGGTGCAGTCGAATCGTCATGAGCTCAGGAATCAGAGGAAAAAAGAATTTTGTTTCTAGCCCTTGTGGTTCAAAAGTTATTAGCATAAACATGAGTGAAACTTTGGACAGCTGGTGGCGCTAGAGGGAATGAGTTGGAGACTCCAAATTTGCTATGGTGATAGTTCAGGCTGTCCTCTATCACTGTGCCAATTTGTATAAGTTTCCCGCAAACGGTTCTATAGGCTGCCATAGACGCCCAGTCGGAAGAAAAAAAAGAAAAAAAAGAAAAAGAAAAAGAAGAAGAACAAGACGACAAGACATGCCAAAGTGGCTGGGAGTGTGAGACCCACTGCAGCAAGGAGCAATTAAAGACATTTGAAGATGAATTTTGGCAAAATGGTTGAAAAATCACATACAATAACTAAAAATATGATTATCACTTTCGACCAATAGGTGGCGCAGTTACGAAACTGATGTGATGTGGTCAGAGTGAAGTGACAATGACACATACAAAGTTTGGTGTCAATATGTCAAGGCATTGCAGATATAAAGCCTGAATAGTCATTTTGGCATCATGCCTCAACTTTGCCACTGCGGTATACGAAAACGGTTTTGTCTATCGACACGAAATCCATAACTTTTACTCGGCACAGTCTGGAGATGACACGATCCGATTTTGGTGAAAATCGGACGTTCGGTCTAGGAGGAGTTCGAAAAAGTAGGTTTTAAAAGAAAATAAAGATGGCGGACAGGAACTTTGATTGACTATGGCAAAATTGGTATCTATGTTTTCAGCATAACCCAAGGAATCTATTGAGATCAGTGTCATTACTATAGGCAAATTTATTCAAAAGTTATTAGCATTTTTGGAAATTTCATTATAACTTTTGACCAAAAGGTGGCGCTGTCTCATAAATTTTTGAGTACTTTTAGGGCGTTGTACTGATGACCCATACTGAGTTTCGTAACGATACGTTCATGCGTTCATAAAATACAGCATTTTAGCACATAATTCAAAATGGCCGACAGCCAAAATGGCCGATATGGGAAAATTGGATATCAGTCAACTCAGCACGACGCCCTGAATCTAACGAGACCACTTTTGTGATTTTTGGACAAACCGTTCAGAAGTTATAAGCAAAAACATAAATTATTCATATCTCCGGACCAGTAGGTGGCGCTGCGCCGAAACGCAGCAAGTAACCTCAGGTCATGCTTGTGACGACATGTACCAAATTTGGTCTGAATCCGATAAAGCGTTGTGGAGATACGGCCTTACGTCTGTTTTTGCAAGCGCTACGTAAAATTTATTTGCGCGGTATTCGAGAACGGTAATTCGAATCAACTTGAATTCCATAACTTTTGGTCGTCATAGTCTGGAGATGATCTGGTTCATTTTTCGTGAAATTCGGAGCAACGGCCTAGGAGGAGTTCGAAAAAGTAGGTTTTTCGGAAAATTCAAAATGGCGGGAAAACTATTATGACGGAAAATGACGTCATAGGGTGCAGTCGAATCGTCGTGAGCTCAGGAATCAGAGGAAAAAAGAATGTTGTTTCTAGCCCTTGTGGTTCAAAAGTTATTAGCATAAACATGAGTGAAACTTTGGACAGCTGGTGGCGCTAGAGGGAATGAGTTGGAGACTCCAAATTTGCTATGGTGATAGTTCAGGCTGTCCTCTATCACTGTGCCAATTTGTATAAGTTTCCCGCAAACGGTTCTATAGGCTGCCATAGACGCCCAGTCGGAAGAAAAAGAAAAAAAAGAAAAAGAAAAAGAAAAAGAAGAATAAGAACGGGAACAGATACAATAGGTGCCCGCACCTTCAGTGCTTGGCCCCTAAATAGCTGCAAGCAGCCATTACGGGGCCAAGCGCAAAAGCAGACGACGAGATATGCCTACATGGCTGAAAGTGTGAGACAAACTGCAGCAAGGAGCAATTAAAGACATTTGAAGATGAATTTTGGCAAAATGGTTGAAAAATCACATACAATAACTAAAAATATGATTATCACTTTCGACCAATAGGTGGTGCAGTTACGAAACTGATGTGATGTGGTCAGAGTGAAGTGACAATGACACATACAAAGTTTGGTGTCAATATGTCAAGGCATTGCAGATATAAAGCCTGAATAGTCATTTTGGCATCATGCCTCAACTTTGACACTGCGGTATACGAAAACGGTTTCGTCTATCGACACGAAATCCATAACTTTTACTCGGCACGGTCTGGAGATGACACGATCCGATTTTGGTGAAAATCGGACGTTCGGTCTAGGAGGAGTTCGAAAAAGTAGGTTTTAAAAGAAAATAAAGATGGCGGACAGGAAGTTTGGCTGACTATGGCAAAATTGGTATCTATGTTTTCAGCATAACCCAAGGAATCTATTGAGATCAGTGTCATTACTATAGGCAAATTTATTCAAAAGTTATTAGCATTTTTGGAAATTTCATTATAACTTTTGACCAAAAGGTGGCGCTGTCTCATACATTTTTGAGTACCTTTAGGGAGTTGTACTGATGACTCGTACTGAGTTTCGTAACGATACGTTCATGCGTTCATAAAATACAGCATTTTAGCACATAATTCAAAATGGCCGACAGCCAAAATGGCCGATATGGGAAAATTGGATATCAGTCAACTCAGCACGACGCCCTGAATCTAACGAGACCACTTTTGTGATTTTTGGACAAACCGTTCAGAAGTTATAAGCAAAAACATAAATTATTCATATCTCCGGACCAGTAGGTGGCGCTGCGCCGAAACGCAGCAAGTAACCTCAGGTCATGCTTGTGACGACATGTACCAAATTTGGTCTGAATCCGATAAAGCGTTGTGGAGATACGGCCTTACGTCTGTTTTTGCAAGCGCTACGTAAAATTTATTTGCGCGGTATTCGAGAACGGTAATTCGAATCAACTTGAATTCCATAACTTTTGGTCGTCATAGTCTGGAGATGATCTGGTTCATTTTTCGTGAAATTCGGAGCAACGGCCTAGGAGGAGTTCGAAAAAGTAGGTTTTTCGGAAAATTCAAAATGGCGGGAAAACTATTATGACGGAAAATGACGTCATAGGGTGCAGTCGAATCGTCGTGAGCTCAGGAATCAGAGGAAAAAAGAATGTTGTTTCTAGCCCTTGTGGTTCAAAAGTTATTAGCATAAACATGAGTGAAACTTTGGACAGCTGGTGGCGCTAGAGGGAATGAGTTGGAGACTCCAAATTTGCTATGGTGATAGTTCAGGCTGTCCTCTATCACTGTGCCAATTTGTATAAGTTTCCCGCAAACGGTTCTATAGGCTGCCATAGACGCCCAGTCGGAAGAAAAAGAAAAAAAAGAAAAAGAAAAAGAAAAAGAAGAATAAGAACGGGAACAGATACAATAGGTGCCCGCACCTTCAGTGCTTGGCCCCTAAATAGCTGCAAGCAGCCATTACGGGGCCAAGCGCAAAAGCAGACGACGAGATATGCCTACATGGCTGAAAGTGTGAGACAAACTGCAGCAAGGAGCAATTAAAGACATTTGAAGATGAATTTTGGCAAAATGGTTGAAAAATCACATACAATAACTAAAAATATGATTATCACTTTCGACCAATAGGTGGTGCAGTTACGAAACTGATGTGATGTGGTCAGAGTGAAGTGACAATGACACATACAAAGTTTGGTGTCAATATGTCAAGGCATTGCAGATATAAAGCCTGAATAGTCATTTTGGCATCATGCCTCAACTTTGACACTGCGGTATACGAAAACGGTTTCGTCTATCGACACGAAATCCATAACTTTTACTCGGCACGGTCTGGAGATGACACGATCCGATTTTGGTGAAAATCGGACGTTCGGTCTAGGAGGAGTTCGAAAAAGTAGGTTTTAAAAGAAAATAAAGATGGCGGACAGGAAGTTTGGCTGACTATGGCAAAATTGGTATCTATGTTTTCAGCATAACCCAAGGAATCTATTGAGATCAGTGTCATTACTATAGGCAAATTTATTCAAAAGTTATTAGCATTTTTGGAAATTTCATTATAACTTTTGACCAAAAGGTGGCGCTGTCTCATACATTTTTGAGTACCTTTAGGGAGTTGTACTGATGACTCGTACTGAGTTTCGTAACGATACGTTCATGCGTTCATAAAATACAGCATTTTAGCACATAATTCAAAATGGCCGACAGCCAAAATGGCCGATATGGGAAAATTGGATATCAGTCAACTCAGCACGACGCCCTGAATCTAACGAGACCACTTTTGTGATTTTTGGACAAACCGTTCAGAAGTTATAAGCAAAAACATAAATTCTTCATATCTCTGGACCAGTAGGTGGCGCTGCGCCGAAACGCAGCATGTAGCCTCAGGTCATGCTTGTGATGACATGTACCAAATTTGGTCTGAATCCGATAAAGCGTTGTGGAGATACGGCCTTACGTCTGTTTTCGCAAGCGCTATGTAAAATTTATTTGCGCGGTATTCGAGAACGGTAATTCGAATCAACTTGAATTCCATAACTTTTGGTCGTCAAGGTCTGGAGATGATCTGGTTCATTTTTCGTGAAATTCGGAGCAACGGTCTAGGAGGAGTTCGAAAAAGTAGGTTTTTCGGAAAATTCAAAATGGCGGGAAAACTATTATGACGGAAAATGACGTCATAGGGTGCAGTCGAATCGTCATGAGCTCAGGAATCAGAGGAAAAAAGAATTTTGTTTCTAGCCCTTGTGGTTCAAAAGTTATTAGCATAAACATGAGTGAAACTTTGGACAGCTGGTGGCGCTAGAGGGAATGAGTTGGAGACTCCAAATTTGCTATGGTGATAGTTCAGGCTGTCCTCTATCACTCTGCCAATTTTCATAAGTTTCCCGCAAACGGTTCTATAGGCTGCCATAGACGCCCAGTCGGAAGAAAAAAAAGAAAAAGAAGAAGAATAAGAACGGGAACAGATACAATAGGTGCCCGCACCTTCAGTGCTTGGCCCCTAAATATAGCTGCAAGCAGCAATCACCGGGGCCAAGCGCAAGCAAGACGACAAGACATGTCAAAGTGGCTGGAAGTGAGAGACCAACTGCAGCAAGGACCAATTGAAGACATTTAAAGATGAATTTTGGCAAAATGGTTGAAAAATCACATACAATAACTAAAAATATGATTATCACCTTCGACCAATAGGTGGCGCAGTTACGAAACTGATGTGATGTGGTCAGAGTGAAGTGACAATGACACATACAAAGTTTGGTGTCAATATGTCAAGGCATTGCAGATATAAAGCCTGAATAGTCATTTTGGCATCATGCCTAAACTTTGCATCTATGGTTTACGAAAACGGTTTTGTCTATCGACACGAAATCCATAACTTTTACTCGGCACGATCTGGAGATGACACGATCCGATTTTGGTGAAAATCGGACGTTCGTTCTAGGAGGAGTTCGAAAAAGTAGGTTTTAAAAGAAAATAAAGATGGCGGACAGGAAGTTTGACTGACTATGGCAAAATTGGTATCTATGATTTCAGCATAACCCAAGGCATCTATTGAGATCAGTGTCATTACTATAGGCAAATTTATTCAAAAGTTATTAGCATTTTTGGAAATTTCATTATAACTTTTGACCAAAAGGTGGCGCTGTCTCATAATATTATGAGTACCTTTAGGGCTTTGTACTGATGACCCATACTGAGTTTCGTAACGATACGTTCATGCGTTCATAAAATACAGCATTTTAGCACATAATTCAAAATGGCCGACAGCCAAAATGGCCGATATGGAAAAATTGGATATCAGTCAACTCAACATGACGCCCTGAATCTATCGAGACCACTTTTATGATTTTTGGACAAACCGTTCAGAAGTTATAAGCAAAAATAGCCTTTTTTCATATCTCCAGACCAGTAGGTGGCGCTGCGCCGAAACGCAGCATGTAGCCTCAGGTCATGCTTGTGATGACATGTAGGAAGTTTGGTTTGAATACGATTAAGCGATGCGGAGATACAGCCTTATGTCTGTTTTCGCAAGCGCTACGTAAAATTTGTTTGCGCGTTTATCGAAAACGGTTTGACGAATCAACTTGAATTCCATAACTTTTTGTCCCCACAGCCTGAAGATGATCTGGTGCAATTTTGGTGCAAATCGGACAAACCGTCTAGGACGAGTTCGCAAAAGAAGGTTTTTTGGACAATTCAAAATGGCGGCCATATTTTTATGACGGAAAATGACGTCATAGGATGAAATCGAATCGTCATGAGCTCAGGAATCAGAGGAAAAAATTATTTTGTTGATAGGCCTTACGGTTTAAAAGTTATTAGCATAATATAAGTGAAACTTTGGACAGGTGGTGGCGCTAGAGGGAATGAGTTAGAGACACCAAAATTGGTGCAATTACTGTTGGCACTGTCCTCTATCAGAATGTCAAACCGGAACAACTTTCCCGGAAACGGTTCTATGGGCTGCCATAGACGCCCAGTCGGAAGAAGCAGAATAATAATAATAAATATAGCTGCAAGCAGCCATCACGGGGCCAAGCGTAAAAGCAGACGACGAGACATGCTAAAGTGGCTGGGAGTGTGAGGCCAACTGCAGCAAGGAGCAATTGAAGACATTTAAAGATGAATTTTGGCAAAATGGTTGAAAAATCACATACATTAACTAAAAATATGATTATCACTTTCGACCAATAGGTGGCGCAGTTACGAAACTGATGTGATGTGGTCAGAGTGAAGTGACAATGACACATACAAAGTTTGGTGTCAATCTGTCAAGGCATTGCAGATATAAAGCCTGAATAGTCATTTTGGCATCATGCCTCAACTTTGCCACTGCGGTATACGAAAACGGTTTTGTCTATCGACACGAAATCCATAACTTTTACTCGGCACGGTCTGGAGATGACACGATCCGATTTTGGTGAAAATCGGACGTTCGGTCTAGGAGGAGTTCGCAAAAGTAGGTTTTAAAAGAAAATAAAGATGGCGGACAGGAAGTTTGGCTGACTATGGCAAAATTGGTATCTATGTTTTCAGCATAACCCAAGGAATCTATTGAGACCAGTGTCATTACTATAGGCAAATGTATTCAAAAGTTATTAGCATTTTTGGAAATTTCATTATAACTTTTGACCAAAAGGTGGCGCTGTCTCATAAATTTTTGAGTACCTTTAGGGCGTTGTACTGATGACTCATACTGAGTTTCGTAATGATACGTTCAAGCGTTCATAAAATACAGCATTTTAGCACATAATTCAAAATGGCCGACAGCCAAAATGGCCGATATGGGAAAATTGGATATCAGTCAACTCAGCACGACGCCCTGAATCTAACGAGACCACTTTTGTGATTTTTGGACAAACCGTTCAGAAGTTATAAGCAAAAACATAAATTCTTCATATCTCCGGACCAGTAGGTGGCGCTGCGCCGAAACGCAGCATGTAGCCTCAAGTCATGCTTGTGATAACATGTACCAAATTTGGTCTGAATCCGATAAAGCGTTGTGGAGATACGGCCTTACGTCGGTTTTCGCAAGCGCTACGTAAAATTTATTTGAGCGGTATTCGAGAACGGTAATTCGAATCAACTTGAATTCCATAACTTTTGGTCGTCAAGGTCTGGCGGTGATCTGGTTCATTTTTCGTGAAATTCGGAGCAACGGCCTAGGAGGAGTTCGAAAAAATAGGTTTTTCGGAAAATTCAAAATGGCGGGAAAACTATTATGACGGAAAATGACGTCATATGGTGCAGTCGAATCGTCATGAGCTCAGGAATCAGAGGAAAAAAGAATTTTGTTTCTAGCCCTTGTGGTTCAAAAGTTATTAGCATAAACATGAGTGAAACTTTGGACAGCTGGTGGCGCTAGAGGGAATGAGTTGGAGACTCCAAATTTGCTATGGTGATAGTTCAGGCTGTCCTCTATCACTGTGCCAATTTGTATAAGTTTCCCGCAAACGGTTCTATAGGCTGCCATAGACGCCCAGTCGGAAGAAAAAGAAAAAGAAGAAGAATAAGAACGGGAACAGATACAATAGGTGCCCGCACCTTCAGTGCTTGGCCCCTAATAAACAGAGCAATTCCAAGAGGGTCCTCACACCATCGGTGCTCGGGCCCTAATAATAATAAACAGAGCAATTCCAATAGTGTCCTCGCACCATCGGTGCTCGGGCCCTAATAATAATAATAATAAACAGAGCAATTCCAAGAGGGTCCTCACACCATCGGTGCTCGGGCCCTAAATATGCACTTTGTTGCATTGCAATGAGAGCTAACTCAATCTGAATTGCGTTGATGATATTTGCAATGCAATCTGCTGTTGCATCGTTTGCACATACAATCAAGCGTTGTGCACTGAAGAATAACAATAAAAGTAGCATGTACTTTGTTGCAATGCAGTGCATTCAATAACTAACTCAATCTGAATTGCATTGAAGATATTTGCAATGCAATCTGCTGTTGCATTGCATTGCTTATATCAAGTGTTGTGCATTGAAAGTATGACAAATAAGTAATATGCACTTTGTTGCATTGCAATGCATTCAAGAAATAACTCAATCTGCATTGCGTTGATGATATTTGCAATGCAATCTGCTGTTGCATCGTTTGCACATACAATCAAGCGTTGTGCATTGAAGAATAACAATAAAAGTAGCATGTATTTTGTTGCAATGCAAGTGCATTCAATGACTAACTCAATCTGAATTGCATTGAAGATATTTGCAATGCAATCTGCTGTTGCATTGCATTGCTTATATCAAGCGTTGTGCATTGAAAGTATGACAAATAAGTAATATGCACTTTTTTTGCATTGCAATGCATTCAAGAACTAACTCAATCTGAAGTGCATTTAAGATATTTGCAATGCAATCTGCTGTTGCATTGCTTATATCAAGCGTTGTGCATTGAAAGTATGACAAATAAGTAATATGCACTTATGTTGAATTGCAATGCATTCAAAACTAACTCAATCTGAAGTGCATTAAAGTTATTTGCAATGCAATCTGCTGTTGCATTGCATTGCTTATATCAAGCGTTGTGCATTGAAAGTATGACAAATAAGTAATATGCACTTTGTTGCATTGCAATGCATTCAAGAACTAACTCAATCTGAAGTGCATTGAAGATATTTGCAATGCAATCTGCTGTTGCATTGCATTGCACATACGATCAAGCATTGTGCATTGAAAGTATGACAAATAAGTAATATGCACTTTTGTTGCATTGCATTGCATTCAAGAAATAACTCAATCTGAAGTGCATTAAAGATATTTGCAATGCAATCTGCTGTTGCATTGCATTGCTTATATCAAGCGTTGTGCATTGAAAGTATGACAAATAAGTAATATGCACTTTGTTGCATTGCAATGCATTCAAGAAATAACTCAATCTGAATTGCGTTGATGATATTTGAAATGCAATCTGCTGTTGCATCGTTTGCACATACAATCAAGCGTTGTGCATTGAAGAATAACAATAAAAGTAGCATGTACTTTGTTGCAATGCAGTGCATTCAATAACTAACTCAATCTGAATTGCATTGAAGATATTTGCAATGCAATCTGCTGTTTGCATTGCATTGCTTATATCAAGTGTTGTGCATTGAAAGTATGACAAATAAGTAATATGCACTTTGTTGCATTGCAATGCATTCAAGAAATAACTCAATCTGCATTGCGTTGATGATATTTGCAATGCAATCTGCTGTTGCATCGTTTGCACATACAATCAAGCGTTGTGCATTGAAGAATAACAATAAAAGTAGCATGTATTTTGTTGCAATGCAAGTGCATTCAATGACTAACTCAATCTGAATTGCATTGAAGATATTTGCAATGCAATCTGCTGTTGCATTGCATTGCTTATATCAAGCGTTGTGCATTGAAAGTATGACAAATAAGTAATATGCACTTTTTTTGCATTGCAATGCATTCAAGAACTAACTCAATCTGAAGTGCATTTAAGATATTTGCAATGCAATCTGCTGTTGCATTGCTTATATCAAGCGTTGTGCATTGAAAGTATGACAAATAAGTAATATGCACTTATGTTGAATTGCAATGCATTCAAAAACTAACTCAATCTGAAGTGCATTAAAGTTATTTGCAATGCAATCTGCTGTTGCATTGCATTGCTTATATCAAGCGTTGTGCATTGAAAGTATGACAAATAAGTAATATGCACTTTGTTGCATTGCAATGCATTCAAGAACTAACTCAATCTGAAGTGCATTGAAGATATTTGCAATGCAATCTGCTGTTGCATTGCATTGCACATACGATCAAGCATTGTGCATTGAAAGTATGACAAATAAGTAATATGCACTTTTGTTGCATTGCATTGCATTCAAGAAATAACTCAATCTGAAGTGCATTAAAGATATTTGCAATGCAATCTGCTGTTGCATTGCATTGCTTATATCAAGCGTTGTGCATTGAAAGTATGACAAATAAGTAATATGCACTTTGTTGCATTGCAATGCATTCAAGAAATAACTCAATCTGAATTGCGTTGATGATATTTGAAATGCAATCTGCTGTTGCATCGTTTGCACATACAATCAAGCGTTGTGCATTGAAGAATAACAATAAAAGTAGCATGTACTTTGTTGCAATGCAGTGCATTCAATAACTAACTCAATCTGAATTGCATTGAAGATATTTGCTGTAAAGCGGTATCGCGCTTTGTTTGGTAACCATAGAAACCGGAACTATGGTAACGGGGCCAGAGTTTAGTTTTGACAAACGGCGGAAAAGACGAAAGAGAAAGGCTGAAAAGGTTCACGGTTAAAAACAGTAAAACGCCACGGAGAAACAAGTACAACTACAAGGTTTAGCTTCGGTCAATTGGGGAACAAGGTTTGTAGAGTGAACGAAATATATATTTGAGCTACTTAAAATGTTTATTGTAAAATGTATAATTTGATAATGCTAACGGATTGAAACTAATGTAATGAGCTGTGTAAGTTAACGTTAACAGTCGAAATGTGATGGTAATGCATGGTTTATTTGATTTTACCCAGCTCTTACGTTGGTTGATGACACGGACGGCAATAAAAGTCATTTAACCATCAGTTCTGGCCTTCTCAATATTGACTGGATGCTACAGTAAGAGCTTGCGGCCATCGCCACCTGCTGCACAACGTGGCTACAAGATCCGACGGCAAGATCCGACGGCAATACCCGCGATGTCCAGCAGATGACAGAAGTTGGTCAGAAAATAAAACAGTTCATTGAAAAGTGCTCAAAATGGAAGAATCACAGGCTGCTTCAGTAAGTCAAATGGACATGAATGAACAGATCACAAGTCTACAACAAGAAATTCAAGATTTAAAAGACTCACTTATAGATGAAATTGAGGATAGACAAAACATTAAAGATTCAATCACACGAAAAGAACAAATCTTAACAGAGCTTCAAAACAAAGCTCAAAGCATGACAGAGTTGCCAAGACGTTCTGAAAGAGTTAAAGTACAAACGGAAAAGATGAGAACATTCCAAAAAGAAGAAATGAGTAAAAGGGAAAAAAGACTAACAACTCTTTATGAACAATGGAAAAAACAGGTACGCGAAACAAGAGAAAGGTTAAAGTTAGACATCACAGACAAGGAGATGTCAGAACTGGCAGACATAATAGAGCAAATGAGAAATGATGTATCAAATTTATATTCAGAAATAAGAGACCAAATGGCACCATCATCTGACATAAGAAGAAAGATTGATGCATGTGATGCAATAACTCGTGACATTGTAAGGATAATTCTGGAAAGAGTAAGTGGTGTTGATGAGGATTTTGATGCAGAGCGCGAAAGAACTCGTTTACGTGGACTTTTAAAGCACGACTATGCCCAGTCCATATACGGCTCAACCGCAGCATCAAATCGCAGCCAACGGTCCTCAGCTTCACAGCTCACAGCAAAACGAGCCGACGCAGCGGCAGAGCTAGCTGCAAAAGAGGCTGAATATGAGATCGTACTAGAGGAACAAAGACAACAGGAAAAGATAAAAGCTCTAGAGGAGGAGCACAAGAAAAAAATGGCAGCTCAAACATCAGAGTTGGAACGCTTGAAAGCACAGAAGGACGTGAGAGCAGCTCGAGCCAGGTTTGAAGCATATGACAGAGAGTTATCACAGGTGGATGATGTTCGGTCAATAAAAAGTGAACAGGTGAGCCCATACCTCACATCCGAACAGCCCACACCAGCGCTCTCTTTCATTCCTGTGCAAACAATTCCCCCTAGTGTCACTCAACTAGCTCAAGCAGTGCAGGACAGCATTAAACTGAACAGACTTCCTACGCCAGAACCAACAGTGTTTAGTGGCGAACCAATAAGCTTTATTGAATGGAAATCCACGTTTATATCACTGATTGAACAAAAGGGCATCTCAGCAGCAGACAAGTTGTACTATTTGAAAAGATATGTAACGGGCCCAGCTCGAAAATGCCTTGAAGGAACTTTCTTTAGAAACGACGAAGAGGCATACAAAGACGCTTGGGACAAATTAAACCAAAGGTACGGCCAGCCCTTCGTGATACAGAAGGCATTTAGAGAAAGGCTATCAAACTGGCCTAAGGTGCAGTCTAGAGATGCTGATGGACTAAGGGCATTTGCAGATTTCATAAACGCATGCATGCTTGCAATGCCTCATGTAAAGGGGCTACAAATACTTAACGACAGCGAAGAAAACCAAAAAATGTTGCACAAACTACCAGACTGGATAAGTGCGAGATGGAACAGGCAGGTAACAAAGACTTTAATGGAGGGTGGTGAGTTTCCAAGTTTTAGTGCTTTTGCCTCCTTCCTCTCGTTAGAAGCTGAAGTCGCCTGCAATCCAGTCACCTCCATTCATGCACTTCGCTGCACGGAAACAAACAACGACCAAAGACACACAAAGGAAATCAAAAGAAACAAGGCAAGTGTATTTAACACAAACACAACTGAACAAAGTGATAGAAGGACAATAACAAAAACACCTTACGGCTTTCCATGCACAATGTGCCAAGGCACCCATCAACTTCACAAGTGCACTGACCTCTTGAAAATGTCTCTAGAAAATAGAAGGAAACATGTAAAAGACAATAGACTTTGTTATGGCTGTTTAAAACAAGGACACAGTGCTAAGGACTGCAAACGCCGCCTCATTTGTGAAACTTGCACAAAGCGACACCCAACATGTCTTCACGATGAAAATTACAGGAACGGTCTGCAAAGAGAAACACGCGTGAGCACAAACAATGCAACTCAAGGTAACTCACCTGAAACAGCAACAGCCATGTCACTTAATGTTGCCAGATCTGAACAGTCAGTCAGTACCTCAATGATAGTTCCAGTGTGGCTGTCAACTACTACTAACCCACTCAAGGAAAAACTGGTCTATGCGTTATTAGACACACAGAGCGACACTGTATTCATTGATCAGGATGTCACACATGAGCTGCAGGCAGATGTTTGTCCAGTAAAGCTGAAACTAACTACCATGATGGGTAGAAATGCAGTTGTAAGCAGTGGAAAGGTGTCTGATCTCTTAGTGAGAGGTTATAACTCAGCCACAGTCATAAAACTCCCCACTGCATACACAAAGGATTACATACCTGCTAACAGAAAACACATACCTACATGTGAAACAGCCAAACAGTGGAGTCACTTGCTACCTATTGTAGACGAGGTCCCTCCACTCCTCAGTTGTGAAGTAAGTCTCCTCATAGGTTATACTTGTCCTAGAGCTCTCGCACCAAAACAAGTCATCTTAGGCAAAGAAAATGAGCCCTATGCCATTCACACTGATTTGGGATGGAGCATAGTGGGCAACTCGACAACATGCAACGAAACCGATTTGGCGAGCAGTCTCTGTCACCGAGTCACTGTTAAAGAAATCCCTCCCTCCACTCCAGCAGATGCAATACGTGCTTTGGAAAGAGATTTCAAAGAGACTGACGGGAATGAAAAGACTGTGTCGCAAGAGGATTTAGTATTCCTTCAGAAACTCGAGCATGGCATAACACAGACTGAAAGTGGACATTTCGAAATGCCATTACCATTTAAAGAAAGACCACTAATGCCAGATAACAGACAACTCGCTGAAACCAGACTAAACCAGCTCAAACGCAAATTCATGAAAGATGAAAAATACAAAATGGACTACATGAAATACATGAGCGACATCATCAAAAGAGGTGATGCCGAAGAGACGGATGATAATGGACCGCCCGGAGAGACATGGTACATACCGCACCACGGCATCTATCATCCAAAGAAACCTGAGAGGTTGCGCGTGGTCTTTGACTGCTCTGCAAAGCACAAAGGTACCAGTCTTAACGAGCATTTACTGAACGGTCCTGACATGATCAACAACCTAACTGGTGTGCTTGTGCGCTTCAGACAGCACCAAGTAGCTCTCATGTGCGACATCGAAAAAATGTTTCACCAGTTCCAAGTCAAGGAAATTGATCGTGACTACTTGCGCTTCGTATGGTGGAAAGATGGAGACATGAACAGCCAACCACAAGCATACAGGATGGCAGTACACCTCTTTGGCGCCGTTTCATCACCCGGTTGTGCGAACTATGGACTCAAACATTTAGCCAAAGAGAACAGTTCTGCCTATCCAGTTGGCTCACAGTTCATAGCAAGAGACTTCTATGTAGACGACGGAGTCACCAGTGCAGAGACAGTAAAGGATGCTATACAACTGGCAAAGGAAGCACGTGAACTATGTGCAAAGGGTGGACTAAGGTTACACAAATTCGTGTCCAACAACTCTGAAGTTTTAAAAAGCATTCCAGCTTCAGAGCATGCAACAGATACAAAAACAAAGGACTTGACGTTTAAGGAAACTCAGACAGAGAGAGCACTTGGCATTTATTGGAATGTGAATAAGGACTGCTTTACATTCAGCATTGCACTAAAGGACCAAACACCAACCAGGCGTGGCATCTTGTCCACAGTCGCAGCAATATACGACCCCCTTGGCTTCATTGCTCCCTATGTGCTCAAAGGAAAGGGGATTCTCCAAGAAATGTGTCGTCAAGGAACAGACTGGGACGACCCACTACCTGAACATCTTAAGCCACGGTGGGAGTGCTGGAAAGGAGATCTACACAATCTAAAAAATGTGCAAATCAGCAGATGTTATGTTCCTGCTGATTTTGGAGAAGTGGTAAAAAGAGAAATACACCACTTTTCTGATGCAAGCACCTCAGGATATGGACAGTGTTCTTATCTCAGACTCATAAACAAACGGGAAGACGTTCACTGTACCTTCATCATGGGCAAAGCACGTGTCTCTCCAACAAAGGTCACTACAATCCCAAGGCTAGAACTTACCGCAGCCGCAGTATCAGTCGCTGTAAGTAACACGCTAAGAGAGGAACTGCTCTATGACAATATTGAGGAATTCTTCTGGACAGACTCAAAGGTCACTCTAGGATACATAAACAACGATGCGAGACGGTTTCACACGTTTGTTGCTAATAGAGTGCAGAAAATCCGCAACAGTACCTCACTGCAACAATGGTTTTATGTGCCTACCAACGAAAACCCAGCAGACATGGCATCCAGGGGCACATCTATAAATGAACTGCTTTCATCTAATTGGTTCACAGGCCCTCACTTCCTGTGGGATAAGAAAATACAGCTTCCAACAAAAGAGACCGCTGTACTTCCAGTAGGAGACCCAGAGGTGAGAAAAGTACAGACACTAAGCACAGGTACGGTTGAACATACAAGCCTTAGTGACCGGCTCACAAAGTTCTCATCCTGGTCCCGTGCAGTCAGCGCAGTCGCACGTCTTAGACGATACCTGCTCAAAGACAAATCAAAGACACTCACAACTGTAACTGAAAGACAAAACACAGAAACTGTGATTATCAAAGATTTACAAAGACAAGCATATCAAAACGAAATAGAGACATTAAACAAAGGCAAACAACTTCCAAAGAACAATAAAATGTACAACTTGGATGTTTTCTTGGATAAGGACAATGTGCTCAAGGTGGGAGGAAGGCTCCATCACTCATCTCTTCCCAGCTCATTGAAACATCCCACAATCATTCCCAGAGACCATCATGTCACAAAACTGATAATTGCTCACTGTCACGAAAGGGTCAATCATCAGGGAAAGGGCTTCACAATGAACGAGATACGATCCAATGGCTATTGGATTCCAAAGTTGAGTCAAACGGTTGCATCCTGCATTCGCCAGTGTGTGTTCTGTCGGAAACAAAGGAGACCTGTGGAAGGACAAAAAATGAGAGACTTACCCACAGAAAGAATGGAACACTCTCCGCCTTTTACATACTGTGGTATGGACGTTTTTGGTCCGTTCCTGACCAAACAAGCAAGGAAAGAATATAAAAGGTATGGCCTCCTTTTCACATGCTTTTATTCACGTGCAATTCATGTCGAAATGTTAGAGGACCTATCAACGGACACTTTTATAAATGGGCTCAGATGCTTTATCGCTCTAAGAGGCTCTGTCAGACAAATAAAATGCGATCAGGGTACTAACTTTGTAGGTGCCAAAAACGAACTGAATGCAGCACAAGGCGAAATTGACACTGACAAACTGACAACCTTCCTTGCAGAAAAACAATGTGATTTTGTCCTAAACACACCTCATGCTAGTCACGCAGGTGGAGTATGGGAACGACAGATACGGACTGTGAGAAACGTTCTTAATGCAACATTGGCTCTCACACCAGGTCGACTCACCGACTCTTCACTTAGAACCTTCTTGTATGAAGCAGCTGCTATCGTAAACAGTCGCCCCCTTACAACAGATAGTCTCAACGATCCAAACAGTTTGGAGCCGCTAACTCCAAATCATCTTGTCACAATGAAAACCTCAACTCCTCTGCCTCCCCCAGGACAGTTCGTTAAGGAGGATTTGTATGCACGGAAACGATGGCGTCAAGTACAGTACTTGCTCGAACAGTTTTGGAGCAGATGGAAAAGGGAGTACCTGCAGAACATGATGGTCAGACAAAAATGGCACAAGCCTAAAAGAAACATGCAAATAGGCGACATAGTAATGGACAAGGATGAAATGCAACCACGATCCCAGTGGAAACTTGGGCGAATCTTGGACACTGTGAAAGATACAGATGGACTTGTCAGAAAGGTCAAAATAGGCTTTGCAGACAGAAATCTTACCAAAAGGGGTCAACGTGTGAACAAAATGTCTGTAGTAGAACGCCCAGTTCATAAGTTAGTTCTGCTACTAGTAGATAGTGAAAAGTAAATTTACAATACATAAGTGTATTGAAATGTTGAAGTTACAGTTGTAACATGTTTACAAGATTATTTCTATATTTTGGTTAAGTAACTTGAAGAAATTATTTGTGTTTTTATGTGTGTAACAGCAAATAATTTGGTGGGAGTGTAAAGCGGTATCGCGCTTTGTTTGGTAACCATAGAAACCGGAACTATGGTAACGGGGCCAGAGTTTAGTTTTGACAAACGGCGGAAAAGACGAAAGAGAAAGGCTGAAAAGGTTCACGGTTAAAAACAGTAAAACGCCACGGAGAAACAAGTACAACTACAAGGTTTAGCTTCGGTCAATTGGGGAACAAGGTTTGTAGAGTGAACGAAATATATATTTGAGCTACTTAAAATGTTTATTGTAAAATGTATAATTTGATAATGCTAACGGATTGAAACTAATGTAATGAGCTGTGTAAGTTAACGTTAACAGTCGAAATGTGATGGTAATGCATGGTTTATTTGATTTTACCCAGCTCTTACGTTGGTTGATGACACGGACGGCAATAAAAGTCATTTAACCATCAGTTCTGGCCTTCTCAATATTGACTGGATGCTACATTTGCAATGCAATCTGCTGTTGCATTGCATTGCTTATATCAAGCGTTGTGCATTGAAAGTATGACAAATAAGTAATATGCACTTTGTTGCATTGCAATGCATTCAAGAATTAACTTATTCCGAGGTGGCTTTAAAGATATTTGCAATGCAAGCTGCTGTTGCATCGCTTGCACATACGATCAAGCGTTGTGCATTAAAAAATAACATATAAGTAATATGTACTTTGTTGCAATGCAATGCATTCAAGAACTAACTCAATCTGAAGTACATTGAAGATATTTGCAATGCAATTTGCTTTTGCATTGCATTGCACATACGATCAAGCGTTGTGCATTGAAAGAATGACACATAAGTAATATGCACTTTTGTTGCATTGCAATGCATCCAAGAACTAACTCAATCTGAAGTGCATTAAAGATAATTGCAATGCAATCTGCTGTTGCAATGCATTGCTTATATCAAGCGTTGTGCATTAAAAGTATGACAAATAAGTAATATGCACTTTGTTGCATTGCAATGCATTCAAGAAATAACTCAATCTGAATTGCGTTGATGATATTTGCAATGCAATCTGCTGTTGCATCGTTTGCACATACAATCAAGCATTGTGCATTGAAGAATAACAATAAAAGTAGCATGTACTTTGTTGCAATGCAATGCATTCAATAACTAACTCAATCTGAAGTGCATTGAAGATATTGCAATGCAATCTGCTGTTGCATTGCATTGCTTATGTCAAGCATTGTGCGTTGAAAATATGACAAATAAGTAATATGCACTTATGTTGCATTGCAATGCATTCAAGAACTAACTCAATCTGAAGTGCATTAAAGATATTTGCAATGCAATCTGCTGTTGCATTGCATTGCTTATATCAAGCGTTGTTCATTGAAAGTATGACAACTACGTAATATGCACTTATGTTGCATTGCAATGCATTCAATAACTAACTCAATCTGAATTGCATTAATGATATTTGCAATGCAATCTGCTTTCGCATCGTTTGCACATACAATCAAGCGTTGTGCATTGAAGAATAACAATAAAAGTAGCAGGTACTTTGTTGCAATCCAATGCATTCAATAACTAACTCAATCTGAATTGCATTGAAGATATTTGCAATGCAATCTGCTGTTGCATTGCATTGCTTATATCAAGCGATGTGCATTGAAAGTATGACAAATAAGTAGTATGCACTTTGTTGCATTGCAATGCATTCAAGAACTAACTTATTCCGAAGTGCTTTAAAGATATTTGCAATGCAATCTGCTGTTGCATTACATTGCTTATATCAAGCGTTGTGCATTGAAAGTATGACAAATAAGTAATATGCACTTATGTTGCATTGCAATGCATTCAAGAACTAACTCAATCTGAAGTGCATTAAATAAATTTGCAATGCAATCTGCTGTTGCATTGCATTGCTTATATCAAGCGTTGTGCATTGAAAGTATGACAAATAAGTAATATGCACTTATGTTGCATTTCAATGCATTCTTGAACTAACTCAATCTGAAGTGCATTAAAGATATTTGCAATGCAATCTGCTGTTGCATTGCATTGCTTATATCAAGCGATGTGCATTGAAAGTATTACAAATAAGTAATATGCACTTTGTTGCATTGCAATGCATTCAAGAACTAACTTATTCCGAAGTGCTTTAAAGATATTTGCAATGCAATCTGCTGTTGCATTGCATTGCTTATATCAAGCGTTGTGCATTGAAAGTATGACAAATAAGTAATATGCACTTATGTTGCATTGCAATGCATTCAATAACTAACTCAATCTGAATTGCATTGATGATATTTGCAATGCAATCTGCTTTTGCATCGTTTGCACATACAATCACGCGTTGTGCATTGAAGAATAACAATAAAAGTAGCATGTACTTTGTTGCATTGCAATGCATTCAATAACTAACTCAATCTGAATTGCATTGAAGATATTTGCAATGCAATCTGCTGTTGCATTGCATTGCTTATATCAAGCGATGTGCATTGAAAGTATGACAAATAAGTAATATGAACTTTGTTGCATTGCAATGCATTAAAGGAACTAACTTATTTCGAAGTGCTTTAAAGATATTTGCAATGCAATTTGCTGTTGCATCGCTTGCACATACGATCAAGCGTTGTGCATTAAAAAATAACATATGAGAAATATGTGCTTTGTACTTTGTTGCAATGCAATGCATTCAAGAACTAACTCAATCTGAAGTGCATTGAAGATATTTGCAATGCAATCTGCTGTTGCATTGCACTGCTTATATCAAGCGTTGTGCGTTGAAAGTATGACAAATAAGTAATATGCACTTTGTTGCATTGCAATGCATTCAAGAACTAACTTATTCCGAAGTGCATTAAAGATATTTGCAATGCAATCTGCTGTTGCATTACATTGCTTATATCAAGCGTTGTGAATTGAAAGTATGACAAATAAGTAATATGCACTTTTTTTGCATTGCAATGCATTCAAGAACTAACTCAATCTGAAGTGCATTTAAGATATTTGCAATGCAATCTGCTGTTGCATTGCTTATATCAAGCGTTGTGCATTGAAAGTATGACAAATAAGTAATATGCACTTTGTTGCATTGCAATGCAATGCAGATATTTGCAATGCAATATGTTGTTCCATTGCACTGCACATACAATCAAACGTTATGCATTGAAGAATAAGTAATATGCACTTTGTTGCTTGCAATGCATTCAAGAACTTACTCAATCCGAAGTGCGTTGAAGATATTTGCAATGCAATCTGCTGTTTGCATTGCATTGCACATACGATCAATCGTTGTGCATTGAAAGTATGACAAATAAGTAATATGCACTTTGTTGCATTGCAATGCATTCAAGAAATAACTCAATCTGAATTGCGTTGATGATATTTGCAATGCAATCTGCTGTTGCGTGGTTTGCAAATACAATCAAGCGTTGTGCATTGAAGAATAACAATAAAAGTAGCATGTACTTTGTTGCAATGCAATGCATTCAAGAACTAACTCAATCTGAAGTGCATTGAAGATATTTGCAATGCAATCTGCAGTTGCATTGCATTGCACATACGATCAAGCGTTGTGCATTGAAAGTATGACAAATAAGTAATATGCACTTTGTTGCATTGCAATGCATTCAACGCAATCTGCTGTTGCACCACTTGCAGATACAACCAAGCGCTGTGCATTGAAGAATAACAATAAAAGTAACATGCACCTAAAAGTGCCTTGCAATGCATTCAAGAACTAACTCAGTCCAAAATGAGTTGAAGATATTTGCAATGATCATCAGCATTGAACGTATATGATCAAAGCGTTGTGCATTAAAGAATAACATTTGAGTAATATGCACTTTTTTTGCATTGCAATGCATTCAAGAACTAACTCATTCCGAAGTGTAATAACTCAATCCAAAGTGCGTTGGAGATATTTGCAATGCAATCTGCAAGCGTTGTGCATTGAAGAATAACATGAGAAATATGCACTTTGTTGTATTGCAATGCATTCAAGAACTAACTCAATCTGAAGTGCGTTGACGCTATTTGCAATGCAATCTGCTGTTGTATTGCATTGATTATACGATCAAGCATTGTGCATTTAAGAATTAGTATGCACTTTGTTGCCTTGCAATTCATTCAAGAACTAATGTATAACTGATTCAGTTGTTTAATGAAGGGAAATCATTTTATCAGCTGTTGCAATGCATTAGAACATCTTATTCCGATGTGCAAAGAACCTAACATATTACATTGTACATGAAGAATAACTAGCGGTAACACTTTTTTTTATTGTCAATCTGCAATTTATTGCATGATCGTTCGTGTTCAAGCGGTGTGCAACAGCAGATTGCATTGCAAATATCTTCAACGCACTTCGGATTGAGTTAGTTCTTGAAAGCATTGCAATGCAACAAAGTGCATATTACTCATATGTTATTCTTTAATGCACAACGCTTATCGTATAAGCGATGCAACAGCAGATTGCATTGCAAATATCTCCATCACACATACGATCAGGCGTTGTGCATTGAATAATAAGCATTATGCACTTTGTTAAACTGTAATGTATTCAAGAACTAACTCATTCCGTAGTGCGTTATAATCTGCAGGTCAAAGGGTCCTCAAAAGTTTTTAAACTATATAAAAGTTATAGACTACTTTTTATAAAAAATCAGCCATGCAGAAGTCCATATTTGACCTAATGAACATATTTGTGGCCAGAGTCAATGAAGATTAACACTATAAATACCTCTCATACTATACAGACTTCTCCGATGTTATATTAGCTAGACAGTAGTTCATTTTAGACCGATTGAACATATTTTTTGCCAAAGATTCCTCAAATGTTTTTAAACTATATAAAGATAGAGTTGTAGGTTAGGTTAGAATAGGCTGCTTCTGATGATGAATCAGCCATAAAGAAGTCAGAAAGCCATATTTGAGATTCTGATCCTTATATTACTGGAAAAAGTTCCTCGATCTGGAGCTGTCTTTACATTCTCATAGACTCCTTCTAATACCTCAAAAGCCAAATGTAAATCCATCTAAATAGAAGACCATATCTGACCAATTGAACCTTTTTTTGGTCAAAGGGTCCTCAAAAGGTTTCAAACTATAGAAACTTCCTGATGTTAAATCAGCCATACCGAGATCCCTTTTTGAACATATTTTTGCCCAAAGAGTCTTTGAACTCTTTCTTTCTAAACATATTGACTCCTTTTGGTGTACAATCAGCCATACAGAATTCCATATTTGACCTACTGAAAATATTACTGTCCAAAGAGCCCTCAAGGATTAACACTATACATTCAGATTGATTTCTTCTGAGGTTATATCAGTCTGACAAAAGTCCATATTTGACATGTTGAAAAATTTTCTGGCCAAAGAGTACTCGAAAATTGAACTTTCTATACATACTTGTTAACTCCTCTGATATTACGTCAGCCATACAGAAGTCTATATTTGACCAAAGAAACAACTTTCTATACATACTCATGCTGATGCTTCATAAGTCCAATAAATATCCATATCTGGCATATTGAACTTATTTCTGGTTAAAGGGGCCTTTACAGATTGTAAACTATATAAAGTTATACTCTCTTTCTGATGATAAATCGTCCATATACCCTTTTTGACTTACAGGAAAAATTCCTGGTCAAAGAGTTCCTGAACATTAACTTGCTATTCATAAAGATTGACTCTTTCTGATGTAATAATAGCCATACAGAAGTCCATATTTGACCATAATAATCCTCAATCTTGAACTATCTATACATACTCATAGAATCCTTCTGATGCTTAATAAGTCATATAGAAGTCCATTTAGAAGTCCATATCTTGACTGATTGAACTTATTTCTGGTCAAAGGGTCCTTAAAAAGTTTTAAACTATATAAACTTAGAGACTCCGTCTGATGTTAAATCAGCCATACAGAATTACATATTTGACCTACTGGACATATTTCTGGCTAAAGAGTCCTCAATCTTAAACTTTCTATACATACTCATAGACTCCTTCTGATGCTTCATAAGCCATAAGTCCATATCTGACCTATTGAACTTATTTCTGGTCAAAGGGTCCTCAAAAGATTGTAAACTGTATAAAGTTATAGACTACTTTTGATGAAAAATCAGCAATACATAAGTCCTTATTTTACCTCATGAACATATTTGTGGCCAGAGTCAATGAACAGTAACTTAATATAAATACTTTCATACTATACAGACTTCCCTTGATGTTATATCAGCTAGATAGTAGTCTATATTAGACCGATTTAACATGTTTTTGGCCAAAGATTCCTCAAAGGTTTTTAAACTATATAAAGATAAAGGCTCCTCCTGATGATAAATCAGCCATAATGAGGTCAGAAGGCCATATTTGACCTTATGACCTTCATATTACTGGAAAAAAAATCCTTGATCTGGAGCTCTCTATAAATTATCATAGACTCCTTCTAATACCTCATAATAAGCCCATCTAAATAGAAGTCCATATCTGACCTAACGTTTTTCTGGTCAAAGGGTCCTCAAAAGGTTTCAAACTGTATCAACTTATAGACTCCTCCTGATGTTAAATCAGCCATACAGAATTCCATATTTGACCTACTGAAAATATTACTGGCCAAGGAGTCCTTATAGATTAACACTATACATTCAGATTTATTTCTTCTGAGGTTATATCAGCCTGACAAAAAAAACATATTTGACTTACTGAAAATTGTTCTGGCCAAAGAGGTCAAATATGGACTTCTGCACAGCTGCAGAAGGAGTCGTTATGTATAGAAAGTTAATTGTTCAAGGACTCTTTGGCCTGTTTAGCTGATGTATGAAAGAAGTCTATGAATATTTAGAAAGTTAACTTTTGAGCACCCTTTGTGCAGACATATTTTGATTTCATCAATTATGGACCAATGCTTTGCTGATTTAATATCAGGAGTCAATATGTATGGACAATTTAATAGCGAGTACTCTTTTTCCAGTATTTTTCAAATATGGACTTCTGTATGGCTGATTTAACATCAGAAGGATAATATTTAAAAAAAACTTTTAAGTCTATATAGTTTAAAATCTTTTGAAAGCCCTTTGACCAGAAATAAGTTCAATAGTTCAGTTATGGACTACTCAATATGGTTTATGAAGCATCAACAAGGGGTCTATGAGTATGTATAGAAAGTTCAAGATCGAAGACTTTTTGGCCAGATATTATGTTCCTTGTGTCAAATATGGACTTCTATATGGCTGACATAACATCAGGAGTCAACGAGAATCAATAGAAAGTTCAAGCATTGAGTACTCCATGGCCAGAAAAAAATCCTTTTTGGCCAGCAATATGTTCAGTAGGTCAATTATGGAATTCTGTATGGCTGATTTAACACCAGAAGGAGTCTATAAGTTTCTATATTTTAAAACCAATTAAGGACCCTTTGGCCAGAAATATGTTCAATTAATCAAAATATGGACTTCTCTAAGATTATCTATATGGCTATATAGTCTTTGAGTATGTCTAGAAAGTTCAAGATTGACTATTATTTGGCCAAAAATATGTTCTTTGGGTCATATATGGTCATACATGTGCTTTGTGGATTTGGAGAAGGCATTCGACTGTGTCCCTCGTGGCGGCCTGTGGAGGGTGCTCCGGGAGTATTGGGTCCGGGGTCCTTTGCTAAGGGCTGTCCAAAAGGGCCAAAAATATGTTCTTTGGGTCAAATATGGACTTCTTTTTTGGCTGACGTAGCAGCAGAAGGAGTCTTTGAGTATGTATAGAAAATTCAAGATTGACTAATATTTGGCCAAAAATTCCTTGGGTAAAATATGGACTTCTTTTTTGGCTGACGTAACATCAGAAGGAGTCTTTAAATATAGAAAATTCGTTTTGAGAACTCTTTGGTCAGAAATATGTTTAGTAATTCATATTTTGAATATTGTGTTTCTGACACCAGAAGAAATCAATCTGAATGTATATGTTAATCTTTAAAGAATCTGTAATGGCGATTTTAATCTTTTATTTCTTATTCTGTTCCTAATGATTTAACAGATTAATGCTGTATGTTCTCTGTCTGTATTCTGAGTTTCCTGATGTAACGTTAGTTCAGCTGGAGGGAGGTGTGAGCCCATGCTGGGGGAAGATGTTCCTTCTTGTGTAAACGGTGGGGGTTGATAGATTCCCTTGCATTATAAAGTAGCAGGGTAGGAGGACAGGACTGCCTGTGTCTGTCTGTCTCTGACTCTGGCCTGCAGCCTGGCTGCAAGGCTGGAGTCAGGAAACCATTTTCTTGCATGAATAAATTACTTTTCTTTTTAAATACAATTTGGATCTTGACGTCTCTTTGCCTGGGAATGCTGAGTTTAGTAATTGTTTTTTGCCACAACAAATCTTTGGCCAAAAAATATATATCTATATATATATATCTTTAAATATATATCTTTAAAGAATCTTTGACCAAAAACATGTTCAGTATTTCAAAAAGGGACCTCTGTATGTCTGATTTAACATCAGGAGTCTGTAAATGTAAATAGTTTAAATCCATTTGAAGACCCTTTGACCAGAAATTAGTTCAATTGGTCAGATTTGGACTTCTCTAAGAACATCTATATGGCATCAGAAAGAGTCTTGGAGTATGTATAGAAAGCTCAAGATTGACTATTATTTGGCCAAAAATATGTTCCTTGGGTCAAATATGGACTTATTTTTTGGCTGACGTAACATCAGAAGGAGTCTTTCAATATAGAAAGGTCGTTTTGAGAACTCTTTGGTCAGAAATATGTTTAGTAATTCATATTTTGAATAGTGTCTTCCTGACACCAGAAGAAATAAATCTGAATGTATATGTTAATCTTTAAAGAATCTTTGGCCAAAAACATGTTCAGTATTTCAAAAAGGGACCTCTGTATGTCTGATTTAACATCAGAAGGAGTCTTTAAATGTATATAGTTTAAATCTATTTGAAGACCCTTTGACCAGAAATTAGTTCAATTGGTCAGATTTGGACTTCTCTAAGAACATCTATATGGCTTATGAAAGCATCAGAAAGAGTCTTTATGTATAGAAAGCTCAAGATTGACTATTATTTGGCCAAAAATATGTTCGTTGGGTCAAATATGGACTTATTTTTTGGCTGACGGAACATCAGAAGGAGTCTTTGAGAATGTATAGAAAGCTCAAGATTGACTATTATTTGGCCAAAAATATGTTCCTTGGGTCAAATATGGACTTCTTTTTTGGCTGTCGTAACATCAGAAGGAGTCTTTGAGTATGTATAGAAAGTTCAAGATTGACTATTATTTGGCCAAAAATATGTTCTTTGGGTCAAATATGGACTTCTTTTTTGGCTGACGTAACAGCAGAAGGAGTCTTTGAGTATGTATAGAAAATTCAAGATTGACTAATACTTGGCCAAAAATAAATTCCTTGGGTCAAATATGGACTTCTTTTTTGGCTGACGTAACATCAGAAGGAGTCTTTAAATATAGAAAGTTCGTTTTGAGAACTCTTTGGTCAGAAATATGTTTAGTAATTCATATTTTGAACAGTGTCTTCCTCACACCAGAAGAAATCAATCTGAATGTATATGTTAATCTTTAAAGAATCTTTGGCCAAAAACATGTTCAGTATTTCAAAAAGGGACCTCTGTATGTCTGATTTAACATCAGAAGGAGTCTCTAAATGTATATAGTTTAAATCCATTTGAAGACCCGTTGACCAAAAATTAGTTCAATTGGTCAGATTTGGACTTCTCTAAGATTATCTATATGGCTTATGAAAGCATCAGAAAGAGTCTTGGAGTATGTATAGAAAGCTCAAGATTGACTATTATTTGGCCAAAAATATGTTCCTTTGGTCAAATATGGACTTCTTTTTTGGCTGTCGTAACATCAGAAGGAGTCTTTGAGTATGTATAGAAAGTTCAAGATTGACTATTATTTGGCCAAAAATATGTTCTTTGGGTCAAATATGGACTTCATTTTTGGCTGACGTAACAGCAGAAGGAGTCTTTGAGTATGTATAGAAAATTCAAGATTGACTAATATTTGGCCAAAAATAAATTCCTTGGGTCAAATATGGACTTCTTTTTTGGCTGACGTAACATCAGAAGGAGTCTTTCAATATAGAAAGTTCGTTTTGAGAACTCTTTGGTCAGAAATATGTTTAGTAATTCATATTTTGAATAGTGTCTTCCTGACACCAGAAGAAATCAATCTGAATGTATATGTTAATCTTTAAAGAATCTTTGGCCAAAAACATGTTCAGTATTTCAAAAAGGGACCTCTCTATGTCTGATTTAACATCAGAATGAATCTCTAAATGTATATAGTTCAAATCCATTTGAAGACCCTTTGACCAGAAATTAATTCAATTGGTCATATTTGGACTTCTCCAAGAACATCTATATGGCTTATGAAAGCATCAGAAAGAGTCTTTGAGTATGTATAGAAAGCTCAAGATTGACTATTATTTGGCCAAAAATATGTTCCTTGGGTCAAATATGGACTTCTTTATTGAATGACGGAACATCAGAAGGAGTCTTTGAGAATGTATAGAAAGTTCAAGATTGACTAATATTTGGCCAAAAATATGTTCCTTGGGTCAAATATGGACTTCTTTTTTGGCTGACATAACATCAGAAGGAGTCTTTAAATATAGAAAGTTCGTTTTGAGAACTGTTTGGTCAGAAATATGTTTAGTAATTCATATTTTGAATAGTGTGTTCCTGACACCAGAAGAAATCAATCTGAATATATATCTTTAAAGAATCTTTGACCAAAAACATGTTCAGTATTTCAAAAAGGGACCTCTGTATGTCTGATTTAACATCAGGAGTCTCTAAATGTAAATAGTTTAAATCCATTTGAAGACCCTTTGACCAGAAATTAGTTCAATTGGTCAGATTTGGACTTCTCTAAGAACATCTATATGGCATCAGAAAGAGTCTTGGAGTATGTATAGAAGGCTCAAGATTGACTATTATTTGGCCAAAAATATGTTCCTTGGGTCAAATATGGACTTCTTTTTTGGCTGTCGTAACATCAGAAGGAGTCTTTGAGTATGTATAGAAAGTTCAAGATTGACTATTATTTGGCCAAAAATATGTTCTTTGGGTCAAATATGGACTTCTTTTTTGGCTGACGTAACAGCAGAAGGAGTCTTTGAGTATGTATAGAAAATTTAAGATTGACTAATACTTGGCCAAAAATAAGTTACTTGGGTCAAATATGGACTTCTTTTTTGGCTGACGTAACATCAGAAGGAGTCTTTAAATATAGAAAGTTCGTTTTGAGAACTCTTTGGTCAGAAATATGTTTAGTAATTCATATTTTGAATAGTGTCTTCCTCACACCAGAAGAAATCAATCTGAATGTATATGTTAATCTTTAAAGAATCTTTGGCCAAAAACATGTTTAGTATTTCAAAAAGGGACCTCTGTATGTCTGATTTAACATCAGAAGGAGTCTCTAAATGTATATAGTTTAAATCCATTTGAAGACCCGTTGACCAGAAATTAGTTCAATTGGTCAGATTTGGACTTCTCTAAGATTATCTATATGGCTTATGAAAAAATCAGAAAGAATCTTTGAGTATGTATAGAAAGTTCAAGATTGACTATTATTTGGCCAAAAATATGTTCCTTGGGTCAAATATGGACTTCTTTTTTGGCTGACGTAACATCAGAAGGAGTCTTTGAGTATGTATAGAAAGTTCAAGATTGACTAATATTTGGTCAAAAATATGTTCCTTGGGTCAAATATGGACTTCTTTTTTGGCTGACGTAACAGCAGAAAGAGTCTTTAAGTCTTTGAATCTTTGAAAGCTCAAGATTGACTATTATTTGGCCAAAAATATGTTCCTTGGGTCAAATATGGACTTCTTTTTTGGCTGACTTAACAGCAGAAGGAGTCTTTGAGTATGTATAGAAAATTCAAGATTGACTAATATTTGGTCAAAAATATGTTCCTTGGGTCAAATATGGACTTCTTTTTTGGCTGACATAACATCAGAAGGAGCCTTTCAAATATATTAAGTTCGTTTTGAGAACTCTTTGGTCAGAAATATGTTTAGTAATTCATATTTTGAATAGTGTCTTCCTGACTCCAGAAGAAATCAATCTGAATGTATATGTTAATCTTTAAAGAATCTTTGGCCAAAAACATGTTCAGTATTTCAAAAAGGGACCTCTGTATGTCTGATTTAACATCAGAAGGAGTCTCTAAATGTATGTAGTTTAAATCCTTTTGAAGACCCTTTGACCAGAAATTAGTTCAATTGGTCAGATTTGGACTTCTCTAAAAAAATCTATATGGCTTATGAAAGCATCAGAAAGAGTCTTTGAGTATGTATAGAAAGCTCAAGATTGACTATTATTTGTCCAAAAATATGTTCGTTGGATCAAATTGGGTCAGTTCGTTGCGTCAGCCAAAACTTATTTTTTGGCTGACGGAACATCAGAAGGAGTCTTTGAGTATGTATACAAAGTTCAAGATTGACTAATATTTGGCCAAAAATATGTTCCTTGGGTCAAATATGGACTTCTTTTTTGGCTGACTTAACAGCAGAAGGAGTCTTTGAGTATGTATAGAAAGTTCAAGATTGACTAATATTTGGTCAAAAATATGTTCCTTGGGTCAAATATGAACTTCTTTTTTGGCTGACGTAACATCAGAAGGAATCTTTAAATATAGAAAGTTCGTTTTGAGAACTCTTTGGTCAGAAATATGTTTAGTAATTCATATTGTGAATAGTGTCTTCCTGACTCCAGAAGAAATCAATCTGAATGTATATGTTAATCTTTAAAGAATCTTTGGCCAAAAACATGTTCAGTATTTCAAAAAGGGACCTCTGTATGTCTGATTTAACATCAGAAGGAGTCTCTAAATGTATGTAGTTTAAATCCTTTTGAAGACCCTTTGACCAGAAATTAGTTCAATTGGTCAGATTTAGACTTCTCTAAAAAAAATCTATATGGCTTATGAAAGCATCCGAAAGAGTCTTTGAGTATGTATAGAAAGCTCAAGATTGACTATTATATGGCCAAAAATATGTTCGTTGGGTCAAATATGGACTTATTTTTTGGCTGACGTAACATCAGAAGGAGTCTTTGAGTATGTATAGAAAGTTCAAGATTGACTAATATTTGGTCAAAAATATGTTCCTTGGGTCAAATATGGACTTCTTTTTTGGCTGACGTAACAGCAGAAAGAGTCTTTAAGTCTTTGAATCTTTGAAAGCTCAAGATTGACTATTATTTGGCCAAAAATATGTTCCTTGGGTCAAATATGGACTTCTTTTTTGGCTGACTTAACAGCAGAAGGAGTCTTTGAGTATGTATAGAAAATTCAAGATTGACTAATATTTGGTCAAAAATATGTTCCTTGGGTCAAATATGGACTTCTTTTTTGGCTGACATAACATCAGAAGGAGCCTTTCAAATATAGAAAGTTCGTTTTGAGAACTCTTTGGTCAGAAATATGTTTAGTAATTCATATTTTGAATAGTGTCTTCCTGACTCCAGAAGAAATCAATCTGAATGTATATGTTAATCTTTAAAGAATCTTTGGCCAAAAACATGTTCAGTATTTCAAAAAGGGACCTCTGTATGTCTGATTTAACATCAGAAGGAGTCTCTAAATGTATGTAGTTTAAATCCTTTTGAAGACCCTTTGACCAGAAATTAGTTCAATTGGTCAGATTTGGACTTCTCTAAAAAAATCTATATGGCTTATGAAAGCATCAGAAAGAGTCTTTGAGTATGTATAGAAAGCTCAAGATTGACTATTATTTGGCCAAAAATATGTTCGTTGGATCAAATTGGGTCAGTTCGTTGCGTCAGCCAAAACTTATTTTTTGGCTGACGGAACATCAGAAGGAGTCTTTGAGTATGTATACAAAGTTCAAGATTGACTAATATTTGCCCAAAAATATGTTCCTTGGGTCAAATATGGACTTCTTTTTTGGCTGACTTAAGGAGTCTTTGAGTATGTATAGAAAGTTCAAGATTGACTAATATTTGGTCAAAAATAAATTCCTTGGGTCAAATATGGACTTCTTTTTTGGCTGACGTAACATCAGAAGGAGTCTTTCAATATAGAAAGTTCGTTTTGAGAACTCTTTTGTCAGAAATATGTTTAGTAATTCATATTTTAAATAGTTTCTTCCTGACACCAGAAGAAATCAATCTGAATATATATCTTTAAATAATCTTTGACCAAAAACATGTTCAGTATTTCAAAAAGGGACCTCTGTATGTCTGATTTAACATAAGGAGTCTCTAAATGTAAATAGTTTAAATCCATTTGAAGACCCTTTGACCAGAAATTAGTTCAATTGGTCAGATTTGGACTTCTCTAAGAACATCTATATGGCATCAGAAAGAGTCTTGGAGTATGTATAGAAAGTTCAAGATTGAATATTATTTGGCCAAAAATATGTTCTTTGGGTCAAATATGGACTTCTTTTTTGGCTGACGTAACAGCAGAAGGAGTCTTTGAGTATGTATAGAAAATTCAAGATTGACTAATATTTGGCCAAAAATAAATTCCTTGGGTAAAATATGGACTTCTTTTTTGGCTGACGTAACATCAGAAGGAGTCTTTAAATATAGAAAGTTCGTTTTGAGAACTCTTTGGTCAGAAATATGTTTAGTAATTCATATTTTGAATAGTGTGTTCCTGACACCAGAAGAAATCAATCTGAATGTATATGTTAATCTTTAAAGAATCTGTAATGGCGATTTTAATATTTTATTTCTTATTCTGTTCTTAATGATTTAACAGATTAATGCTGTATGTTCTCTGTCTGTATTCTGAGTTTCCTGATGTAACGTTGGTTCAGCTGGAGGGAGGTGTGAGCCCATGCTGGGGGAAGATGTTCCTTCTTGTGTAAACGGTGGGGGTTGATAGATTCCCTTGCATCATAAAGTAGCAGGGTAGGAGGACAGGAGTGCCTGTGTCTGTCTGTCTCTGACTCTGGCCTGCAAGCCTGGCTGCAAGGCTGGAGTCAGGAAACCATTTTCTTGCATGAATAAATTACTTTTCTTTTTAAATACAATTTGGATCTTGACGTCTCTTTGCCTGGGAATGCTGAGTTTAGTAATTGTTTTTTGCCACAACAATTTGGTGTCAGAAGTGAGGATTCCGTGAGGAAAATTCTTCTCCTGGTCCTGAGACGGATTTGACGGAGTGAATCGCCCCGGTACCAGGTACTGGTCTCATACCTCGACGGTTTGAGAAAGAGAGCTCAACAGGTTACGAGAGAGAGAGCAAACTCCTGATTTCAGGGCCAGAGAAGAATCCTCACCGGGATCAGAAAGAATCCGTGGCAGTGCGTCTCAGGTAAAAAAGACAGCCAAATTATTATTTTTCTTCTCTTTTGTTGGGTGTAGATTGATATAGGCTAACTGTGAGTGAACCATATTGGCTGAGACTGTCTCTTTGGTGCGAGCAGAGTTTTTAAGCGGGAAATTGACCTGAGGAAGTCAAGTAAATTTTCTGAAAACTAGCTCGTAGGTGGACGGAAGAGCCACACCGTGGACGGAAGAGCCACAGCTGATTAAGTAAGTGAACGGAAGAGTCACAGCTGAATACAGAGCATATTTGCTAAAAACACGTCTGATTTTGGGTTAAAAGTCAGATCTGTCGAAGACGTTTGACAGATTAGTAAGACGCGCGTCGAAAATAAAAATCCAAGAGAGGAGATTCAGCCAAAAATGGGATCATCTAACAGTAAGCTAGATCACACCAGTTTTTGTTAAAAAGAAGAAATTATGGCCAGAAATGCATGCAAGAGATAAAGAGAACAGATGTAGAAAGAAACTGAAATGTAGGGATAGAAAATAGAATGTTGTTGAGAGTTGCTGAACTGAATTGTTGGATTGCAGATAAAGAGAACAGATGTAAGAAGGAAACTGAAATGTAGGGAAAGATTGAAGATAGAAGGAACATGGAATGTAGGGATTGATAGAATTCATGGAACTATTTATGAACGCCTGTTAAGTCAAATTAAGTTGAAATGGTATGAAAAGTGAGTTTTAGATAAAAATAAGGCATTGATTATGATTAACAGGGATTAACATGAGGAATGTTTCATTAAGCAGAATGGGCAACATTCTATATGTCAGTGTTAATTATGATGTGAATGTGCTTTATTGTATTAATGTTAGGAAAACAAGGATATTGAAGAATAGATTTCCATATGTTTATAACAGAGTTTATAAAAGATTTGAATGTGCAGGCAGCTATGAGAGATGTCTGTGTAATTTAGGGACTGAGATATGAATGATATTGTGATTTCTGTGAAACCGTCCTGATAAATAATAGTGAGACAGAAGAGAGCAAATGCTGTAAACAGCTGAAGCTAACTGATTTGCAAATGATGCTTTTGTAAAAGTTTGATTCTGATTGAAAATAAAAAAAATAAACATAGATTGGCTCCAAAGAAAGAAAGTGATGATACAAATTTGAAGAAAATTCTGTGTTAATATGGGTTAAAAAAAAAACAGAGTAATGTTACTATGATTTGGCATTTGGCTATTATAATTCAATTTGCAACTGAGATTGCATTAGTAGCTCTGTTTGCATTAGTGAATGGGGGATGCTTTTGAAAGCAGATAGTAAACAGAACAGTGTGACACAGACAAAGTGAAACAAATAGTTCAAAAGACCATTTGAACTTTTAGTGTAGGTAATTATCTTCAGGAAAGATAGAGATTATTTAGCCACAAACAAAGAATTTTCGACCTCAGGGAAGTGAGGACAGTAAAACCCCCGAGGGAAGGGGGAATTTAGAAGACTCACACTGTAAAAAATAAAACATAGATTTCATTTATATTTAATTAATTAAAATGAGGCAACAGATTACAAGCAATATTATTAATTAAATTTTACAAATTAAAATTGAGTAATAATTAATCAAATTAATTCCTTAAATGTTACACTGTAAAAAATAAAACATAGATTTTATTTATATTTAATTAATAAAAATGAGGCAACAGATTACAAGCAATATTATTAATTAAATTTAACAAATTAGAATTGAGTAATAATTAATCAAATGAATTCCTTAACAGGGGAATTTAGAATTTTATTCTAAATTACTCCAGTTAGATCTAGTTTATGGGAACTGAGATTGTAAAGAATACAGAGAATGCTATTTTGATTGAAGTTGCAACTGAGAGATTGTATTGCTGTTTGCTTTCCTGAATGGGATAGAACTGCAAGTGGGGGTGAATTCGGAGGCTGGTCGTGATCAAACGACAAAGTGTTTTATTGTGGTCAGCAGTAGGTTACATCCAAATGATGTGAGAGTGACGTGTATTAATGTAGTGTTAATGAAACAAAAAAAACTTGTCTTAACTTCTTCAGACATTGTGTGGTGTTAAGCATGTTTATCTTCTGGAATGTATGTCTGTTTTCTCAAGGCTCGCTCATAGCAAAAACACATGCTACTGGGGAACTTCTAACACCTTAAGCCACGGGAAACTTTTCAGTCAGGAAGGCACGGAAGGTCATTTAACCATAAATGAAGACCCCTAGGTGTGAAAGACAATTTGGCCTAGGAGGGGAGGGTTAGAGATGGTCGTATTAGAATAAACAGAAAATTACAGAGAGAAGATCTGAAGAAGGCTATAAAATGATTGTCTTTTAATGAAACGCTTAAAAAAGGTTCTAGATGATCATAATTGCAGATTGATAAACTCATAGAAGAGAAAATATGGAAGTAAGATATTAAAACTATGGTAATTTGAGAACATGACAACTAAACTTTAGATGAAATTTGAAACTTTATTGAGACTCAATAATAATTATTTGTTCTCCAAAGAATCAAATAGGCTACGTAGAAGCAGTGTTGAGGGATTAACAGTTGATAAATGTAAAATGCGTAAAAAGGCATTTGAATAAACGCTTGTTCGTGTTGATTATGAAAGAAACAAAAGCTGATGTGTTGATTTTAAAAGATAAGCTTGTGATTTGGCTGAAACAGTTCAGTGCAACAGACACTCATTCTGAGTAGGAATTTATAATGTCTAAATTCCCTATAGGGGCAAAAGAAACTATAAAAATTATGCTTGAATTGAAAATGCATTTAATTTATGGAAAAGATAACTCAAACTATGGGCTAGAGTTAACAAGATGGTAGATTAATTCAGAAGTTAGAAGTTAGAAAGTTTTGGAAAGTGCAAAAGTGCCAATCCTACCTCATAAGTCTGTTCTAATTCGAATGTCAGCTAAAAGCTGTTATCTGAGCATGTGTTGTATATGTTAATGAGCTATTTATAGTAAAGCACAGTGTTTCAGTTGAAAAAAAAAAAACATAGACACAGAGATGTTAAAATAAATAATGTTACAGGATCTTATAAATTTAGAGGACAATTTGTAAATGTTTTAGAAGTAAAACTGAATGACTTTAAAGAAGTCTTTAAAATAATACTGTTTTGATTTGTTTATTTTAGAACCAGTGACTTCTTTGTCTGATTTTAGTTGCCACCATGAGACAGGGCCGATGGCTCCGGCTACAGAAGTAACAGTAACAATTGATTAAACAGTAATTGATTAAATACTGTTGTTTAAACGTTAGATTGAAGATAATTCTTTGATCGATATTGGACGTTTCCGTTAGATGGGATGGTTCTTGATTACCTTTTTTCAAACCAAAAAAAAAAAAAAAAAAAGATTTTTTCTTAACAAACAAACTATGATAATTCTGCTCAAGTGTAGTAGAGCCATAATCAGTGTGCAATGAGGTGTAGATTCCAAAGACGGGTAAGATTCTCCGGTGGCCAGTAGGGGGACGACCTAAGGCAGGAACTACACCGGCCACTGAGCACCTGCCCACCAGGATAGGGAGTGTGTTTCTATGAAAAGGGAGTGGTTGTGATGCTTCTTATGGGCCAAGAGCATCTGGGGGGGACTATAAGAAATTATAAGTCTGCTCCGATCCAACTTCCACTCCAGTATATATATCCAAATGCTCCTTCACTTAAAAGAGCTTATTTATCATAGAGACAATTGCTTCTAATCTCAGTAATATGCAAATAGGATGACAGAGTCACAGCTGTATAGCGTGGGAGCGACAGCGGGCAATCGAGAACCATTGATTACAGGGACTCCAAACACAAAGAATGTTTTCAGACCATGAGGTGAATTAAATTTTCTGCTGTGAAGACAGTAACAAAATTTTAAGATGCTAGTTGCCTTAAGGGCAAGGAATTTTAGGTCATTGGACATGACAAAGGGGCGGGCCATTAGTACATCGTGGTGGCTAAAGAGGAAGACAGATTTTGTAGATTCAAGGAAAAGATTGAGTAACGAAGGAACTAATACATAAAATAAGTTATTATAATGTATTTATTGTTACATTTTGTCCAAATTACAGTCTTAGAAGGCTGTTGAAAAGAGCATTTGTTTAGAGAAAGAGAGAGAGACTGCTTGAGGAAGGATTGACATGTTGTCTTTCTGGTATGGTCAGCTAACGAAAGCTGAAGCAAAGTAATGATAATGAACAAAATCAACACAGCTGACTTTTGTAAAAAACAAACAAATTAATAGACATGTTTTAAAAAAAATGGTTAAGAGGCCATGTAAATTAGGTAAAAGCTACAGAAAATTTAAGTTTTAAAATCTTTAAAATGTAAATTTTTTTAGAGAAAAGATATGAATACGAAATATGAGCAATTCATAGTCCGATGTGTGTATGTGTAAATAAGTAAGTAAGTAAGTCATTTATGATATAAAGTAGATTTGAATGAATTTCTAGATCAGTTTAAGTTCTGATGGAAGTTGGAATTGTGGAGTTGTATCGGAATCCATCATGGATTGAAATAAAATAAGTTATAGATTTGACGGCAACAATACAGTAAAAAATTGGCTGGATCAACATCAAATCAGTGAGAGAGCTTTTAACATTTGTGTGAACAAAGGGCGAGAATGTTCTTCGACTGACAAAAGAAAGTCTGTGAAGAAACAACTGACCTGATGGAGACGGATGATGACTTAAAATGTTTGTAAATGACTGAGAATTGAAACTGAGTTGAGAGTGAGGGCCATTTGCGTTTCGGGTACTTTGATGGGAGGATGAGATTGTGGCTTGGAGTGAAGAATGCAACGTTTTGTTTGGGAGGCATAGAAAGATGTGTTGCAACACATTCTCACTCCCAAGTCGTCACATATGGACGCTTGGCCAGGACCCCTTGGCGTCACTTTTTAACGACCTGGGCGTACCCTTAGCGTCAATTTTCAACGTGCAGGGTAGTCCGATAGACTTCTATAGATCTCTGAACTGGAGCCTGCGGCGTTGAAATTTGACGTCTTGGGTAAGCATAACGCAGCCCGTTGTCTGCGGTGAATGGGTCGAGACTACAATAAATAAAAAATTAAAAGGAATAGGCTACAATAAATTATCTATGGCAGGGCTAGTCAAATGGCAGACCCCAGATCATCTTTATATGGCCCTCCAACTGGTTTTTGATGTTTAAAACCTCTCGCAATCTGATATCAAACTGCCCTCTGCTCAAAGGTTTAGCGCGATTATAGGCAACCGCATTCAGCGTTGAGTTTAACAACGCTCATTTTGGCGAGCAACAGCATTCAGCGGTGAGTTTAACAACGCACATGGTGAGCAACAGCATTCAGCGGTGAGTTTAACAACGCTCATTTTGACACTGCTTTAACTAGAGCATGCTGGATAACGTATTTTTATCGAGTTTTGTTGATGTTAATAAATAAATATAATATGCTACGATTGTGTTCAATTAATAAAAGTTTTGTTTATTTATTGATTTATATTTATTAAATCCTCTTAATTAATAACGCTGACGTCACTGTATGGGGCGATCCCAAGGTCCATTGCGATTTACCACTCGGTAAGTACAAGAGTTAATTAATAGAGATGGATACTATTCTTAAATGTACACATTAAAAACTTTTGAATTAGGACAATAACTTGTGTTTAGAACATTTAGACGTGTAAGGTGACAATTATTTCTCATGACGGTAAATTATAGAAGACATTATTAAAAATATAGCTTGCTAACGTTACACCAAATGTGCAGGCTAGCAAAGTTAGCTAATCAAATACTGAAAGTTAATTTTTGTTCAAGTTCATGCATGCAAGGTACAATTCTAAGGGAATGTAAGATTTCCAGTATTACATTAGCCCACAACTATTATCCAACATTATAACGTTAAATGTTCAGATGAAGAACGGTGTTGCCAGATTGGTTTGTTTTACAGCCCAGTAATTGTTTAAAATCCACACAAAATTATATAATAAACACCCAAATAAATCTATAATAAACTATACAAATTAATTCATAACTACAACCTTGTGGCTCATCACAAGTTTTCAATATGAAATAAAAAAAATGTGTATAATTAATGTAATAAGTAATGCTGTCATAACGTATTGACTGATTCATATATAATATATATTTTATATATTTAAAAGTTCTGCTGTGGCTTTGGCTTTTTTGGGGGGGGGGGGGGGGGCGAAATAGAGCAAAACTTGCATTATTCATTGTTCTGGTCTAAAATGTAATTAACAATATTAACTTCTTGTTTATTAAACTGTATAAAATAAAATCAATATCACATACACTCTAGCCCATTCTGGCAACACAGATGAAGAGAATACTGGTGTAAAATGTTCCAATCTGTTTGTTTTTTTCTTCCTTTAGGTCCTTCAAATTTGGCAATTTCAATTTTGTTTTATTCTAACCCCCACCACATACACACACAGTCACACACACACTCAAACAAAGGCACTTTTAAGAGCCACGTTCGTCTTGTTAACCTGTACTCGTCAGTCTCTCTCTCTCTCTCTCTCTCTCTCTCTCTCTTTACATATATATATATATATATATATATTTGTGTTATCTGTCCATCTCTTTGTTGTGAGTCTTTCTGTCTGTTTGTGTTTGTGTATATTTGGTGTCTAGTCATGACAAGGCCCAAATTTAGGCCCTGCCCTTTCTGCAAGACTCCCAATCAGGCAAGCAGGAAAACTTGCCATGTCTGTTTTGCAAGCCTGTCCACCAAAAATAAAATAAAAGAAAAATTGGTGTCCCTGGATGGCCAGTGGGGGAAATCTGTCCTCAAAAGCAGAAATGCTGGGCGTATAATTGATTCTGCCCGTATTGCAGTAAGTAAAAATGTTAATATTTCATAAATTAGTGTTACGTGAAAGTGAAGTTGAAAGCCTGTGTTTTTCTCATACTGAATATCAGACAAGTACCAATGTGATCTGGCCTTTAAAAACATCTTATTATTGAATACATAGAAGAATCCATCTTTACCTATAAATTGTGCTAAAGAGTAACAACAAGTTGTGTTCTCTGTCAAGTAAGTCATGATGGCAATGGCAGAAACTGCAGTAGTACCCCTGGCTTTATCTGAAACTGGCCATTGATTGAATTCAGTTCAAGAGTAATGTTTCTTCTAAAATAATCATAATGAAACAGGTTACGACACATTTTCTTGCATTGTACTCCAACTCCATTAAATGTTCTTAAATTAAAATTGCTTGTTTAAAATTGTACTGATGTTTCGAATAATTCAGTGGGTTTAACTAATGTGTTATTACTGCTTTTGTTCATTTCAGGTGAGTAAACTTGAAGCTGTGGGATACAAGCCGATTTTATTTATTGGCAAGCCAGATAAAAGGGCTTCGAATAAATGGGTTGCAGAATGTAGGTACTCATCTGCACCCCACTCCTGTCACTAAACATTTTTTGGAAAAGATGCGGAGGGCCTATGAATTTATCTTGACAAAATGTAAGTAATGTTTTGGTTTAGAAATTATGAATATTTAGAATACATCTATATTTCTTTGTTAATATGTACAGATTTTAAATGAACGTAAACTTGTATTATAGCAACCTCAGCAGCACAGCAACCAGAAAATCAAACCGCGGAGGAGAGTCAAACCGCGGAGGAGGAGAATCAAACCGCGGAGGAGGAGAGTCAAACCGCGGAGGAGGAGAGTCAAACCGCGGAGGAGGAGAGTCAAACCGCGGAGGAGGAGAGTCAAACCTCGGAGGAGGAGAGTCAAACCGCGGAGGAGGAGAGTCAAACCGCGGAGGAGGAGAGTCAAACCGCGGAGGAGGAGAGTCAAACCGTGGAGGAGGAGAGTCAAACCGCGGAGGATGAGAGTCAAACCGCGGAGGAGGAGAGTCAAACCGCGGAGGAGGAGAGTCAAACCGCGACTCTCAAGGAGTCTGAGACAGTATTTGTTCTTGACCTTGTTCCTCTGTCTTCCCAACTCTCTCCAACCTCTCTCTTTCCTACTTCCTCTTCTACTTTTACAACTATTCTTCCTTCAGTTTCTTCCCCACCTCCACTGTCTTTGCGACAAATGAAAAGGAAAAACACCTCTACCTCTTCACACTATTCTGCCTCTGTCTCTCCTCCATCTGCCTCTTCCATTCCCACGTCTTTGAGTCTGGAGGGGCCATGTGTGAAGAACAGAAGAAAAGGTAAATTTTTGCGTAGTACATACTTGCGCTACACTGTTAATAAATTTGCTCCCAGTCACAGTTGACTTAATGTAAATTAGATTCATTGGATTACCGAATCATTGGTAGCCAGTTCACACTATCTAGTTATTTAGTTGTGGCCAATGTCCAAGGGCGTTGGTTAATGTCAAACCCTGACCTAAGCTAAGAGGACTTTGGGAAAACCAATCCTGTACTTTTTGCTTTATTGACATAAACAGGGACAAATTCACTTTGACATGAATGGAAAGGACTGCATATCGCCTCACATGTGAAATTATAAATATGGACTGATTCAGCTACAAAGCATGGCATTCATGGCTTAATAAACTTTCCTTGTTTTTTCATTATTTCAGGTTGCCGAAAATGTAGTAGGCAGAAGGTGTTCCTTTTTGATTGTATAACAGGGGAACGGATAAATGAGGTAAAATATGTTCTGTTAGGCTGCTTTCTTATCTCAATGACTGATTCTGACCTTTCAAAGATAATACAACAATATGGCCTATGCATTGATTGCTTAAACAGTTAGAATACTTATTACTTGTGTTTGTGTGTCTAGGGGAAAGCCGAATTGAGAGTCCACTGGTTGCCTTGCACTGTGTGGTAAGTTATGTTTTATTAATTATTTAATTCCATTGCAATGCAAATTAGTCCATTCCATGACTAATACAATGTAGGCAAAGTACAACTGGTTTCTTGCAAGCAGCATGGAAGTTCATGTCAGTGTTGTCTGTGGCAAGAGAAAACTCCCTGGTCCTGTAGTTGATCCCGTCAGTAAATCATCCTCTGAGGTAGTCTTTAGAGAAACTGGAGTGAGGTTGATTGTCAGTACTCAGAAGAAAATAGCAATGAGGTGAAGGCATTTGGAAGAGCTAGATCCATCAGGTAGGCCCTTGTAACCTTTAGGACATGCATTCCGATGATGAAAAATGATGGAATAGTCTTCGGAGCATTCCAAATTCAGACACACTCTCTCAGTCCAGACTAAAGACAAATATCTGGACTGTCTTTAGTCTGGACTGAGAGAGTGTGTCCTAATTTGGAATGCTCCGAAGACTATTCCATCATTTTAAAGACAAATGGGAGAATGATCTACCTCCTTGTTTTCATTTAGAATATTATATTTGTAAGTTCCTGGAATTTTGTGATTAACACAATGGATTATAGGTAATGAGGAGCTGGACCATTCAGTACTTTCTGAGTAATTAATAGAATTCTCAAATTAGCTGACAGACAGCCAATGTATGGACAATAAAATGGTCCTGATGTGATCATGTTTTCTGTTTCTAGTAAGTACTCTAGCGGCTAGCTCTAGCTCTGAACTAGCTTATTATTGAGCCTGCAGGACATCCACTCTGGAAATTTTATTTTCAAAGGAACATAAGAACATCAAACATAAGATCTGTGTTCTAAACTGTCGTATATGACATAACATTTTCCTCATCCCGCTAATGACAACTTAATCAGAAACATTTTGAAATCAGTAAATTTGGAAATACATGGCTTTCACAATGTACAGAAACTGTATGGAAAATTGTGTAACTAGAGCTGCCAGACAATTGTAGTTTAGGAAAAAGTACCATATTTTCCTGTGAGATGCAATGTTGTATAAAAAAGTGCTAAATGAAAATACACCAATTAAGTCCAAGTACCTCAAATTTGTTATTAAGTAAATTGAGTACCGGTAAATGTACTCAGTTACATTCCACCACTGGGCTTAACCAGGGTTAATGCTACTTTAACAAGCATCAATACATTTCAATGAACTCTCTAAATTTAACCCAACAGTGATTTTCTTTTTCTTTTTTTCCTCTGTGTTCTTATTAAATTTTGTGCACTTATGATATTTTACAGTGGCAAAACCTGGGATGACACATGGGAGCCTGCCAGTGAATTCCAACATGTTATGCCTAAGTCCCCAGATCCCAACCAGCTTTCAGCATGACAGCCTAGTCACCTGGACTCTCACCTGGAAGTTTATTTTTGAGGTTTTTTTTGTTTTTCATTGCTTTTGTTCATTAAAGTTTTTTGCCCAATACCCAGTCTCTTTTTGTGTTTATTTTCTTAATGGTGTTTAAAATTTTCATGAAATGAAAGCTTTAGCGTAAGTTCTGCCGGGAAGACTCAATTGTTATGTCACTTATTACCTTCTCATCTATCCAATCGTGTTCTAAAACTTGTAGTAAAAAAAATGTGTACACATGTCTGAGTTCGCAGATGCTTACACCTACATTCACCTTCATCCTCCCCACCTCCACCAGGATGGTCCCTCCCCATACCTCACGCCCCTGCCTTCGTCTTTAGGCAGGAAATGCAGATTCCGTACCCTCGGATTGCGAGCTATGCACGGGGCCAATGCCAAAGAACTTTATATCTCAATACTTGCTTGCTGGGCTGTTAATAAATGCATGCTTGTTACACTATTTTGCCTCCCGAGTCTTTCTGGTAGAACTGCACAACAGCCAGGAAGTGTGAGATCAAAAGGGACAAAGTTAGTACTGTTTGTCATAATGGCTTTCCCAAAGACATTATTTGTGCTTTTTTTGTTGTTTTAGTATAAGTCAGTCTACTTGAACTATTGGTCTGGTATGCCAGCCATGAATAAATATCACAGAATACTACTAAAGCTATTAAAATGTCACTTAAATGTTGTAGTCCTGTTTGAAATGTTCAATTACAATATTATATATTAATTCCTTTAACATTTATAATTATAATTGTTATTAACTATTTATATTTGCCTTGCATTTATTCACAGCAAAATCATTTAAAATGAATCATGTAAATATATATATTGTTTTTTATTTTGGGGGGCAATGTGTTCTTCAAAGGAAAGAAAATAATGTATTTTCTGGTGGCTCCTGGGTTGTTGTTGGTTTTTTTTAAAGAAAAGAAAAATTAAAGTCTTTAAATAGTTTGGCATATCAATACATTTTGGGAAATTAGTACAAAGTGTGTGCAATCATCTTTAAATGTTACAGACGCATTTTAATCTGTTTAAAACAAAATACTGCATGCTGGAATAACTATAAAGAGTAGGCTACTTTTCTTTTTGTAATTATAAGATCCCTGTAGGGTTACATAGCCTATCTTCGGTCGGAAGAGCCTGTTTTTATTAATTAATTAATTGTTATTATTTTTTATTGCAGAACTTATACATACATGATCAGGGAAATTAAGCGTTGTTGTATTTCTTTCAGTGAAAAAAAATCCTGGATTTGCTTACATCAAAAGTAGGAAGAGCTTGTAAATTCCATATATGGACAAGTGTGACGTGGCTTTAACGTTTCCTTGGCGCCAGCAGGACAAGCTGTGGTTGGACTAATGTTTAGGTCAGAATAAAAAGCGCTCCATATCGCAACCTATGTTTTGCTGTCGTTTTGACGACAGTAATACTGTCAGTTAACAATGAGGTATTGCTATATTGAAAGAAAGTACACGTTTACCGAGATCCTAAACCTAACCCTATAGTGTAACTACACACTTCAATGAACTACAATTTACAGCGCACATCCCATCGACACAATAATAGAGGCTTATGGGTAATGTAGTTTAAAAACGTCTAGTAATATAATTAAATAAATACAATCTTTAATGAACAAAGGGACATCCAAATATGTTCATTATACAAACCTCTTTAACATATTTGAGAGCCAGGCTGAAATTTGGTATTTTACTGTGGGCACTTTTAAAAATGTTTTTATAACACCTTTCCATGTATGCCAGACATCTCTGTCCAACATTATGTATTAAACATAGCCTAAATAATTGTCCTACCAATTTTCACTTTGATACGCTTATCAGACTTTGCATTTGCAGACTTTGAAGAATGTGCTTCTTTTTTTTTTTTTTTTGCTCCTTCATGGGTACTACGGGACCCCTGGGAGGAAGGGCAGTAAAACCTATACAGATACTCTCTTCATCATGGACAACAAACTGTATTGAGGCACATTTATATAAACATTAATACAAAATTACAGTAATATTTTACAAAATTTGTAAAATACACTTTTTCTGTAGGCCTATTGCTAAAACACTATTCCAAATTCTTAATAGCCTAATCTAATTTGTTGGACTGTACATAATACAAGTCAGTTCAGAGTGGCAAAATTGACTCAAAATGTTGCACTGAATGTTGATACCAACAATGGATGGAAACAATATAAGAGGGAGAGGAAGAAGAGTTTGAGTGTAAGAGGTGGTGAACAAGGAGGAATATGGGAAGGTGTGGAGCATGTGGTCAAGGCTGGATCTGCTTTAGGGTTTTTCCCTTTGCCTGCAGAGATGATATTGTCTGTGATGTGAATAAAGTCCTCAGTCTGAACGCAACATGAAGACATGAATCTGAAGCAGAATAAATCTCTCTCACTGACCTTGATTTTGCAGTTGCACATCTCTTCTGAGTGACTATAATGCTTTTCATTTAGAGTTTTTTACTGTAACCTTTTTGTCTTTTGCAGTCGGGTCACTGTATTTTCACAGTATGCAAGTACTGAATATACAGACAGTCAATACTATACAATATTCAGTACAATACAATACTTGCAGTGCATACATTATACAAATTATTCACCTTACTACTGTAAGTTGTAATTACTATACTTTTACTATCTAATTGCAAAATTTGTTTACTTAGTTACAAAATATACTTTTTTCAGTAACTGCATGCTTTGGATTCTGTGTTCTTAATTTTTTGATGTACTGTAGTGTCTAACGAATGATCTGTAGTGTTTATAATATTGACTCACTGTGTCTATGATTGAGAGCATTGTTTAATTTATGGTTTTGAGGCAATTGTTTGATTTTGCATTGGAGTCAGAGGTTCTCTGAATGTGGTTTGAAAATGTGGTTTTGTGTTTAAGGTTTAGAGAATGTGAGTGATGGTTTCAAGAAATGTGTTTTAGCAATTCAGAAAAACTGTAACATTATACTGTTAATCAGGTCACAGCTGATGAATCTACACAATTGAGTGGTAAAATGTTTTGAGTACCACAGAATCCCATCAGTTGACTATGAAACCTGTACTAGATTATACAGAAAGCACATTGAATATTATGTTGGGGAAAAAAATTTCTTCCTAATAATCTGCTTCACCCATGCCTCAATTGTTATACAGCACCATAGAGTTCTACTAAAAAGTTGAAATAAAGTACCCCACACAGCAGATGTTGTTAATTGCTTTATATTCATAGTTAAGGTAATTGTCCAGAAGTATGAAAGGTGTTACAGTCTTGTAGATTACAGTCCATCATCAGATATTTCGTAGTCACTGTCGTACTCATCAGCTGAAGCACTGTACAAAAAGTTGATGCTCTCTGCTCCAGACAAAACTTGCAGGTAACAGTCTCTTGCTTGCACCTTCATTTGTCTGATTTGATGCCGCTTTCTGAGGATGATGCTCTGCAGACCTTTCAAACCCTCTTCACTTAGGCCACATTGCGAATCTTAAAAGAGGAACACAAGAATATATATAAGACCAGCCTTGGAAAATGTATAAACAGTCATAATTTTTGTGTATACTTATTAGGGCTGCCCCCTAATAGTAATCTTTGGTCAGGGAACCCTATGTTTATGTAATTTATTACAAATACATACTTTTCATTGTCTCACTAGAACACAAGCAGGACAGCTCTCTGAGGGTATCGGAACGAGTTGATAAAGATTTCCAATGGTGGTCCATCTCTGCAACAAGAATCTTCTGCTCCTCCTCAAGTCTTCTTACTGACATGATGATGTCAAACGCCCTTCTCTTTGTCCTGAGATCGACAGAGTCTGGGATGCATTTATGATAAATAAATAATTTGTATTAAACATCAACCTTAAAAGAATCTCTGAAATTGTATGGGGTTACGGAATGAGATTTAAAGCATTGTGGGTTATGTGTCATTATGTATCAGATTTGTCAGAAGCAGTCAACAGAGTAGTGTACATACCACTGTGTGGAAGCTGCCATGGCCAAGCGGTCTCACCAGACAGAATGGTTTCCAGGCAAAGAGTTTCTGTGATTGGAACCATTCTGTTGTATTTCTCCACAACAGATGTCAGATGTCCCTTCTCCTCCCTGATCTTGCGGCGGATTCTGGCACGACCTTTGTTGCCATCGGTATCTTTGTAGAGACGCTGGGAACGTCTCTTGATACTGGCTACCAGCACCTCAATTTTGCTGGCCAAAGCATCAGCATCATTTGTAGTTGTTGTTGTTGATGCTGAGAATAAATAGGTGTGGTTTGCACTTTACAATACCAGTAACAATTACAATTATTTGTGACTAAATGTATTACAAGTAATAATTTCCTCACCGTCAGCCCAATCCTTTACATCATTCACCCAGTCTTCCAATTGGCTCGCTGTCACTGCCAATTCGGCTTTCATGGACTCTAGGTTTTGTAACTGGCTTTGCAGAGATTTTGTGGTCTACAACAACAAACAATAGTAAGAAACAAGAACCAAATGTTCAATGCACAGTTTCATACACTGCTAACATGCAATACTGGACATCTAAAATTAATTCTACTGATGTCATTACCTTTTGATATCGGCAGGTCAGTGAGATAGCCAAATTTTTGAACTTTTGCTGATTCCAGCGCATGGCCATGAGAGTCAGCATGTCTGTGCATCCTGCAAACACAGAAAATATGATGTTACCATATCCCCCTATTATTATGTAAGGATGTAACTAGTGCAGTATGTGGTCATCTTACCTGCTTTTGACATATGCTTTGTGGTTACTGCAATCCTAGAGAGGAAGGCATTGCACTGTTCCACCTCCTCCCCTAGTGTTAAACCAGCACCGTCCTGATATGCCCCACTCCATTTCACCTGGTTAAGAATAAAATGAAAATGTCCATGAACAAGACACCGAACCCCAGCTGCTCCTTACGAGCTGGATGTCGCCTTGCATGGCTGACACCGTCAGTGTATGAATGAGTGAATAAATGGGTGAATGTGAGGCAATATATAAAGCGCTTTGGTGGCCATGGGTCTGTTAAAGCGCTATATAAATGCAGTCCATTTACCATTTATCACATAGCAACATTTCTTTACCTCGCATTTAAAATCATGGGCTTTGGCATGAAATACCGAAAGGAATGGCTTCATGTTAAGAAGGTGCTGGAGCTCTGGACAGCTTTTTGCAACTCTTTGGAGGTAAGGCCAATATTTGCAGGTCACATCCATACAAAAAAAAGTGATTTGCCTACTGGCCAGCTTTTCTTGCAGGTACAGGGGATAGGCAAAAATTTCCCCCCTATACATATTTAAGGCACAGAGCAGGACTCCGTGCCGACACACCGCAAGCTCCAATCCCTCCTCGTCTACCTTGCTGGCAGATCTTTGGGAGGTCTCTCTGGCTGCTGACCACTCCCCTCCACAAACACCTCTTCCACTGACCTACAATATGGAAAATGGTTGACGAAAATAAGACTCTCCTAAACAAACTCTTCAGAAAGAGGTTATTATAGTCCTGTAGTCTAATTATCATCTATAATTTTACATGTTTGGTTGTGTTGTGAATGTGGTCCACAAATCTTTTCACGTCTTCGTCCTTGGCTATGAAGACGCCTTCAAAGATGGCCTGTTCCTCAGATCTAAAAAAAACAACAAAAAACAACAATTGATGATGGACAACAATTTATGATAATTTATAATCTGAGATTACTTGGTTCACAGCTATTTTTTCTTATTAATACAAACACTGTGATACACAGTTTGGTGTACCTAGCAGCATTCTTGAAACGGTAATGCTTGCGGTTTCCATCAACTGAAACTGCAAGCATATCTGGGGTGCATGCAGGACAGTTGAAGGGTTCTTCCTTGCATATATTGTCCACCTCAAATCGCACAGCCTCCCACTCAAAAAAACTTTTCTGAAAACTGTCTGCTGAGATCTGGCCAGTCTATTAAAAATAAGGAAACAAACAGCTAATAATGTACAACAAATACATTAGCATCAAACAGCTTATCAAACCACAACTCAAAGATATCACTAACACTGCAGGATTGATAAATTCAATACTCACACGACCAAAGCGGACAGTTCGCTGATTCAGCATTCTTAGAAATGCTTGGCAGGACAGTCCTGGTGCCGCCATCTTCATTTCTTCAAATGAAAAA